>NW_027491395.1:1200000-1538029 GCF_021521415.1 Bidens hawaiensis | reverse complement strand
AACTATTTTAGGTTGTTACGTCTAACCACTTATCTTATAGTCACGGATCTCATACCAATCAGTAACACCCCAGATTTAAGCGGAATATGTCCGGGTTCAACGTACAGATCACTCATAAGCTCGTAGCACTATTAATAGTGACAATATATTTATTTTATTTCATAATTTCGCAAGTACACAAATAGTTTGGTAATGATAAAAAAACATAACATCTAAATGAAGAAAATATTATTCATTGAAATAATACTAAGGCATAACTAATTTTCTTGTCCTGGCACTTAATCGTATCAACCTGCAGCACGTTTAAAATAATATATTTTGTCAACAACACATGTTGATGAGTTTTCAAAAGTTTTTGCGTATATAAATATATATAAAATGTGTGATTCAGCGATCATCATGCAATAACCATTCAAACATAATGTAAATGAAATCAAATAGTTTCGTCCTCCCGTTCATTTAGACGGCGCAGGTACGTCCCGTCGGAACCTCCCACTATGTGTATGCGTTTGCGTAACTTCCACATTAAAAACAGTAAACACATTGCAAGCAAGTTCGCGTATTATCATAAACAATATGCAAGAATAATATTAACATGTACGATAAATGTGAATTGTTTTGTAAATAAGCGCATGACTAACGAAATAAAAACTTGTGACATGCTACACCCCAAAATATTAAAATAGTTAAAAAGGGGTTATGAAAAACTCACGTGGTTAAGTAAGCGAGTCGAGATCGAAAAATGCATTTAAGCAAGTGACCGACAAAGTTCGGTTCAACGAACGACCCTAGATAAATAAATAGCTAGGCTTAAAAAGAATTTGTGAAAAGAAAGTCTTTTGGCGAGGACGTTCGGTTTATGACAACGCAATTTATAAAGAAAAATATATATATTTTGGGTTTATTAAAAAAGGCTTTTGGTTATTTGATTTGTTAAGTTAATTTATTTTAGTCTTAGAAAACCAAATGGGTTATAATACATATTAATTAATTTAGATGAGTCCGGTTTGTTCCAACCGAACAATTAATTAAGAAAACTACGTTTTTTGGTCGGACACGAACCCGGTTATTGAGTCGGGTTTGTGAGCAACACAATTTGAAAAAAGATGAGGTTGTATGTTAAAAAATGTTTGTGCTTTATTATTAGTTTGTAAAATAATAGTTGACTTTTAAACATAAAATTTATAAACCGAACATAAGCGAGCCGATTACGAAGGATGATATGTCTCCATGAATGTTGTTTGGGTTGTCATCATGGAAACAATTGTTATGCGTAATGACAAGAAATAAACATTACCCGAGGATTGTATCACAAAAGAAGAAGAAAATAATACTTCTTGAGAAGTTGTCTTTTGAAAGTAAACTTAAGACTTGAGAGAAATTGACAAGCTGAATGATTTTCATTGTAAATTAGTTGTGCAATGAACTTGTAGAGAATGATTGAGCTTTATATAGGCTCAAAATCGTTAATAACAATGTCAAAGTGAGTTAATTTTATGTCTAGTCAAGAGGCTAGTCATAAGGCTTGAAATCATTGATTTTAACCAACTGAATGTTTTTATAACCCATTAAATGTCTTTGACTCAATTGATTAAAGTAAGATAATATAATACTTAGAATTAAATTTGTACCAACATAAATAATAAAAAAACAACATTGTAAACATAAAGAATATCATGAACATAAATACAAAAGTAATTCACCACTTTATTAATAAATGAAGATCCGAAAGGTTCGAAAATTTAAAATGGGTCCGGTTTTTGGGTTTCAAAAATGACGAATTGTAAGGCTTCGAACCCGATAGCCCTACTTTAACATCGGATTTATTCATAAACACAGTTCTACAAATAAGAGTTAATTAAAACTTTTCGCGGAAACGTTAACTTTAATTATTCTTTACAAAACAATACAAACTTATCTTTAAAATCAGTATTAAACATCACGTTAAAACATCCTTTCTTTTATCACTAGATGCCAGCCATTCAATCCACACCACGTGACATCCTCATGCTAGCCCTTTAGTCTAATCACCTGCTTGCATACTAAAAGTCAGCTACGCTGAGTGAGTTCTAGTTAATCAAGCAACTTACCATACAACCATTACATGCATTATATACGTATCCGAAGACACATAGTCCACTGTCTAACCTGTTCACCTTACCACTTAACAACTTAACTGCCCCATACGTCTTAGCCACTTGTATACGGAAGCACATAGAGGCTTTCCATCCCACGCACTCACGTTATGCCACTTTAATAACGAAGGCATGTATAGGCTTACCCTACCAAGCACTCACGTTATGCCACTTTAATAACGAAGGCACGTATAGGCTTACCCTAACACGTACTATCGTCATTCCACTAACACCCATACTAGACCCTTGCCACTTTTATCACACTCTACCTCTACTTGTCTACAACACACCTTCTATCATTACATCATTTACATAATAAGCAAGCTACATAATAACATTTACACACACTACTAACCACTTGGGGATCACTACCATTGGCAGTACGCGCAATATCCGAAGATCGTTCACGCACTGACAAACGTTACTTCCCCTGCCGACACGTGCAATATCCGACGATCGTGCATGCATCGAAAGACATTCATTCATAACATCTATATATATATATATATATATATATATATATATATATATGTATCATATCAAACATTATAGCATACACTTACCACTTAAGGTAAGTGTATTCACACTTCACATAGAGTATGCACACAACCCCGAAAACATAACATGGAATGGGGCTAGAGACTCACATGAACTCGGTTATGTTCACTATTTATGGTTATTCGTTTCTTGAGCTGTGCACGACTAACTATATAACAATTAAACGTATCAATTAACTATCACTACCCATATCGTGTTTCTACTTTAATCATAACCCTTAACGAACGGGGGTCCGGGGCAGCGCCCTTGGCAGCGGGGTTCAAGGGGCGGCATCCCCTAGCGGGGTCCAAGGGGCAGAGCCCCTGGCTGGGAGTAAGCTGCCAGGTCAGCTTGGAAAAATTAATAAAGTCCAAGGGCTAATACGTAATTAAACTATTCTATCTTAAGTCCAGGGGCCATTTATGTCATTACTTTGAAGTCTAATTCGTTATTCACAGCCTGATTCGTTATCTGGATGACGAATCATCTGTAACTAACTGGATGAGTAACGAATCACTTGATTCTTCATCTTAACATAGCGAATGACTTTCCATAACGAACTGACTTTAATGAATGATTATCACGAACTTCTTAACGAATTGGAGCTAGTTCGTTACTTTTCCTTAGTGAATCAACATAACGAATTACCACTAATTCGCTATTTCTCCTTAACGAATTTCTTAGCGAATTACATAACGAACTGTTTCCATTTCGTTGCCTTCCCTTAACGAATGGAATAACGAATTGCCTCCTAATTCGTTAAGTCTCTGCTAACGAACTAGGGTTAGGTCACAAACATTTTATGACATCCCCACTGTTCCGGCGCCGCATTTGCCAGACAAACGGGATCTACCCGTTTTTCATGCCGTTCGATCCAGATCTGAGCTAGGGTGATTCCTAAGCTTATCATTTATACCCGATTCCGTCCGGATCTCGTGACTTTAACGGTTTAAGGTGTCGGCTCATCATTTCGCGACTAGATCTAACGGGTTTGGATCCATACAAATCATACTATCGTTACCTCGGGTCGGGAATCGATTCTTCTTGGTGATTTCGGCTAGGGAGAGAGAATATGAGAGAGTGCTTTAGTGTGTGTTTTGGGTGGTGTATGGAATGGGTGAATGAATTAAATAAAGGAAAGGGAATGGTTTATATATTATGGGTCATGGGATTGAGCCCATGCTCTATCTTCTTTCCTTTCTAATCCAAGTCCAATACCCATATTACTTAACCCAACACAAGCCCGACTCATAATAACTCCTACTTTATTCTATTTCTCCACTAACCCGAGTAAACTTTCCCACTAATATTAATTAATAAAATTAATATTATTTTAGAAATTTCGGGATGTTACACGAATGTCCCAGGATTAATAACTTTTAGAAATTTCATCCCAAAATTAAATTAAAAATAAAATAAAGAAAACAACAACTACATGGAGTTGTTAAAAGTCTAAACAAATTTTATATATATGAGAAAAAAATAAGTAAATAAACAAATTAATAACTCTAACCTTTGAATGACTTAAAGAAAACGCCACAAATGGGATGTATGGAAAGAGCACTTATATATAGGATGTACTAGCAGCGTATCCACCATGCCCTTATCATACTACATTTGTCCCGTTTCCCAAAATCATTCCATGTTCCGAGTTATTCCACACAACCGTACTTATTATGTTTTCCATGCGAGGGCTTTGATAATTAAGTATCGACCCATAATTATCTTTATCGTCGGATGGTTTACATAATCCGTCTCAATGTGTGGGTTTTAAGATAAATAAATAAATTGTTATATGTAAACTTGGAAATCAGGAACAATGAACTATAAGGATCAAAATTGACAATAAAATATATAAAAAAACCCTTGGGGTCAAGGATTAGACAAAAATATTAGGTAAAAATTAATAAATTAAACTATTGAAGTTTTACAAAATAAATGATGCTATTGGGGATTTAAAACTAAATAAACAATGTTATTAAGGTTGAAACAATATAAACGATGTTATAGAGGTCCAAAACGAAATAAACAAAACTATTAAAGTTAAAATGAAATAAGCGAATCTCTAGAGTAACACAAAAATAAACATAATGAATGAAACATTAAAGTCATCAACATCGCAATAAATAAATGGAATAATGTTGGTCAAGAATAGCAGGGTGAGTTGAACTAACAACATATAACCAAGTAAGTCGATACAACGTTGATTTCAAGAATAAATGACACTTTTGTTGTCAAATTCAAAATAGACTAAGTTTTTGGGGTTAATAATGACATGCTAAACAAGTGAAAATTTCATATAAATTAAAGTATCAACATAAATAAATGCAACATTGAGATTATGAATAACAAAGTGAACAGTTGAAACTTTGAGATTGAGAATAACAACGTAAAACATTGGACTCAAATTGATGAAACATTAATATCAAGAATAACAAGATGGTTCGATAAAAAATTGAGCGGGAAAACAACCAAACAAATAACCAAAACAATTCATGTAAAGTAAAGATAAAATGAACATGTGACTTCTACTAGATAGCTATAATCATTGTCATGGTATAAATAAACAAATCCATTTAGAGGTAACCGGTAATGGATGGCCAAAGGTAGAAATACGGTTTCTATTAGATAACTATGTACACAACCATGTTCATAGTCCCAACTTCGACTAAACGATTACTTTCATGGGAAATCGATCATACACCGCGAGATTGAGGAAACAAAATAAACCAATTCGACAAAGCGACTATATGTATTATAAATAATGAATGTAGTTGTGTGTTTCATGCTTGAGAGTAAACATGAACGAAAATATGTCAACAATCAATAAACAACCAAACTCAACTACAAATTTCATAACAACATTCAAAGAAATTAGATATATAATATTATTTCGATTATATCCAGATAAAATTATATATAAAAAAATGCATGAAGAAGAAGAAGTTAAAGAAAAACAAAATGAAGCTTGCGATCTTGTCTTCTTGAAGGTAGGTGGGTTTGAGGTATGAAGGCTAGGGTGAGGGCGGTGCCATGATTTGTTAACTGAAACTCGTTGGCGTTGAGGAAGGGGGGAAGAAAAATGATTTTTAACATTCATTTTAATTCGTGAAAATCTGTTGCAAAACGTGATGTTTTTATAATTCAACGTTATAATTTCTTTATGATAAATGAAAGGCCTTAATTAGTACTAAGGCTTACGAACTTTAAGAAATTTTTTATGTAAAATAAAGGATTCTCTTTTGGTGGTGTCCTATGAAAACTTTAGAGAGAATCGCCAAATAAAATGACTCCTTTTGATATAAATGTTAAAGTGATAATATAATAGCTTCATGAGCTTAGGACTTGTTTGAAACAACAGATTTTATTTAAAGATTTCAATTAACCATGGAAAAATATTATATATAAAAAGAATAATAATGGTAATAGTAATAATAATAGTAATAATAGTAGTGATGATATAATAATAACATTAATAATAATAATGATATAATAATAATAATAAACCATTTGATTTGACTTAAAGTATTTTTGCTTATAATCAACTTGATTAAATACTTGTGAATTATCTATTTTAAAATAGTCGAGGATTTTAAATTATAAGTGCAATGTGTTAAAAAAAAAAGAATGCGTAGAAACATGTATTGTTTAATAAAAATATAAGTATGTATGATGATTAGTAAAGGACTAAGTATTGGCGCAAGGCTAAGAGTGAGCTTCAAGTGGCTTGGGAATGCAGTTTAGGGTATTGCATGGCAAAACACAAGTTAGGCATTCCAGAGCATTGTTGCTATGTTTGGGTCAATATAATGTAGTAGGCTCTTAGCATGAGCATATGGTAAAACATAAGGTGTGGTAAATGGTTGAGTAATGGGTCCTGAGAAGCATTTCAATATCGTGAGGCGATTGAGTGGTGACATATAAACGAGCTATACAAAGGCTGTGTGTTCCGTGCAGGGCTTTTTTTTGTTGGTTGGCTTTGGGTATATTGGGTTTGTGTTGGGTTTTATATTGGTTAGAGCATAGATTTGGTGTATGTGCTTATTGTTGTGGTTGGTGTTGATGAGTTTTGATGCATTTGGGTCATCATGGTCGGGATAACGACTGCCTATTGCTTGAAAATTTGGGCTGTCACTTTACGGGTTGAGTTTCGAGGGTGAAGTCGAGGAAAATGAGAAGACATGTTGCAAAGCGGAAATGATTACCGTGACATGGGATGTAAATATGAAATTCGAATTAACCACAAAAATAAACACTACATGAAACATTCCTGAAATCTTAATTACTCTATGTAAATCATTAAAAAAATCACATGAAGCCAAACATGGGTTTTCGCATTTCAATAAGAATTTCATAAATAATCAAATTAAAACTATATCAAATTTGAAATCAGAATATCCATGAACCACGATGGATTTTCGTATCCCAATTCACACTTAATATAAACAGTAAAATCAAATTGAAAATCGAGCATTCATGTATCACCATGACATTTTGAATTTTCAATTTAACTTAGATAATAACTGAATATCTGAATAAAGAAAACAAATTGAAACTCGACTATTCATGTATCACCTTGACTTTTGAATGTCAATTAAAATCATAATAATAAATGAATATATAAATAACGGAAACGAATTGAAAGTCGACTATTCATGTATTACCATGACTTTTCGAATTCTCAATTAAAACAATAATAATAAATGAATATATAAATAAAGAAGACGAAATAAAAGCTCGACTATTCATCACCATAACTTTTATGCAATTTTTAAGAGTAAGATGAAACCACTTTCTATTCACAAAGGAAATGTAAGGCCCCCGTTGCCGGTGCCCTACGTTGGACGTTGGATTTAGTCATATACAAAATTAATAATATCAGAGTTAATAAAAACATTCGCGGAATATTAAAAACATTCAAACCATTACATTACATAACCATCCATTCTTGTCTTAACGAGAATTCAAAACATTTAAACATAAAACATTGTCTTTAAAATTGTGAAGTCCATGAGAAAACAAGTAAGCCTATAATAATACAAAATTGTGAAGTCCATGAGAAAACAAGTAAGCCTTCATAACCCAAGTCCATAACCCATATCCATTTAAACCAACACTAGCCCGACTCATAGTAACTCATATTTCATTTTATTAACCGAGACTAGAAAAACGGGATGTTACAAGTCTTCCCTCCTTAGAGAGGTTTCGTCCCCGAAACCTAACTATTACTAAAATAAATCTGGATAGAACTTGCCCATCTCTTCTTCAACCTCCCACGTAGCGCCCGATCCCTTGCGGTGCTTCCATGTCACCTTCACCAAGGATATAACCTTGTGTCAGAGTTGCTTTTCCTTGCGATCAACTATCTTGATTGGCTGTTCAATATAGTTCAACTGTTCATCAACCTCAATGTCCACTAGTGGCACAAGAGAAGTGTCATCGGCTGGACAGTTTCTCAGATGAGAAACATGAAAGGTAGAATGAATTCCTTCCAACTCTTCTGGTAAATCTAATTTGTAAGCTACTTCGCCCACACGTTCCACAATCTTAAACGGTCCAATGTACCTTGGACTCAACTTTCCTCTCTTCCTAAAACGAATATTTCCTTTCCAAGGCGAGACCTTGAGCATCAATTTGTCACCAACGTTAAACTCGATTGGTCATCGCCGCTTATCAGCATAGGACTTCTGTCGGTCTTGAGCAGCTTTCATTCTTGCCTTGATCTGCTCGAAATTTGTAGAATTTTCTTGCACGACTTCCAAGCTACCCAACGCTTTCTGACCAATCTCTCCCCAACATATCGGGGTTCTACAACGTCTACCGTTAAGCATCTCAAACGGTGGCATACCAATACTTGAATGGTAGCTGTTGTTTTAAGAGAACTCCGCCAGATGCAGAAGATCATCCCAACTTCCTCCAAAGTCTAAAACACAAGCACGTAGCATATCCTCAAGGGTTTGGATCGTCATTTCAGACTGCCTGTTTGTTTGATGATGATAAGCAGTACTGATGTTCAATCTCGTTCCCTTAGCTGCATGGAACTTCTTCCAAAACCTCGAAGTAAACCAAGTATGTCTATCAAACACGATCGATAATGGTACTCCATGCTTAGATACAACCCCTTTGATGAACAAGCTTGCTAACGTTTCTAACGAGATGGCCTCTCGTATAGGCAGAAAGTGTGCACTCTTGGTCAGACGGTCCACAATCACCTAGATGGTATCATGATGATTAGCTGTACGGGGTAGCTTAGTTATGAAATCCATGGTGATGTGTTCCCATTTCCATTCTGGCACCTCCAAGGTTGCATCTTTCCATATGGCTTCTGATGTTCGGCTTTGACTTGTAAACAAGTTAAGCATTTACTAAGATAGTCTACAACATCATTCTTCATTCTTGGCCACCAGTAGTCTCTTTTCAAATCTTGATACATCTTAGTAGTTCCTGGATGAATCGAATACCTTGACTTATGGGCTTCGTCTAAGATTCGACCTCTAAGTTCTCCATGACGTGGGATCCACAGACAGTCAAATCTAGTCTTAACACCATGAGTGTTTTCCATCAACTCATCATGCTGACTAAAAATCCTTTCCTTCTTCACTAGCCCTTCATCTACCAGCACTTCTGATTGCACCTTGATGATTTCTTCAAAAAGACTTGAATTCATAATCAGCTGAAACTTACCCTAAAAATTACCCCAACTGAATACTATCGACTTTCGGGTCATACCATTCAACGGTGCGGCTATCTTGGAGAAACCTTCGATGAATCTCCTATGGTAGCCAGCTAACCCTAAGAAGCTTCTTATATCAGTCGGATTATGCGGAGTCTTCCAATTCGTTATCGCTTCAATCTTAGTAGGGTCCATGGTAATCCCCTCAGGATTTATCACGGACCTACGAATTGCACTTCTCGCAACCAAAATGCGCACTTCGAAAACTTAGCGTATAACTTTTCTTTCTTCATCGTCTCCAATACTTTCCTCATATGCTCGGCATGATCAGACTTGCTTTTTGAATAAATCAATATGTCATCGATGAAGACGATAACTGACTTATCCAACATCGGCCGACACACCCTATTCATCATATCCATAAATGTTGCAGGAACATTTGTTAGACCGAATGACATCACGAGGAACTCGTAGTGTCCATAGCGCGTCCGAAACGTTGTTTTAGGGATGTCTGCCTCTTTCACTTTCAATTGTTGATAGCCTGATATGAGATATATTCGTGAGAACCAACTTGAACCTTGCAGTTGGTCAAACATATCATCAATCCTGGGCAAAGGATATCTATTCTTCACTGTAAGCATGTTCAACTCACGATAGTCTATGCACATCCTCATACTTTCATATTTTCTTCACGAACAACACTGGCTCGCCCCATGGAGAAACACTTGGTCTTATGAAACCTTTGTCGAGGAGTTCTTGCATTTGGGACATCAACTCTTTCATCTCGGACAGCGCCATACGGTAAGGTGCTTTCGCGACGGGCTGGGCTCCTGGTATTAAATCTATCTAGAATTCTATCTCTCGCTCCGGTGGCAACCCCGAAAGATCCTCAAGAAATACTTCTGGGTAGTCGCACATGATGGGAACATCTTTCATTTCTTTTGTCTCGGCCGTAGCATTGACAACATACGCCAGGTAGGCACCACACCCTCGTCTTAATAACCTTTCGGCTTTTACCATCGAAACGAAGTTAAGCCCTGAACTTTCTTTATCACCATATACCATCACCGCACTACCATCCAAGGACTTTAGCTTTATTATCCTACTCTTACACAATATCAGAGCTTCATAACCAGACATCCAATCCATTCCCAAAACTACATCGAAACCTCCCAAGGTCGTAACATACAACATAACAGGGAACTCATGCCCCTCTAACTCTATCTTACAGTCCTTAAACATTTTCGTTATTTTAACTGAAGTGTCACTAGCGGTTTCTACGATAAAGTTTCAGACACCTGGCAACATTTCAATTAGCTAGTTTACTAAATGTCATAGCTACAAAACTTCAATTTGCAACTGAATCAAATAATACTGAAGCAGAAATACAATTTACTAAGAACGTACGGGTGACAACATCAGGAATCTGTCTAGCTTGTTCTTGGGTCAGCATGTAGGCTCTAGTCCTCGGCCTCGCTTGATCAACATCTTTCTTTCCACTACCTCCAGCCTCACCATCAGTGAACTCTCTTGCCATATGGCCTGTCTTGCCACATTTGTAACATGCTGGCTTCGCACTGCACTCATTGGCATAATGCCCTACCTTCCCACACTTGTAACACGTATTAGACCCCATTCTGCATTCCCCACCATGAGCCTTTCCAAATTTGTTACAAACATCTGAACTCCGACTCCACTTGCACTCACAACTGTGCATCTTCTCGCAGGTCCTACACGACCTCTTTTCCAAAACTATTGGCTTCTTGTTCTTGGGGTTCCATAACTGAGTACCAGGTAACTTGGCAGGAGCGACCCACTTCTTATCCTTCTTCCCTTCCACTACCACCTCATCTGTCGAGTCCTCATAAACCATTTCTGCGAGCCCTACAGCAGAATCAAAAGTGCCTGGTCTACCAGCCTTGACCAAGACACGAATATTCTGTGGCAGTCCCCTAAGGTAACAGTTGATCCGCTTGGCCTCAGTTTTCACCAAGTCTGGCACCAACCTTGAAATGCGGTTGAATTCAGTGGTGTATTCGCGGTGTGTCATCTTACCCGCCTTCAGACTCAAGAACTTCATTTCAACCCTCTCTACCTCCGCATCAGCACAAAACCTCTTCATCACTAATTCCTTCAGATCATCCCACCTCATAGCTTTAATCTCCTCCCGACTCTTCCTCTATTCCACCGACTCCCACCAGTACATTGCCTCCTCACCGAATGATTGGGTACATTGCCTTCTCTAATTCGGATAATTTTATCCATGGCGGTTATCCATTGATGAGTAGCGATTGCATCTCCCAAGCCAGTTAGCTTTGGTGGGTCACAGCCTTTGAAAGACTTATAGTTGCATCCACCTCGGCCCCTTTTCCTATCATTAACCTTCACCGATTTAACCACGCTTGATTCTTCCCTCCCCCTTCATCGTCATTCTTACCATCTCTTTCCGCCCTTTCAGCGGTTCCTTCACGGCCCCCAGCAAACTTTTTGGGATTCAGGTTTTTCACAACAGCTGCTACCCGCTTGAGCAATGGCAGTTTGAATCGTGGGGTCAATTTGAATTCCCTCGTTGTTACTTGGATTTCGACCAGCTTCACTTCTTTCGCCTTCATTGTTAGTGGTTGCCTCTACTGACGGTTCTCGGACAACGCATGGTCTACCACGACGTCCTGTACGTCCTCCTTTTCCTACAGCTTTCTTAGCTCCATCCATTCGTATTCTATAAGGAAACACAAACGTCATCACTTAAGGAACCATTTAGTACAAGAATAGTAAGGTTAACAGGTAATAACAGTGGCCTGCTGTGATTAGCTGCTCACGTTACTTTCCGTGTCCTATGCACTTCCTCTTATGAGTCTATTTGTGCTAATTCTACTTCTAACAGTTAGACAATCAAATAGTTCATATCATCACATACTCCTATCCCAAGCAATTAAGCTAGCATTCATACATTCTTTATTTAGCAATTACGCAAATGTTCATTCATCATTCTACTTTACATGTGAGATCACATACTTTACCTTTACCTAGCTTGCTTGAGTGACACATGGCATTCTCGTACTGGCATCTTCTTTTCTTTTCTTACTTAAATCCCATTCTCTGTTCGAGTCTAAGCATGTAGGATGCTTAAATCTCTCAAACTTTGCTTTGATTCCAACTTGTAAGGCCCCCGTTGCCGGTGCCCTACGTTGGACGTTAGACTTACTCATAAACACAGTTCATAATGTCATAGTTAATAAAATCATTCACGGAATATTAAAAACATTCAAACCATTACATTACATAACCATTCGTTCTTGTCTTAACGAGCATTCAAAACATTTAAACATAAAACATTGTCTTTAAAATAACATAACGTTTCTTGAGATGCCAGCTTCTTCAAGATCATGCCATGTGCTTCCCCTTATGCGAGCTGCCTCAATCTACTCACCTGCGTGCATACTAAAAGTCAGCTACGCTGAGTGAGTTCTAGTTAATCATACAACATACAATCGATTCTCATACTTGTACACATGACCGAAGGTGTGTACTTTATTCATACTTTAATCTACACACATATCTATCCATACTATTTGAAGAGCCTTTCGCCCTATAACCTCACATATATTATAAGGGTCTGGTCCCTAACATCACAGATATTATTAGGTTCTGGTCCCTATCATCACATATATTATAAGGGTCTGGTCCCCATCCTCACAGATATTATTAGGGTCTGGTCCCTATCCTCACAGATATTATTAGGGTCTGGTCCTACCATCACAGATATTATAAGAGTCTGGTCCCTTTATTTCATGCAAGTGTACCATACCTGTTCTTACCTATTTTCCTTGACAATACGTGCACTTTCCGAAGAGCGTTCACGTACCACCAACATATCATATATATATTATTCATACATCATCCATACTCATACATACATCATTGGTACATCATATATATCGATCATATCTTTAACTACCACCTGAAGGTACACGTAATATCCGAAGATCGTTCACGCGCCGTCAGGCAATCATTATACATAAATCATACAAGGCATACACTTACCACCTCAGGTAAGTGTATTAACTATCACATCGAGTATGCACACATCCCCGAAAACATAACAAGGAAGTGGGGCTAGAAACTCACCTGAATGCGATTACGTTCAGCGTTTATAGTTAATCCTTTCTTGAGCTGAGCACGACTAACTGTATAATCATACATATATTAAATATGGCTCTAGCTTTTCTTATCATCTACATATTTAATCACACGTATCTAAGCCGGTTATACTTCATTGGATTATTACCGGTTAGTTAATCGTTACTTGCTAACCTTTAAAGGTGTTTTCCATAAATTATCAAAGTCGGGTTATTATGTAATTATCTCCTTCTTTTCTAAGTCCAGGGACTGTTCTTGTCATTTACTTAACTTCTAGTTCGTTACTTATTCGTACTTCTAGTTCGTTACTTATTCATAACGAATTGGGTTACTGTTTGGACATGGAAATTGACACTGTGGATACGTTATCCTGGCATATAATCTGGATCAATTATCCTTAGAATATGTTGCAGATCCTGTCAGGATCAATGATACTCAGTACTTATTATTTATTAACAATTTTCCTTTGTTATGTTGATATTTTTGGTAGGTACAACGGCTAATGACCAAGTCCAACCTATAATCTCGCAATCAAATCAATAAATCGCGTGGTTAATGAAGGAAACAACTACAATGAAAGAAAGGCTTGATTAAAGGCCAGAAAATAGGAAAATTAGTTATTATATTTCATGTATATATAGAGGCTTGATCAGCTAGGTTTAACAGACCACAACACAGCAGCATACACAATATTTCTCTGTAACGCACACACACACTTAGATTCATGGTATTCCCTGATCATAGCTTCCAAACCTTGTAACACCCTCTTTTGATTAATATAGTGGTGATAGACATTTTCATCACCCGGGGTTTTTGTGTCGGCGATCCGACCAAGATCAAGGGCTTTTCCTCGTAACAAATCCTTGTGTTCATCATTTTTTCGTTTACATATTCGTTTTCATCATCATAGCACTAAACCTCACAAAACAAATTTGGATACATTATCCTTAGCAGATTTTTGTCCAAAATAATTTGGCGCCCACCGTGGGGGAATTGGTGCTATAATCCAGAAAATACCTTATCAATATTTAACCTTTCATACCCATATCACCATCAACGGCTTCTCAACAATCTTCTTCTTCATCAACCATGCCTTCCTCAGTTTCACTCCCACTGAGAACCTCACTACCAATGCCTCCTCCACTTGCGGGAGCACCAAGGGCTACTGCTGCGGAAAACAAGATGCAACTAGCAGTCTTTCAGAGCTCGAAAACCACTGCTGCCACTTCGGTGGTTAACTCTAACAATGATGTTTCTGCTATGTTTTCGCAGGTTAAGGCATACATGGAGCAGCAGAACAAGACTAATCAGAAGATCCTTCGTGAGATAGAAAATCTCAAGAAGAACAAGAGGCCACTGGAGGATCAGACTCCTTTGCTACCAAGGATGTTGGATTTCAACACCCCAGGATCCTTGGCTCAACTTGCTCAAGGATCATCTATCCTTCAACCAGGGTCTATGGGTCAGCATGCTCAGGGACTCTCGATTTTCTAACAAGGATCATCTATCCTTCAATAGGGATCCTTGGGTCAGCAAACTCAAGGATCCTCATTCCTTCAACCAGGATCCTCTGGGATGTATCACCAAGGATCCTTCAACACCCAACTTCAAGGATCCTTCTTCCAGAATCAAGGATGCTCTGGACTTCAACATCAAAGGTCTCGAAAGTCCATGAAGGAGACATCATTCCCATGCAAACCACTGCCTCTGGTGGATCAACTACCATGGCAGATGCTTCTTATCTTGGCTACACTTCTGGGATGCCAACGTTCAATCAACCGAGAGGTAACATGTATAATCATATATCCTTAGACACTAACCTGGGCTCTATGCAGGATACAGGTATCAACCAGGCTATGGCTAAGGAACTTTAGAAGCTTAAGGATATGATATTCAGCGTGCTTGGAGTGGTTCGTCAAATTCCTGAAATACCATAAGGAAGCCACAAGTTATCCAGATTTGCTTCACCTATTTGTGATGCTGAAGTCCCAAAACGATTTCAGACCCCCAACATGAAGGTGTATGATGGGACCACTGATCCGGAAGAGCATGTGGCTCAGTATAGGGAAAGGATGGAAATCAATCCAATTCCTGAAAGACTCTAGGAGGCTTGTCTATGAAAAGGCTTTGGGTCCACTTTAACAGGATCCACACTCAAATGGCTGCTAAGTCTTCCTCCTTATTTTGTTACTTCTTTTTCTCACTTAGTTAATTTGTTCAATGGCCAATTTTCTTGTAGTATAAAATTCGATAAATTAACTAGTGATTTATATATAGTTATCCAACTTCGTGATGAATCCTTAAGGGATTTTGTTACAAAGTTTGGAAGGGAAGCCTTAGAAATCCCGAATCTTGACATGGCTACGGCGGTTGAAGCATTCAAGATGGGACTTCAAAGGGGCTTCCCATTTTATGACGATCTTGTGATGACTCCATGCATGACTTTAGATGAAGTCAAAAACAGGGCACTTAGATTTATAAGGCTAGAGGATGACAAGAAGATCCAAGAACGGTTAGGAGATCCAACAAAACAAGAGTCATCTAACCAGAAATAAGGATCCTCATTTAGGAACAATGACTCAAAGCCGTACTCCAATTCAACAATCAAAATGTCTGGGCAGTTGAAGAATAAGAAGATGATGAGGACTACCCAAGTATTTCTGAGTATTGCTTCTTTGTTGATATTCATAGTTTGATTTGTGCCACGAAGGATCTTTGAGAGAAAGAAAGGTGGCCTCGAAAAAATGAGAAAACAACATCCTTCAAAGATAAGTCCAAGTGGTGTGCATTCCATGAAGATTTTGGCCATCAGACAGAAGGTTGTATTGGTTTAAGGAGGGAAATTGGATACCTCCTGAGCAAGGGCCATTTCAAAGAGCTCTTGGGAAGAAAAAAGTCTAGGATCCAGGATCATGAAGATGTACCACAGAAAGAAACTCCGCCCCTACCAGAAGCACAAGTAATCAACTTCATCTCCAGTGGCTCAGATATATGCGGTACTTCTTTCTCCTCAGCAAAAAGACACGCCAAAGAAACCAAGTTGGAGAACGGATAACGACCAGTCATATCCACTACTTTGACGACTGAAAAAAGAATCTTCTTTGATGAAGAAGATAATACAAGCATCCAGGATCCTCACCATGACGGTTTGATTGTAACTTTATTTATTGCTAACCATTATGTGCGCAGGATCCTAGTCGATGGTGGAAGCTCAGTCAACATCATCCAACATGACGTGCTGCAGAAAATGAACATCCCGGACTCAGAAATCATCCCGAGAAAGTCGGTGCTAGTGGGTTTCAGTGGTGAAACCAAGAAAACATTGGGGGACATCAAACTCCCAATATACATCGAAGGGTTAAACTCTTACCAAAAGTTTTGTGTTATTGACGATCTTTCTTGTTGCAATATTATTCTTGAAAGGCCTTGGATACATGGAATGAAGGTTGTGGCCTCTACTTACCATTAGTGCATCAAACTACCAACTCCTTGGAGAGTAGTAAGGATAGATGGTGACCAAGTGGAAGCCAAGAATTATTATTCTTCATCCATGAAGCTGACAGTTAAACAAACGATGGCATAGCAATTACAGCACATCCTAGGGACGTGCTGGAAGCTCGGGAGCGAGACACAAAAGAAGTATCTTTAGATCCTGAAGATCCAGACATGAAGGTGTTCCTAGGATCCTATATCCCTGACAAGATCGAGGAGGATGTAATATCCTTCCTAAAGCGATGAAAATCCACATTTGCCTTCAGACATTCAGACATGACAAGTATTTCTAAGGAGGTAATTACTCATAAGTTGGGCCTTGATTATTCTATTAAACCCGTCCATCAAAAGCGAAGGAAATTCACTCCTCAGAGGAACGCGATCATACAAGAAGAAGTTGAAAACTTCTTAAGGCCGGTATGATCAGAGAGGTTAAGTATCCTCGATGGATGGCTAATGTGGTTGTTGTTTCAAAAAAGAATGGAAAGTGGAGGGTGTGTGTCGATTTCATCGATTTAAAAAAGGCATGTCCCAAGGATCCTTTCCCTTTACCGCATATAGACTCCATGGTGAATACAACGGCAGGACATGAGATGCTTACCTTTATGGATGCTTCCTCTGGATTTCAACAAATTCAGATGGAACCATCTGATCAAGAGGATACAACATTCATGACTCCTACCGGCATATATTGTTATATTGCTATGTCGTTCGGACTAAGAAATGCAGGGGCAACATATCAAAGATCGGTCAACATGTTGTTCAAGGACCAGTTAGGCAAAAGCATGGAAGTCTACATAGATCACATGGTAGTGAAGTCGAAGAGGGCTGAGTATCACCTCAGAGATCTTAAAGAAGCATCAATATCCTGGATCAGTACAACATGAAGCTAAACCCGTCAAAATGCCATTTTGGTGTTAAAGCTGGGAAATTTCTAGGTTACATGGTGACCAAAAGGGGAATAGAAGCGAGCCCTGAGCAGATAGAATCCATCATTAATTTAAAGTCTCCTGGGAATGCTAAAGATGTAAAAAGACTGACGGGAAGAATAACTGCCCTCAACAGATTCATTTCCAGATCCTCAGATAAGCGCAAAGACTTCTATTGATATCTTGAGGAAACATAAAAAGTTTTAATGGACTCAAAGGCATGAATATGCACTAAAGGCTCTTAAGGATTATCAATCCTCAGCGCCTGCTTTGAAGAAGCCAACAGATGGTGAGCCGATATCCCTATACTTAGCTGTGTCAGGAAATACAATCAGTGCTGTTCTAGCCAAGGATCATGAAGGACAACAACACCCAGTATATTACGTAAGTAAAAGCCTGTTAAATGCAGAGATCAGGTATTCTCACCTTGAAAAATTAATTCTTTCTTTGATTATGGCCTCAACCAAGTTGAGACACTATTTTGAAACACATACTATTATTTTAAGAACGAATTATCCTGTTAAGAATGTGCTTAGAAAACCAGAATTGTCAGGAAGGATGGCCATATGGACTGTGAAATTGAGTGCATATGATATTCAGTATGGGCTGTGAAATTGCAGACTTTGTGGCTGATTTCAGTAGTAACATGCAAGAGGAAGCTGATTTGGAGGTTCAGCAACTGCATGAAACCAAGGATCCTTGGATCCTCTTTACTGATGGAGTATCCAACGTAAGAGGAACAGGATTGGGTATTCTACTGAAACCGCCACAGGGGGACATAATACCCCAGTCCATTTCGTGTGCATTCCAAGCCACCAATAATGAAGCGGAATACGAAGCTCTGATCGCAGGTTTGCAATTAGCTAAACATATGAGGATTAGGTATCTTCAAGTATATGTAGATTCGTTATTGATGACTAACCACTTTAATGGCTCGTATGCTGTTAAAGGTAAAAAAACTAATCAAATATCTAGATGTTGTGAAGGAACTATCAAAGTTAATCGATTCTTTTAGTATTATACAGGTACCAAAAGAAGAGAATGCTGGGGCATATGCCTTAGCAAATTTTGCTTCATCATTGAAGATTCCAAAAGATACGAAGATCCCAATCATCCATATACTCTCACCAGCAATAGGAGAAGAAGAAGTTGGGAGATAACAACTGACAAAGAGATAGTTCCTTGGGATCCATTACCTCAAGTAATCAAGGACCTTGGATCCTCCCGATCAAGAAGTTCATTCAAGATGGAGAGACTCTAGCCACAGAGAATCCTAAGTCCTTCAAACTTAAAGTATCACAATACATTTTATTAAATAATATTCTGTATAGGAAATCTCTTACAGGTCCATAGTTGAGATGTATCGAAGATCCTGAAATTCAAGAGGTTCTCAAAGACTTTCACGAAGGAGATTTTGGTAATCACACTGGAGGTAGAGTCCTATTCTCTAGGATTCTGAGAACAAGATACTTCTGGCCTACCATGAAGAGGGACGCCATGGAGTACTCAAAGAAGTGAGACTCATGTCAAAGACATGGAAATATTCTGCATCAGCCAGCAGAGCCTATGTATCCTATGTCCTCATATGGCCTTACATGAAGTGCGGCATGGATATCGTGGGTACGCTACCTAAAGCGCCAGGAGGAAAAGTATTCATGCTTGCAATGACTGATTACTTTTCAAAGTGGATAGAAGCAGAAGCTTTTGTTCAAGTCCGCAAAAAAGAGGTGATATCCTTCATTAAAAGAATTATTATTACTAGATTTGGTATCCCTTCAGAAATTATTTGTGACAATGGTTCCAGTTTATCGAGAAAAGAACCACTAACTTTTGTGACAGTTGGGGCATCAAGATGATTACTTCTACTCTAGTGCATCCTCAAGCTAATGGCCAGGCAGAATCAAGTAACAAGATTATTATCAACAACATGAATAAGAAACTAGGATCCAAGAAAGGCAAGTGGGCAGAGGAACTTCCTTATGTTTTTTGGGCTGATAGAACAACACCAAAGAATGCAACAGGTCAAACACCACCCTTCTCATTGGTGTTTGGCTCAGAAGCTGTAATCCCTATGGAGATGGTGGTTCCTATTGCCAGAACAAGTATCCGTGATCCTCAAGTCAACAATGAAATCCTTCTCCAAGACCTAGATACTGTTGATGAGCTCAGAGACCTAGCTAAGATCAGAATGGCAGCATATCAGCAAAGGGTAGCTAGGGCATACAACAAGAATATCAGGATTCAAAGATTTCGAGAAGGAGATATAGTTTTGAGGAAAGCCTTCCAAAATACAACCAATCCAGTGGATGGAAAGCTAGCACCTAAGTGGGAAGGCCCCTACTTGATCGAATCAGAAGCAGGAAAGCGGGCATATCATCTACTTACTATGGAAGGTGACCGACTACCAAGAGAATGGAATGCTATCCATCTCAAGAAGTACTTTTTCAAGTCAGGATCAAGTATCCTTAAAGAATCAAGCATCCTTAAAGGGTCAAGGATCCTAAAATTGGTAATATCTATCCGATCACTTATTCATCTCAAGTTCTTATTAATTTAAGGATAATATATTTTTAACATTTGTCATTTTCCAAGTTTTATCTAACAATGCAGATTTCAATAAGAGGTTTAATGTCTAAGAGGTTGGCCACCTCTCCCTCACACTTAAGGTACTTTACTATTTCCCTTGGCCTAGCCCACAATTAAGGTATGACCCCTGATGGTCATATCTTCTAAGGTTTAAAGGTTTTCACCTTTCTTACGAATTAAAGTTTCTACACTCTCACCTGTAGCGCACACTATCCAACGTATAGTCCGAGGCAGCGGGACCAGTATACGCTTAGTGGCTGACAATTTCGTTGTTCTCGGCTATATGGAGGATCCTAGGATTTATGGAAGACGTACCATACCACCGGTTTATAACATTTTCATGTTATCTCACGTTTGGGCTAAATCCCGGTTTGGGCGAGTCCCCAGTTGACATCTGTATCTTTGGGCCAGTCCCCAATTTGGTCTTGTCCCCAGTTTTTGGGCTTGTCCCCAGTTTAACACCAGTTTGGGCTTGTCCCCAGTTGCACGGGCTTGTCCCCAGTTACACAGGTTTGTCCCTAGTTGCACGGGCTTGTCTCCAGTTACACGGGCTTGTCCCCAGTTGCACGGGCTTGTCACAAGTTTATTTTATGGGCTTGTCCCTAGTTTGTTGGGTTTAATCCCAATTAATATCATAAGTTATTTGCATCAGGTATCCTAAATTCAATTACAAGTATCATAGAAGGATCAATACTTATGGGAGAAGGATAAACAGCCGAAAGGGAAGTCCCCAAGGAAACTCCATTGATATATAACAATTATATCCAGCTTGTCAAATCTCATATGTTTTTGCAGGAGGTTTGAATTTAAAGGCAAAATGAAATTCGTGATCATATCACAACCGCCATTTTGGGGGGCAATTGTTTGGGCACAAAAATTTGACACTGTGGATACGTTATCCTGGCATATATTCTGGATAAATTATCCTTAGAATATGTTACAGATCCTGTCAGGATCAATGATCCTCAGTACTTATTATTTATTAACGATTTTCCTTTGTTATGTTGATATTTTTGGTAGGTAAAATGGCTAATGACCATGTCCAACCTATAATCTTGCAATCAAATCAATAAATCGCGTGGTTAATGAAGGAAACAACTACAATGAAGGAAAGGCTTGATTAAAGGCTAGAAAATAGGAGAATTAGTTATTATATTTCATATTTATATAAAGGCTTGATCAGCTAGGATTAACAGACCATAACACAACAGCATACACAACATTTCTCTATAACACACACACACTTAGATTCATGGTATTCGCTGATCATAGCTTCCAACCCTTGTAACACCCTTTTTTGATTAATATAGTGTTGATAGACAATTGTCATCACCCGGGGTTTTTGTGCCGGCGATCCGGCCAAGATCAAGGGATTTTCCACGTAACAAATCCTTGTGTTCATCATTATTTCGTTTACATATTCATTTTCATCATCATAGTACTAAACCTCACAAAACGAATTTGGATACATTATCCTTAGTAGCGTTTTGTCCAAAACAGTTACCATAACGAATTGGTTCTCAAGGCGAATTGAACCCTTTAACGAACTGGTTATTTAAACAAATTGGACCTTATAACGAACTGGTCCTTTGATGAATCAGTTCAGGTAGCGAATCAGTCCATGTAACGAATTGGGCCTTCCAATTCGTTACCAACTTTAAGGAATCAAAGGTAGTTCGTCATCTTATTCCTTAACGAATTGATCACGAAATAAGTCTGGTTCGTTAGACTTTCTTGGCGAATCACCCCTAGTTCGTTAACTTCCCGTTGACGAACTAGGGTTAGGTCAGAGAATGTAGAGAATGTTAGAACATTCTTTGCCGGAAAACCGGGATCTCGCCGGAAAAACGAGATCCGGGTTATTTCCCCACCGTTTTCTCCGTTTTTCGTCCCGTTCGATCTAGATCTGAGCTAGGGTGACCCCTAAGCTCATCCTAGGTTCGGTTTATACCCGATTCCAACCGGATCTCGTGACTTTAACGGTTCAACGGTGTCGGCTCGTCGTTTCGTGATAATATTTAACGGTTTAAGCTCATACAACATCATACTATCATTACCTTGGATCGGGAATCGGTTTTCTATCTTGGATCGGCTAGAGAAAGGAGAGAAACTAGAGAGAGAGCTTAAGTGTGTGTTTTGGTGGTGTATGGAATATATGTGAAATGAAATTAAATGGTAATTATGACTTATATAATTATGGATCATGGGCTTAAGCCCATGGTCTTTCCTTCCTTCCTTCCTTCATAACCCAAGTCCATAACCCATATCCATTTAACCCAACACTATCCCGACTCATACTAACTCATATTTCATTTTATTAACCGAAACTAGAAAAACGGGATGTTACAGGAAAATAATCACATTTGATAACTTAGAGAAGTAGTTCCTATGACGTTTGGTATGGTATGGTATGTTTTGGCCTAATAAGTTTCAGCACCCTATACAAACCCTCCAGGTCTCATGGTTGATTGTGATTTATAGGTATTGCTTATCCTTAGGTTTAATACTTCGGTGTCAAGGTTTCAAAAAACAAGTGTGTCCTTCTTCCAGTTACTACATACCCGTCATGTAAAACCATCTTTAATGACAACGAAAAATCGAAATATCAAAACACAAATTATTATATTAAACATCAAAAATTCGTTGAAAAATATAAAAGATTACAAAATTGCTTAGGCATAAGCCTTAGAGTTTGTTTGTAAGTGTACATGCGGCTTTATAAAATATTATAAATATACTTGAAGCATATGAACAATCATAAAATATGCGGGCACATAACACATAGAGTATACATGCAATTGGGGCCCTAAAAATAAACTATAACTATTCTAGGTCGTTACGTCTAGCCACCTATCTTATAGTCATGGCTCTCATACCAATCTGTAACACCCCGGATTTAAGCGGAATACGCCCGGGTGCAACGTACAGATCACTCATAGGCTTGTAACACAATTAATAGTGACAATATATTTATTTTATTTCATAATTTCGCAAGTACACAAATAGTTTGATAATGAGACAAAAAAAACATCACATCTAAATGAAGCATATATTATTCATTGAAATAATCCTAAGGCATAACTAATATTATTGTCCTGACACTTCATCGTATTAACCTGCAGCACGCTTAAAATAATATATTTTGTCAACAACACATGTTGTTGAGTTTTCGTAAGTTTTTGCCTATATAAATATATATAAAATGTGTGATTCAACAATCTTCATGCAATAAACATTCAAACATAATGTAAATTAAATCAAACAGTTTCGGCATCCCATTCATTTAGCCGAAGCCGCAGAAGTCGGGGAAATGAGAACCACCTTATGTAAACAACCTAAGTCATAACGTTAGACGGCGCAGGTACATCCCGTCGGACTCTCCCACTATGTGTATGCATTTGCATAACTTCCACATTAAAAACAGTAAACACGTTGCAAGCAAGTTCGTGTATAATCATAAACAATACGCAAGAATAATATTAACATGTACGATAAATGTGAATCGTTTTGTAAATAAGCTCATAACTAACGAAATTAAAACTTGTGACATGCTACACCCCAAAAATATAAAAAGAGTTAAAAAGGGGTTATGAAAAACTCACGTGTTAAGTAAGCGACTCGAGTGCGAAAAATGCATTTAAGCAAGTGACCGACAAAGTTCGGTTCAATGAACGACCTTAGATAAATAAATAGCTAGGCTTAAAAAGAATTTGTGAAAAGAAAGTAATTTGGCGAGGACGTTCAGTTTATGACAAAGCAATTTGTAAAGAAAAAATATATATATATTGGGTTTATTATAACAGGGTTTTGGTTATTTGATTTGTTTAGTTAATTTATTTTAGTCTTAGAAAAACAAATGGGTTATAATCAATATTAATTAATTTATATGGGTCTGGTTTGTTCCAACCAAACAATTAATTAAGAAAACTAATTTAACGAGTGGTTCATTTTTTGTCGGACACGAACCCGATTATTGAGTCGGGTTTGTGAGTAACATAATTTGAAAAAAGATGAGGTTGTATGTTAAAAAATGTTTGTTCTTGATTATTAGTTTCTAAAATAAAAGTTGACTTTTAAACATAAAATTTATAAACCGAACATAAGCAAGCCGATTACGAAGGATGATATGTCTCCATGAATGTCGTTTGGGTTGTCATCATGGAAACAATCGTTATACGTAATGACAAGAAATAAACATTACCCGGGGATTGTATCACAAAAGAAGAAGAAAATAATACTTCTTGAGAAGTTGTCTTTTGAAAGTCAAACTTAAGAGTTGAGAGAAATTGACAAGCTTGAATGATTTTGAGTGTAAATTAGTTGTGCAAAGAACTTATAGAGAGTGAGTGACCTTTATAGGATCAAATCGTTAATAACAAGGTCAAAGTGAGTTAATTTTATGGCTAGTCAAGAGGCTAGTCATAAGACTTGAAATCATTGATTTTGACCAACTGAATGTTTTCATAACCCATTAAATGTAATTGACTCAACTGATTTATGAAAGATAATATAATACTCAGAATTAAATTTGTACCATCATAAATAATAAAAAAACAACATTGTAAACATAAACAATATCATGAACATAAATACAAAAGCAATTCACCACTTTATTAATAAATGAAGATCCGAAAGGTGTCGAAAATTTAAAATGGCTCGGGTTTTTGGGATTCAAAATGACGAATGTCACACTAGTCATTTCAAGGCTGTTCTTGAGAACATATTTAACACCTTTACCATGTGTTGATGTGTCCATCCTATGTGTTCCTTCACTTGCTACCAGGTAAAAGTTAGGACATTCCCACATACCCGTGTCACGCTTAGTATGAAACGGGTGTTTTACCTTAACCATGTGACAAAATCGCGACTTCGGTATAAATAAACAATTCCTCTATTATTATGCCTACAATCAATGATGATATTCCAATGACCCTTGTTGTACCAAGCAGTCGTTGGGTCACGAAAAGCCGAAATGTTCTCACTTGTTGGCTTTAAGAACGGGTTGTCATCGGGTTTGATCAATTCTCTTAGGCAAGGGTCTGAGTAGTTGGCGGGTATAGAGTAGACTTGGACTTGCCGGGTTTAGGTTGTGGGCCAATGATTCCTGTACTGTATCACGGGTTTACCGCCTGGTAAGATTGTAGCTGATCCAGACCAACACCCGTATATGTCATAAGGTTTCGATGGCACAATTGCTGGTTCGAGATGTTTCCAATTAACCATGTCTTTCGACACAGAATGCGCCCACCCAATGTTTCCCCTTTTGCAACTTTGGGATTATATTGATAGAAAATTTGAAAATATCCTTTATAATGCATTGGTCCTGTTTAATTCCCATTCTATTAGATTTATATAACTCACTTGGTTTAAAAATATAATAAAATTATGTCGAAACACGAAATGAATCTTACCTGATCCATGACGATGTTTCCACGGATTTTCGGGATGAACGAACCACGTCTTGATCCTCTTCTTCTGCGGCTGCGCCGGTGACCTGCTATGTTGAGACCTGCAATGGTTTCAGGGGTGTGGAGGCGACTGCTAAGATATCCTGAGGATTTCTTATTTACAGACACAAAAAGTGGTGGTGGCTCTTATTGAGCATGACCCATGATAAGGAGGTGGAGACCTCCTTATATAGAGTCTCATGGCCACCATCATGGTACCCTAATGGGCCTAGCCCAGTTAGGGTTACCTCCACAAAACCCCCTCGGCCCAATAACATCGTATTAGTCCATGTAATGAAATAAGCCAAACATAATAGATTTAGGGTCGTAGAACCGGGTTTTAGTACCATACCCCTACAAGCCCCCCCAAGTCCAGTGTTGCTCCTGGGCGCGCAAGCGTCTAGGTGGAGCGCTGGACTTTATAAGGTGTGAGGCGGTTTTTTCCCTTTTCTTTGGCCTTGTCTTATTGTCTGAGTTTTGAGAGGTTTTCTTCATGATGGTTACATGTTGTAATAAAAGCCTGCGCGCGAGGCGACTTACAAGCTATAATAATAATGAAGCTCGCGCGTGAGGCGACTTACGAGCTATAATAATAATGGAGCTGGCGCGAGAAGCGACTTACGAGTTATAATAATAATGGAGCTGGCGCGAGAAGCGACTTACGAGCTAAAATAATAATAATGCCTGCGCGCGAGAGGCGTCTTACGAGCTTAGAATAATAAAAGCCTGCGCGCGAGAGCCGTCTTATGAGCTTTGAGAATAATAATTGAGCTGGCGCGTGAGCCGACTTACGAGCTGTGAAAGTAATAAAGCTTGCGCGCGAGAGGCGTCTTATGAGCTATAAGAATAATAATTGAGCTGGCGCGTGAGGCGACTTACGAGCTGTGAAAGTAATAAAACTGGCGCGTGCGGCGACTTACGAGCCTGTAGAATAATGAGAGCCTGCGCGCATGGCGACTTACGAGCTGTAATAATAGAGAAGCTGGCGCGCGAGGCGACTTACGAGCTGTAATAATAAAGAAGCTGGCGCGTGAGGTGGCTTACAAGCTGTAAAATAATAAAGAAGCTGGCGCGCGAGGCGACTTACGAGCTTGTAGAATAATGAAGCTGGCGCACAAGGCGACTTAGGAGCTTGTAGAATAATGAAGCTGGCGCGCAAGGCGACTTACGAGCTATAATAATAAAGCCTGCGCGCGAGAGGCGTCTTACGAGCTGAGAATAATAAAAGCCTGCGCGCGAGGGGCATCTTACAAGCTGTAGCATAATAAAACCTGCGCATGAGGCGTTTTACGAGCTAAGAATAAAAGCCTGCGCGCGAGAGGCGTCTTACGAGCTTTGAGAATAATAATGCCTGCGCGCGAGGCGTCTTATGAGCTGTGAATAATAAAGGCCTGCGCGTGAGGCGACTTACGGGCTGTAAGAATAACAACAGCTTGCGCGCGAGGCGTCTTATGAGCTGTGAATAATAAAGGCCTGCGCATGAGGCGACTTACGGGCTGTAAGAATAATAACAGCTTGCGCGCGAGGCGTCTTATGAGCTGTGAATAATAAAGGCCTGCGCGTGAGGCGACTTACGGGCTGTAAGAATAACAACAGCTTGCGCGCGAGGCGTCTTATGAGCTGTGAATAATAAAGGCCTGCGCGTGAGGCGACTTACGGGCTGTAAGAATAATAACAGCTTGCGCGCGAGGCGTCTTATGAGCTGTGAATAATAAAGCCTGCGCGTGAGGCGACTTACGGGCTACTTTATGTCACGCGCCACGTGCAGATGTTGCATGCACGTGCGCGTAGACTTTGGTTTTGTGTTATGCGCCACGCGCAGATGTTGCGTGCGCGTGCGTGTAGATTGTGACATGTGCGAGCATGTGGTGCGTAAGCATGTGATGCGTAAGCATGTGTAATATGCGTGAGCATATGTGATGCGTGAACACATGGTATGAGGATTCCCAACCCCTAAGTTTGGCGTGTAGCCATATGGGATCTTTGGAGGATTCCCAACCTTGCAGTTTGGCGCGTAGCCATATGGGATATTAGGGGGATTCCCAACCTTGAAGTTTGGCGCGTAGCCATATGGGATATTAGGAGGATTCCCAACCTTGAAGTTTGGCGCGTAGCCGTATGGGATATTAGGAGGATTCCCAACCTTGGCGCGTAGCCATATGGGATATTAGGAGGATTCCCAACCTTGAAGTTTGGCGCGTAGCCATATGGGATATTAGGAGGATTCCCAACCTTGAAGTTTGGCGCGTAGCCATATGGGATATTAGGAGGATTCCCAACCTTGGAGTTTGGCGCGTAGCCATATGGGATATTAGGAGGATTCCCAACCTTGGCGCGTAGCCATATGGGATATTAGGAGGATTCCCAACCTTGAAGTTTGGCGCGTAGCCATATGGGATATTAGGAGGATTCCCAACCTTGAAGTTTGGCGAGTAGCCATATGGGATATTAGGAGGATTCCCAACCTTGAAGTTTTGGCGCGTAGCCTGATGCGCGCATGCACGGCGATAGAGTGGTGACTCGCAAGTGCGTGTGCATGGCAGAGGTCTCTTGCGCAAAACCCAGATGGTGGTTTCCGCGGCGGCACATGCACGGCTGCGGAGTGAGAACCCCCGGGCGTGCGTACATGGCGGCGGAAGTCTAGTAACTTCTGGATCTGTAATTTAATAGTCAGATCTGCAACTTTAGACCTAAAATCCAGGTCTGTAATCTAGACCTAGATCTGTAAATCAGATCTGGACAGATCTGAAGATTCGGAGCAGATTTAAAACCATCACAGATTCGGAGATCCTGAATCACAGATTCACAGATTCGGAGATCTGATCATTCGAATCATGGATTTTCCTTCTTGCCCAGATCTGGAAGCCTCTTTTTAGATCTATGGATCTTTTTGAGCTTTAAATAGAACAAGCTTTGAAGCCTTTTTCTGTAAACTTCCAGATCTGCGTTTTTCTTGGGAGAGATCTGATAGCCGAGATGAAGATCGAAGGGCAGTTCGTTGCGGTCCCACGGATGGCGCCAATGTCGAAACACGAAATGAATCTTACCTGATCCATGACGATGTTTCCACGGATTTTCGGGATGAACGAACCACGTCTTGATCCTCTTCTTCTGCGGCTGCGCCGGTGACCAGCTATGTTGAGACCTGCAATGGTTTCAGGGGTGTGGAGGCGACTGCTAAGATATCCTGAGGATTTCTTATTTACAAACACAAAAAGTGGTGGTGGCTCTTATTGAGCATGACCCATGATAAGGAGGTGGAGACCTCCTTATATAGAGTCTCATGGCCACCATCATGGTACCCTAATGGGCCTAGCCCAGTTAGGGTTACCTCCACAAAACCCCCTCGGCCCAATAACATCGTATTAGTCCATGTAATGAAATAAGCCAAACATAATAGATTTAGGGTCGTAAAACCGGGTTTTAGTACCATACCCCTACAAATTACATAGGAGAAACTTACCAGTTGGATCTATTTAGATTTAGCATAATTGTGCCCACGTAGATTTCATATTTTCATCCAAAAAAAGATGAAAAAGTCATAAGTTAGTTATTACATATTAATTAACTAATAAATAGTTAAGTAGAAAACATAGTGGAATAATTCAATATATACATGCTAATCTCCAATTTATTATAAACAGAGTTAACCTGCTTAACACTACAAAGTTGTGAAGTCCATGAGAAAACAAGTAAGCCTATAATAATATAATGTACAAATTATAACAAATCAATCAATACAATATTATTATTTTACAGGACCGTAATGAATATTGATAAGTGCTGAATTAGATCGAATAGCCAATGAGAGTTTTCAGTTCAATTGTCAAATGCCAGCAGAAGTATAGTAATAATCGTGTTATTAAAACACTTGTATTACTGTACAACATTTTTTGTAATTATGTTTTATGTATTAACTTAATGGGAAAAGAGATTAACAAAATTAGTGGATAGGTAAGTGTATGTGGATCAAACCAGCCTGCCACGTTTTGACTTTTGAGTTTTGCAACACTTTCAACTTGACAGCATCAAATTCTTTGGCTAAATTCATATTGTTCGCTTGCAACGCCTTAGCAACTTATTACCCCCGTGCTTTGATTTATCAAGTTCCTGTGACATGATATAACTTTAATAGTGTATTTGTGCATGAATTTGGATAATTATAGTGATAAATGTAAAGGGTATGAAATTACAGAGCGGCTGCCTTTCAAACATAAAATTCTATTTAGCATAGCTTTGTTTTCATTTAACATTTTCACAATTTGAAAAAATATCCAATTGTTGCAACTGGAAGTATTATTTCAACATTTTCAAAACTACACATGCTGAAAAGCCAATCAGGCTAAAACAGTAATTACAACTTTCCTGTTTCAGGTTAAGTAAGTCGTTAATAGTGCGTGTTTGCCCCCATAGATTCATTTTTCAATGATGCTTCTTTTTTCAACTGCTCCTTGCACACCTAATACTACAGAGAAGTTGAGTGAACCTTCCAAGATCTAGCCGCGTCGATACATCGATAAACACGAAATCGTTAAACTATAAATATGATACTTTATAGATAAACATGGATATGAATTCATTATGGTGTGGAATAACTTATGGAGAGCATTTTAACTTAGACTATGTACATTAGCTCTCTCACTAAATTAAGACATAATCTACCTATTTATAGGCCAAAGCCCAATTCACAATAAATATATATTAAATAAAAAGACTAAACCGCCTATAACTTATTCGATCGCTACGGACACCAAAACCGTGCACTAACTAAAATTAAATATGAAGAAATTTAATCAGTATAACTTAATCAAACCTCGTAAATTAGGAATTCAAGATTCTAAGCTTCTATAATTCATTTAGAATCAATAAACACGTATAAACATCAAATTAATATCTTACTGGTGTACAGGTGTGTCGAATAAGTACTGTTGGTTTGTTTGGTTGTTGGTACAAATTCTTATATTATGGTACATTCAATCAGAACATTAGGGTGACAATTAAGAATTACTTATAGCAGGTTGGAGGGATGGAGGTTACCATTGCAAACCGGGCATACTTATAGCATACGGTTCCTCATGCCAATTGATTTAACTTTCGGCATTGAATAACATTCAATTAACGATCAAGTGGAGGTGTTTATTGCAGGCGTCAGTTTCATGGCCGATTGGATTCTTGAATTACTTAACCGATTGAATTAAGATGAAGGTGTTGATTGCAGATGATAGTTTCATGGCTGCCTTTCCAAACATAAAATGCTATAAAATGTAAAGGATATGAAATTACAGAGCGGCTGCCTTTTCAAACATAAAATGCTATTTAGCATAGCTTTGTTTTCATTTAACATTTTCACAATTTGAAAAAATATCCAATTGTTGCAACAGGAAATATTATTTCAACATTTTCAAAACTACACATGCTGAAAAGCCAATCAGGCTAAAACAGTAATTACAACTTACCTGTTTCAGGTTAAGTAAGTCGTTAATAGTGCGTGTTTGCCCCCATAGCTTCATTTTTCAATGATGCTTCTTTTTTCAACTGCTCCTTGCACACCTAATACTACAAGAAATTGAGTGAACCTTCCAAGATCTAGCCGCGTCGATACATCGATAAACACGAAATCGTTAAACTATAAATATGATACTTTATTGATAAATATGTATATGAATTCATTATGGTGTGGAATAACTTATGGAGAGCATTTTAACTTAGACTATGTACATTAGCTCTCTCACTAAATTGTGACATAATCTACCTATTTATAGGCCAAAGCCCAATTCACAATAAATATATATTAAATACAAAGACTAAACCGCCTATAACTTATTCGATCTCTACGGACACCAAAACCGTGCACTAACTGAAATTAAATATGAAGAAATTTAATCAGTATAACTTAATCAAACCTCGTAAATTAGGAATTCAAGATTCTAAGATTCTATAATTCATTTAGAATCAATAAACACGTATAAACATCAAATTAATATCTTACTGGTGTACAGGTGTGTCGAATGAGTACTGTTGGTTTGTTTGGTTGTTGGTAGAAATTCTTCAATTATGGTACATTCAATTAGAACATTAGGGTGATAATTAAGAATTACTTATAGCAGGTTGGAGGGATGGAGGTTACCATTGCAAACCGGGCATACTTATAGCATACGGTTCCTCATGCCAATTGATTTAACTTTCGGCATTGAATAACATTCAATTAACGATCAAGTGGAGGTGTTTATTTCAGGCGTCAATTTCATGGCCGATTGGATTCTTGAATTACTTAACCGATTGAATTAAGATGAAGGTGTTGATTGCATATGACAGTTTCACGGCTGCCTTTCCAAACATAAAATGATATAAAATGTAAAGGATATGAAATTACAGAGCGGCTGCCTTTTCAAACATAAAATTCTATTTAGCATAGCTTTGTTTTCATTTAACATTTTCACAATTTGAAAAAATATCCAATTGTTGCAACTGGAAGTATTATTTCAACATTTTCAAAACTACACATGCTGAAAAGCCAATCAGGCTAAAACAGTAATTACAACTTACCTGTTTCAGGTTAAGTAAGTAGTTAATAGTGCGTGTTTGCCCCCATAGCTTCATTTTTCAATGATGCTTCTTTTTTCAACTGCTCCTTGCACACCTAATACTACAGAGAAATTGAGTGAACCTTCCCAGATCTAGCCGCGTCGATACATCGATAAACACGAAATCGTTAAACTATAAATATGATACTTTATTGATAAATATGGATATGAATTCATTATGGTGTGGAATAACTTATGGAGAGCATTTTAACTTAGACTATGTACATTAGCTCTCTCACTAAATTATGACATAATCTACCTATTTATAGGCCAATGCCCAATTCACAATAAAAATATTAAATACAAAGACTAAACCGCCTATAACTTATTCGATCGCTACGGACACCAAAACCATGCACTAACAGAAATTAAATATGAAGAAATTTAATCAGTATAACTGAATCAAACCTCGTAAATTAGGAATTCAAGATTCTAAGCTTCTATAATTCATTTAGAATCAATAAACACGTATAAACATCAAATTAATATCTTACTGGTGTACAAGTGTGTCGAATGAGTACTGTTGGTTTGTTTGGTTGTTGGTACAAATTCTTCAATTATGGTACATTCAATCAGAACATTAGGCTGACAATTAAGAATTACTTATAGCAGGTTGGAGGGATGGAGGTTACCATTGCAAACCGGGCATACTTATAGCATACAGTTCCTCATGCCAATTGATTTAACTTTCGGCATTGAATAACATTCAATTAACGATCAAGTGGAGGTGTTTATTGCAGGCGTCAGTTTCATGGCCGATTGGATTCTTGGATTACTTAACCGATTGAATTAAGATGAAGGAGTTGATTGCAGATGACAGTTTCATGGCCGATTGGAGTCTTCAATTCCTCAACTGATTGAATTAAGATGACAGATGATGGGTTTGAAGTTATAATAAACCCTAATAATAATAATAATAATAACGGATAACATTAACGAGCTATATTATTAATTACTAGTTTGATCCTCCCGTGTTACGGGAGTTTATTTAAAGTTTTTGTTTTAATCGTTTTGCTATTGTATGATGATTTATTTCATTTTTTAACTTAGTTTTGGTTTAATTTAATACATATATATTAGTTTGTTATTATATTTTTAACGTTTGGGTTTTATCAGTTGAGATGTTTAGATTTTTAGATTATCTAACGAACAAACATAAACGAACACGGGCATGTTGATTTTTTTTAAATGTACAAACATTAACCAAAATATTTGACTAATGAAAAAAAGGGGCGTTGATGTAGTTGACAATGGTGGGTAGTATCGGAAGTTAACCGACTATGGAGATTGTCACACCCCAACTTACGGCGGAAATGCCGGGGCGCGAACTGATTGTCACAGCTCTCAAGGTTACTATCATGCACAATATAAGTTTCAATGTCTATTTAATTATTTCAAACAAATATTCATGTACACCAAAGTTATATATAAACATTTACATTTAACATCCAAAATTAAGTTCTTGTATCTTTTCTCTAACATGCATCCTAAGTTGCTTCAAACAATCTTAATAATCACGTCACACGATAACCTGCATATGCGTTGAAAATTATATAGTTTGTCAACACAAGGTTGAGTGAGCAACACACCAGTTTAAATGTACATATAGTATATAACAAAAATATGTAGTTGCAACAAGTCATATGAGAATAACAAATTAACCAAATGAGAAAGTATAACTGATATGTCGAGAAGCACAAAGGCTAACGACTGGCGTTTGATTATACTATTATGATATTATGTTGGACCTCTCTGAATGTGGTTTACGTAAAGCATGTAAGCACATAAACAAGTAAGGTATAAGTTGTTAACACATAAGACAATAGTTGCAGTTTTGTGTATAAGTATATATGAGAAATATATTTACGCATATGTCCCCAAAAAGTGAGAAAACAAGTAAAATAGGGGAATGTGGTACTCACCTTAGCGATAAGCAAGAGGGAAAGAATACGACAAGAAGCTATGAATTACGCTATTCGGGAATGATACCGACGAGAAGTCCTAAGTAACAATAATTGCGGGGAGATAAATATAGATAGAACAATGAAGCTAACACTAAATAAAGGTTCGGGATTCGAATTTGAGCGCAAACTTACAAAAGCTATTTATTATAAATTTTATTACTTTGAAATACAACTTTTATTTATCAAGCTTTTAGTTATATAAAATACATAAAGGTACTTAGTCACATGTTTATAAATATTTCATAGTTTATATATTTATGTATATTGTTATTATCAATAAAGATATCTTTTAAATAATAGATGATAGATAATAACAATATCGTTTATATAAAATATACTCTTTTATAAAATACTTGACTAAATAATTGTGTAAAATAATAAGGTAAAATATATATACTTTAATTATATATTTTAAATAAATAAAACCTTTTTAAACTTTTAACGTTAATAAATCCAAATATATATATATATATATATATATATATATATGTAAGGCCCCGTTACCAGTGCCTCACTTTAACGTTGGATTTACTCATAAACACAGTTCTAAATATCAGAGTTAACAAAAACATTCACGGAATATTAAAAACATTCGAACCATTTCATTACATAACCATAATCCTTGTCTTAACGATCATTCCAAATCATTTAACATAAAAATTGTCTTTAAAATAACATAACACTTCCTTGAGATGCCAGCTTCTTCAAGTCCATGCCATGTGTCTCCCCTTATGCAAGTTGCCTCATTCTACTCACATGCGTGCATACTAAAAGTCAGCTACGCTGAGTGAGTTCTAGTTAATCAGGCAACATACGACACATTCACATACTAACGTATGCACCCGAAAGTACATACCTTCATATTTACTTACATACTTACTTACATACGTACTTTCATTATTTCTTTCGTACTTACATACATACTTTCATTCATACATATACGTTTTAAAGAGCATTCCGCCTTATAACCTTTGCCGATATTATTAGGGTCAGTTCCTTACGTTTGCCGATATTATTAGGGTCGGTTCCCTTCATTCGCCGATACTATTAGGGTAGGTTCCCTTCATTCGCCGATATTATTAGGGTCGGTTCCCTACATTCGTACTACTATAACATACTTGTCCTTTACATACTTTCCTTGACAATATGTGCAATCTCCGAAGAGCGTTCACGTACCATCAACATATCATACATACATTGTTCATACATCATATATATTCATACATACATCATTCATACATCACACATATCAATCATACCTTTAACTACCACTTGACGGCACGTGCAATATCCGAATATCTTTCACAAACCGTCAAGCAATCATCATACATAAATCATACAAGGCATACACTTATCACCTAAGGTAAGTGCATTAACTATCACATCAAATATGCACACAGCCCCGAAAACATAACAAGGAAGTGGGGCTAGAAACTCACCTGAACTAGATTACGTTCAACGTTAATTGTTATTCTTTTCCTTAGCTGTGCTCAACTAACTGTATAACAATTAAACATATCAATTAACTATCACTACTCACATCGCGTTTCTAGTCTAGTTATAACCCTCAACGACCGGGGGTCCGGGGCAGCGCCCCTGGCAGCGGGGTCTAGGGGCGGCAGCCCCTAGCAGGGTCCAAGGGGCAGAGGCCCTGGCTGGGGTCTAGCAGGGTCCAAGGGGCAGAGCCCCTGGCCAGGTCAGCTTGGAAAAATTTTATTTCTATTAACTGTCTTAACACATTTTCCATTAGTATTTTGAATCATTAATTAATTTGCTACTTAAAAGTTCAAGGGCTTCTTTGTAATTAAATCATTCTTTTCTAAGTCTAGGGACCATTCTGCCATTTTATTAAACTTCTAGTTCGTCCGAGTCCTTTATCGAATGGGGTTTATAACGAATGAACCCATTCTTGACGTTATAATGAATCAGACCTCCTTCGTTTGGTCTGGTTATCGAATTGAACTTTATGACGAAATGAACTCTTATAGCGAACCAGTCCTCATAATGAATTAGACTTTTTAACGAACCGGTCATCATAACGAATTGGACTCTTTATAACGAACTGGCATTATAACGAACTGCTTAGCGAATGAGACTTAGTTCGTTACTTCTCCCTTAACGAATCAACACATGAATTACCTGCTAATTCGTTACGCCCGCTAACGAACTAGGGTTAGGTCAGAATGTCAGGGAACATTCCCTGACATCCTTACCTCGTACACCTTTTCTGGCGCCGCCTTTCCGGCGTCGTCGCCAAAAAAACGAGTTTTCACTCGTTTTTCGCCCCGTTCGATCCAAATGTGAGCTAGGGTGATCCCTAAGCTCATCTTAGGTTTGGTTTATACCCGAATCCACCTGGATCTCGTGACTTAAACGGTTTAACGGTGTTGGTTCGTCGTTTCGTGACTATATCTAACGGTTTAAGCTCATACCCATATCATACTATCATTACCTTAGGTTGGAATCGGTTCTTCTTCTATCTTTCGGCTAGAGAGAGACTAGAGAGAAAGAGAGAGCTTAAGTGTGTGTTATAGGGGGTGTATGGAATGTGTGTAAAATGAATTAAATGGGTGATTAATGGTTTATATAATTATTGATCATGGGCTTAAGCCCATGGTCTTTCCTTCTTTCTTTCAAAACCCAAGTCCATAACCCATATCCATTTACCCAACACTAGCCCGACTCATAATAACTCATATTTCATTTATTAACCGAAACTCGAAAAACAGGATGTTATATATATATATATATACATATATATGTATATATATGGTCTTAAACAAAGTTCGGAAAATGGTCGGCTTATATGTCGGTTTTAGTAAAATATAGATTAGCTAATATTAGTTAATATATAATTTAGAAAACCTTTTGATCCATTAAACAATTAAAGAAAAACAACACAAAAATACGAAAAACTGCCATGGCCGGGACTCGAACCCGCGCCATGGCCGGCTTAGAGTATGAACATCACCACAGCCAAACAACTACACTGGTGCTTCTGATGTTAATATCATGATAACATCTGCTTAAAACCACCCAGCCCTGCACCCATCTAATATTATGAACCCTAGGTTCATAATCGCGTAATCCGCCACGAATTGATTCGATTAACGTTATGATAAATAATGAGGATCAGATGGCAAGTTTATTACATACAACTATTACCTTAAATGATGATCCAATGATGGTGATTCTTGCGCGAAACCCGTGGCTAGAAAGAGTTCCAAAACGTAATATAAACAGCAGAGATAATCTAATTAGACATGGGGCTATGGAGGACGATGGTGTAGGGATTATGCAGGAGTGTTTAATTGAGTTATGGAATGAAAAAGTCTAATGCAGTGGAATCAGAATCGGAAAATACAGTTTTAAAACAAATAGATTAATTAAATTTTAGAATAACGCAAAAAATCGCGATCACCGATATTGTTGTCCACTTAAACTCATGCCTTAATCCTTACCGGGACAAATAAGATCCAACAATTATATTACTCAGTGGTTTACACAATTAAGACCCGCTTATTTTCAGCTTTTACCGGACCAGACCACCCCAACTTGACTTAAACCTCAAAATTAGCAGATTTAAAACTTTTTGTTGCTTTATTTTTTTATGAATAGTTAAGACGATCAAGGGTATTGTTTATCCACCTAAGCTTAAGCATCAAAGTCTACCAAGCAGCCACTAGATATGATTAAGGTTCAATTAATTTATAGCTAGTGTTCCCCACAACATGACATACCCCCGTTATCAAGCAATACACCAAACCATTACCACAGGTGAGTATGCAAAATTTCATCTGTAGGGCTTACATGTAGCGTGTCCCTTGTGGTTCGTTTCTTAATGGTGATGAGACGCGAGCAAGGGGACCCCACATGGCTAACAACGTGGATGATCAAGTCTATAATGTATTTGTACTTTTGTACTTTTGTGATTATGTTTATAGACTTATAAGGGTTTGCTCTTTTTGGCTTTATTTTAATATCCACAACCCCACTTAGCAATTGTGAATACCCAGATGAACAGATTGCATACAGACCCATGGTCTCCGGACGCGGGGCATCCCATCAATACAAGATTTAAGGTTATAAAACCATACGCCAATGATGTGTAAAACACTAAAACCAGCAGTTTAAGATTTATATCACAGGCTACATGGCATACTCTAACGTTAAACCTACCCAAGCATCATATGATAACGTATTCAAAAAAAATTTTAAAACTTATAATATTTCCACTTTTCATACCAAGAAGAGGCTTGAGTATGGCCCGACCTTTCATTACTTATTTTACATGGACAAAACGCTTTACCCACAAGAGATTTCCAACCCATTTTATCAAATTTGCTCTTTCATTTTCAAAGCTGAGCCTACCGACACATCCCAAGTTAAGTGCGTTTTCTTTTATTTATCTCATATTATTAGTAGTTTGAAAAACCAATTTCCGATAAATATCATCATCTCCCACTTTAAAGCAAAAAACTAAATTCAAGGGACATTTTTAAACCATTTTTCAATTTTTTTTTCAAAATTTGAGTTAAATTTAAACTACGACTCAAATATCCTATCCGCACACTTAAATTTTGCATTGTCCTCAATGCAAGGATAAGGACGACTAAAATAAAATACAAAATAAAGTCGGACTAAAAAAAACCTAAAAATCTAAAAATAAAAACAAAATGAAAATTAATAAGCTAGATAATGGAAAAGACTTAGCTGGTAATATGCGCATGAACATTGATGCTAAAGTCTTCTTCCATGAATGCCCTCCAACTACGAACGTGCTCAGCAAACAGTACCTCCTTTTCCCACACACGAACGTTAGTGGCAAAACAAAACAAACATATCTAAAATGTATCTTATCATAATGATAGATATTATGCAATTAAAGTGTTTCATAATAAATATATAAAATATAATATTCAAGAGCAAATAAATAAATATGAAGTATACGGCTCCACTTCTCCATCATCCCCACACTTGTTTTTTTCATTATACTCAACCTGGGGATTGTCTCTAGCTCAAACTTTATTCAAACTAGCAAAACTTAAAAACACAAAAACAAAGACGAACTACAAACACTACGTTAGTGACTCGATTAAATATACAAACTCCACGAAACCTTTCCATACTTGAACTTAATTAGGAGGTTTCTCCTTGATTTAGACCCTGTCCAACCTGTTTAGTTCCACCCGGAATTTATCAAACAGTAATATATCAATGGTGGAACCGCAAAAAAATTAAATTAGAATTAAAAATCAATAACGGTTCAGACCACCTATATTTAAACTTACCTGGCTAGAGCCGAATGCGTTGTAAGTATCGAGAAGACTGGTCATGTTTGACATTTAATGGCTTTTTCACTCCCGTAGACCATCTCCTAAAATATACGCAACTTCGGTTTTCAGGTAACCTATCATCCTCGACCTTCTCCTGTGGTTTTGATTCCTGATAAGTATTCAAAACACATTCCACGGGCCGGTAATGGTGTTCTTTCTCTAACACCACATCATCATCTACAACGTCCTCTACAAATAGGGCCTCGAAAAATGCAACATCCTCATTAACGTCTAATGTGTCTCCCCCGTCATAATCCGACAATCCATCCAACTCCAGATTCAAGAATTCATATTCCTCAATCAATTCATTCACAACCTCTTCCTCAATGCCAAACATCAACTCAAGTGAATCTACCAAATCCACTTCATCCTCTATCTCTTTTTTCTTCATTAGCGACATCTAATAAGCAGCCCACTCTTCTTCGTTTATCTCATCATCAGAGTCACTCCAAAAATCAATAATAGCATGTGAAACCGGAGGTGGGACTTCAACATCCATTTTTGTCTCCGTTACTTGAGTGATCTCCTCATCTGACTGCTCAACATATTCCAAGGATCTCAACCTCTCCATTTCATCTTCTTCATACAGTCTCCTAGAAATTTCTTCCACTTGACGTTGGAGATCTGTAATAATATCCTGGTGATTTTTGAAGATGGTATCATGCTCAACGAACATCTTTTGGGTATCTGTAGCCATGTATTCGACCAACATCTTTTCTATCTTACCCATAGCAGCTACATTCTCAACATAAAGGCTTTTAGAAAATTGATCATAACACTGCTCCTGGTTTTGCAGAGGTTGCTGATACGAATTATCAAAATAATACGGAAAAGGTCCCTATGAAAAATTTTGCACCGGCTACACAGAAGGGTTAGCATAATGATGTGCCAAACTCCCCATATATGATTGTTGCTGCACATAAGGGTTAGTACGATTATATGGACATGCACGAGTCATATGACAACCAGCGCATCTATAACAAATAAAGCGAGAACCCTTGTATGGACAATCATAGTGTAAATGAGGATCACCACACGTATCATAATTAAGTTTACTATAGTATGGACATTTAATGATAAAGTGAGGTCCATTACAAATTTCACACATAATTACAAGAATCTAAACAAGCAAAAGACACGGACAATTAGACACCTACGATTCAAAGCAAAAACTAAATAAATAAATAAATAAAAATAAACACGTAAAAATATAATTAACTAAAACCCTAAAAACTCAAAATCAAAAACACAACAGCACGTATATAGCAAGTAAGTCCAATCAAAGCTAATATCGCAATCGCCAAAAGTCCCCGGCAACGGTGCCAAAAACTTGATGTGCTAAAAGTAGTCAAATAATTATTAACTAAAAATAAGCTAATCTAGACACTAAGTAATAATTCTAGACTCTTATCTTAACTTAAACTACTAACCGGCAAGTGAACCGGTCGACTCTAGTACAGCTAAGTAAGTCCGGATATCGAACCCATGAGACTCTTTAAATTGCGTAAATTAACTAATTAGACTCGACTAACTGACACGTCTATTTAATTATTATTATAAGTGGGTTTATTATAATACTATTAATTAAACTAATATTAAAATCTAATTAATAAAAAAAACAAGTAAAAACGAAAAGAATATTTTTAAGAGTTTAAATCAGATGACGATGAAAAACCACATAGGCTAAAATCCCCAAAGTTTCAGTTATCAATTATTAGGAAAATGCTTGTTATGGAATTGAGATCATAAAATAATCACTTAAAAGAAAACCCGAATAGGACCCCTGACCCTTCAAGAAGACACCTATGGATTTCTATTAAGTTCTTGAAAACACCAATTTTAATATTAGACTTCCTTACAGTTATCTAATTAATTATGATAGAGTACCTTTATAGTGAAATTCTACCTTACCGCGCGGAAATCAAAGGTAATTTGATGAACTTAATTGACTCGCTAGACAATATTAAGTAATCAAACCTAGATGGACTCCTTACGAATAACTAAATCTAGCAATCTCAATCAACAAAGATCTAGCAGTAACCTATCACCTTACAGCTTTCTAGGTTAGCAGCACACTTTTATTCGTTTGACTAATAATATTATTCCTATGACCTTATTCGAATTCAATCATAAACTAGTTAAAAACACACAGTAGATGACCTAACAAAATCCTATTATATGAAACAATCACCAAGAATTTTGTAGAATAATAAAACTAGAACAACCAAAACCAAGTACACATACGCATCAATCAAATAAACCAAACAATTTACTGAATCATAAACCATAACGAAAAGCAAATTCCAAATAAAATAGAACTTCAAACAATGGTTCATCACAAGCCTAGGCAGTCTAATAAATTTAGCCTAGCATCTTAAAATCAAAGAAACTAAAATAATTAAGTGCAACAACCAAGCTCATGATTAAAAAAATAAATTCAAACCGAATAGTGATGATGCTTGGTTGAGTATGTGTTGAACCCAAACGATCTATGCTCAAACCAACGGCTTTCTTGTGATTTCTCTCTTTCTTTGTTTTTCTCCAACTTATGCGTAGGGATCTCTTTTTCGTTCAACTCCGTAGGGTATATCTCCAAATCAGCTGACCCTCCATATCTAATGGGCTTCCACCATTATATCCAAGAACCCTTTTCTATTGTTGTATCTTGCGTTTTACTTCAAAGATTGTGTCCGGGACTCAAAACCGCGCCATGGTCGGCTTAGAGTATGAACATCACCACAGCCAACCAACTACACTGGTGTGTCTAATGTTAATATCATGATAACATCTGCTTAAAACCACCCAGCTCTGCACCCATCTAATATTATAAACCCTAGGATTCATAATCGCGTAATCCGCCACGAATTGATTCGATTAACGTTAAGGTAAATAATAAGGATCAGACGGCGAGTTTATTACATACAACTATTACGTTAAATGATGATCCAATGACGGTGATTCTTGCGCGAAACCCGATGGCTAGAAAGAGTTCCAAACGTAATATAAACAGCAGAGATAATCTAATTAAACATGGGGCTATGGAGGACGATGGTGTAGGGATTATGCAGGAGCGTTTAATTGAGTTATGGAGATCTGTAATTATAATATCTAGAATTAGGGCATGGCGGTGAGTATATTACGAATCCAAATCAATTTGATGATAATTTCCTAATTAATTTCGTTAAGAGGGTCGTCTATACCTTACATATGATTTCCTTGAATAAACTCCGAGAATTAAGGATCAAGATACGACTTGGGTTACGAATACACATGGTTATCGGGTTTGGGTCTTGGGTATACGGGTTTGGGTTATAGGTTGGATGATATTATCAGATATTTGCAATATGGTCCTTCTAGTATGGGTGTGGATGGATTTCAAGGTTAAAATATGGTTAAGGGGTTAAAATGTATATGTTTGAAAGTTGTTTTAATATAACAAATATTAATAAAATAATATTACTCGATAAACGCAATACTTTTATCGATAAAATTTACCGAACATTATTGGGTCGGGTAATGGATATGAACATTAATTTAGAAAATCCAAGTTGTTACAGAGATAATAGACCATCAACGGAGAACATGTAAAACACATAAATTAAATTAGGGTTTGATTAATAAATGAGATCTTAAAACCCATTTGAGGGCTATTAGAGTTTGGTAAGACCCATAACCCGTGAAAATTATTCTTTGATGATTAAGGGGTTATTTTACAAATTATTGAGATGTTATAACCCGTTTAAGGGTTATCCGGGTTTGGTGAGACCCATGACCCGTGAATATTATTGTTTGCTTATGAAATAGTTTTACAAATAAATGAGATGTTATAGCCCATTTAAAGTTTATCCGTGTTTGGTGAGACTCATACCCGCGAATTCGGGTCAAATGCTTGAGAAGCCTCCATTTATAAATCAAGCAATCTGGTGGCTCTAGAGAATGGGGGAACAACCTGAGAGCGACACCTAGGATTTTATAGTAGGCAATTATATAGATAGATAATCAAATTGATGGACATAATAATAATAAAGATAAATAAAAATATATTAACTTATATATAATTAATTTAATTGATGGACATAAATATACCAGAATAATTATACTAAACTGTAAGGCTTCATGTAGTTGTACGATACGCTTAAAGAACGAAATGATATATCGGCAAATTACTTTTTTTGCCCTATTATGAGAAGACGTTTATGTCCTCGTTTTAATTGTGAAATTACCATCTTAGCCATCACTCCTACTTAATAATATATAATAATAATATAATTTTATAATATAATATAGATATAGATATTTATATAGATATAGATAACCACTTGGGCTAGCTCAAGTGGCCAGCCAAATGATGGGTAAGAGCTTGATGCCGATTGGCCTCTCAAGTTCGAATCTTGATGACGACACGAGTTTTCTATTAGAGTGTCCCTTCCCAGAGAGCTTCCTCTTGTGGGTGGACAACTCCTGTCAAGTGGCAGGGGGCTCGAAATTTTCTCGTGGAACGCCTAGCCAAACTCGGATGCCAAGTGTGGGCCCGGTTAAGACAACATAGTCTTGGCCCGAGTAGGGCGGTTGGGGCTCTCTCCGAGAGCTGTGGCTGAATATTCAACCACTATGAAAGTCGCCGTTAAAAAAAAATAGATATAGATATTGACCCATGATGTATGTAGCAGGGAGTGTTGATCTTTATGAATCCGGGTGTGCATAAAATTGCAGGTTTAAGGATGATATTACTTTAGTGGTTTCTATTATGATACATTTCATCCACACAGGTTGAATAAACTATTTTTCATCCCAAACTGGAACTTTTATCAATCTCGTCCCTATTTGTAATTAACATATATAAAGTTTGATAATTAATGTAAACTTTCCTTAACCAGACAAAGGGAAACTGATTACATGGGGATCAACAGACGATCTTGGTCAAAGCCTTGTGAAATCAGAGAAACATGGGGTATTACAATACAGCTTCATCTACTTTATACTATATATCAAGTTTTATATATAAGAAGCTAACTTGCAGTTTCTTTACATGCTGTTGTTATGGAAACACCATGACCTTTCCCTCTTCCGAATGAAATTTCATTAGTGAGAGCTGCAACCGGTTGGGCACATTGTGTCTGTGTAACAGGTACCACTACTTCTATCTGTATTCGTATCAGTAATTCTGATTATTATATTTTATTATTTATAAACTTCATATTTTGTCTGCAGTAGCAGGAGTGGTATACACATGGGGATAGAAAGAGTGTGTCCCATCTGAAAGTCGTTAGTGACTCAAACACGAATCATAATCAAGAGAAAGATCCATTTGAGAGACAATGCGTTTTTAACAGAACACGGTAGTAATATTATTTCGATGATGTATGAGTTGGAACAAGTTTGGGAAATCAAGTGAGATGGTTAGCTTAACGTTCAATATTTTTCATATCCTGCTATACTTTCATGAATATTGCAAGCAAATTATGTTTTAGAAGCTAATTTATGTTTATATAAACAACCAAAATCAAACTATTTCATAATATGGTAAGACAAATATTGCAATTTTTTACGAAGTGATTATTTCTGATTGATCTTTTTTTTTTGGTCAGGGGTATAATAGTATCCTCATTCTCTTCTTGTTTTCTTTTCTCTTTTTTTAAGACATAGAGCCACAGTGTTATATGATCAGCCTCCTGACCTTTTTCAGCCAGCTAGGCTTGAAGAAAAGCATAGGGTAAAACAAACATCATTTCAAAACATTATGAGAATTTAATGGTTCAAAAAATTTTATATTGATTGTTGTTTGCAGTTGTTTGGTAGAATTAATAACGATATCTCTCGGTCAAACAATCCACCAGACTGCATCAGCTATGGTAATTTCTTCCCCTTGATATTGTTGTTTAGTATTGCATGAAAAGGTCTCATAGTTTGTCTGGGATCTGTCTTATGTGCTCAGTAACCTCGCTTATTTTCACGAACAAACTCAAAAGCTTTAATTTTTAGAAATAGAAGCCGTTTAACTTTTCAAAGATTTTGACTTTAAGGTAGTCCATACATGTTATCGGAATAAAATGATGACCATAAGTTACCTTAAATTGAATGTTTTACAGTTGGTTACATGTTTATGGGTGAAAATGACTCAAAGTTGGTTCCTTATTAATGCGCAACTTTTAAAAGATTTCATGTTGATTTTAAACATAACTGTCTTACACTCATGTTATAGGATTTACGAGCCAATTCCTGCAAGATCCAAACGCAACTTTGTTTACAAACCCGATTAGGACGATCATCATTTAAAGTAGAATAGGCCCGCACTTATTGTCAGCAATACGAGCTGGTGTGAACATCTTCAGTTTTTAATGGTTACATTTTTTTGAATACAAATTGAATTCAAAAAACTATGGAATGATGTTATTTTTCAGACCCCAGATGAAGATTTTGGCATTCTTTTAGAAGCAGCAATGATGTACGATAGGCGTGTTGCTACGTTACTAAGCGAAAATGACTCAAATGGGGATGAGTTTTCTTGGAAAGCTATTGAAGAGGGGAAAACGTTTTTATATCCAAGATTATTATTTGTTATCACCGGTGAGGATTTAATTCATGTTATTGTTTTTCATCCTTTACATAACAAAAAAAGTAAAAATAAAATAAAAATAAAAATTAACATGTAGTTTTTTAAAAACTTTGAAGGGAAAGGACCCGAGAAAGAGAAGTACGAGGAGAAAATAAAGAAACAGAACCTTAAACGTGTAGCTTTTCGAACCATGTGGCTATTACCAGAGGATCATTCCTTGCTTCTAGGATGGTGTATCTCTGATTCGTAATTCATTGTTTTACACAGTTTCTATTCACTATGAATAGTTCGATTCAGGTCATCATTTATCTATAATGGGTTAAAAGGATAAAGTCTAAAAATAAAACATTTCAAATGGGTTTAAAGCCGCTGAAAATGTAGTTTTAATGCATATGAATCTGTAAATTTTTGTTCAAAATATAACATTATTATCGAAATATAGTAACTTTTGTAATCATATTTGACACAAATTGTTTGTATAAAAGGTAAAATATTTATGTGGAAAAAAGTGTTTTTGGATCAAACCGACTCGTTTCAACCTATAAAAAAGGAAACATGTCAAATGGTTTTGAACGGGTCAAAGTTTGTTCAAAATGTATGTATAATGCATATAATCTTGTAATTTTTTGATTCAAGAAATAAGATCATGATTGAAAGAAACAATTTCTTATCATATCTGACATACTAGTGTATATAGTAGTAGCTAAATTATACGGGCAAAACAATTTCGAACCATACAAAGATTTACTCTTTTGACCCGAACTCGTTTGTTAACAGGCCTGACCCGCCCATTTTTCCACATATATTCATATCGTGCTTTATATTGCATGTTCTATATTTTCAAGTTCGGCTGATCTTGGTGTTTTCTTGCATACTTCTTCATCAGTGTATTATTTAATGTTGTTTGAATTTGTTCTTTTTCGTTTTAAAATTCTACCTTGTTTATCTTCTTAAAAGTTAAAATACGTCTTTGTATGTTGTCGAGTTGTAGATTTGTTTAGATGTGGTCTTCCTGTTTGTGCTGTTTCTTATTCTTGGTAAATAACTCTCTCCATATTTTTTGATCAACCATCTTAATGTTTAATTACTTAATAAGATAATACAAAGTTTGCCTTTTTGTTGACTTTCGTGAAGCATCTCGGAGCTTGTAAAAGTGGAGAAAAATGGCCTACTATTCTCATATTCATCCGAGCTTGCTGATGAACTCATGGTAAGTGAGTAAACCAAAAGAAATATTTGAGTTATTGATTATTTAATGTTTTTTAAGTTGGCAAGTTTTGCAAATGCTTTTTAAGGGCTTTCCCGATTGATGTGCTGCTTTGAGAACGCTGAGAAACGGGGTTTTGGAAATGGGTGTGTATGCAAAATAGGCTACTAAGTGGGAAGCTAATGCAAAGCCATTGAGATCCAAGGTAATCTCACTTTTCAGGTCAAAACATTTTATTTTTGGTATGAGTTGAAACGAGCCAGGTTGACTCACTACCCCTTTTTATCTTTTTTCAAAATATTTTGTAAAACTATGGTTACTAAAATATATTATCACAATAATAATCTATATTTGAGCAACAACTGCTTAAATGTTTTCTGTGACTTTGGGCAGTATTCAACATGTTTGACCTACAGGCATATTCGCTAATATTTTTATCTGACTACTTTGACCTGTTGACATAAAACCCAACTTGATTGTAAGTAACTGACTAACTGGTCAAGGCATTGAACAAGAATCTATTTTCGTTTTTTAATTTCCAGGTGTTCTCTAGTGACTTGAATTGATATCAAGTTGTTATGTTCTTGGTAGCGGATGACACTAACTGAATTGCAGTTTATTTTAGCGGAAGACTTAGGTTATAATAAAATATTTATTTATTTGAAAACTTTTCGGATAATAAATATCCAAGTATTTGATTTATAAATCATGTTTAAATCTTGTTATAATATTTTAATAATTTAAAACTGAGCCATCATTACCTTGCGAGCATCTAACTTCATGAATGATTATAATTCCTTGCTACATGTGCTAATCTGTTTCCCTGAAATGTGGAAAAAATACGTCAGCTATATGCTGGTGAACACGTACGACTCTAAAGATATGTAAATTACCATTACAATACAAATATAGTTTTCTTGACAAGCTCAGCGAAAGTATTTCTACTTCCTGGATATGTACCACTGCCCTACACACCCAAAAGTGTTCCCCGAGCCACGTATCCCTTAATGGGGAACTAGTTATGACCGTTAGCCCGCAGCCACGTAACCTTTGACTGTTTAGGCTGAACAGTTATGTTTGAATCCAGACACATGTGTAATCGGTCTGAGTTGATTTTATTTTCTACTTTGTATTATAACGTTTTAGACATCATGTAATCTCATGTAAACGTTGAATTACTCTTTAAGACAAACAACCGTTCATCTTATTTAATTTGTTATGGATGCTAATAAGGTGAATGAACTGTATCTATTTTGGTTTTCAGAATTCTAACATTTACTTTTGACTTTTGAAAGCCAAACACTAATCCTTTTCTCTCTGTTTGTAGTGTAGGTAGATTCGTTTGATTACATGCCTCCTGACTAGGAGCACCTCTTTGAAAGTTATGAATCTGCTACACTTGTTGTATTTGAATGGCGGTACGTAATTTCTTTGCACTATTATATCAAATGGCTAAAAATATTATTTTCTATATGTATGCTTAGCAAAAAAAAATCATACATCGAGCGAATTGTCGGTTCCACTAATCAACCACCACTTCTTGACACCGCTGGAGAGGTACATTTTATTAACAACATGTTTAGTGTTTATTACTATACTTAAACTAGTGTTTGATCCCCGCGTTGCGGAGTGTGTAAAATTGTTTATTCACACATTCACTTTACTTGAAAACATAAAGGGTCACCACCACCATCGTTCTCGGTCACCATCCTCTCTCGTGCGACAAGAAGTTTTCGTTAACTATTAAGGAAACCGAATGATAAGCAGACGTAAAACGTTGTATCGTGAATAATGTGTCATATTGACCAATAACATAAAAAAAATAAGTGCAACACAACATTCTAAAAAACAATATGAAATTATATATAAAAAAACTAAATTTATTATAGTTTACAGACCGTATGAACTCTTATAAAGTTCAAAGACAACAACATGAATTTAATAAAAACTAACAGAGGTTATTTTAGCATTTGTATTAAAAAACACACACAAAAACCAGCTCATCAAATGGTCAAACTTGAGACCTACAACTTCACACCAGACCAGATTTACAACCACACCAATTGAATTCTTTGTTAAAAAACTCAGTTGTATTAATAACACACAAAACCCAGACCCTTCAAAGGGTTAAACTTGAGACCTACAACATCACACTCAACCAAACTTACCACCACACAATTCACTTCTTTGTTAAAAACTCATATGTGTTTTTGTATGTATTAAAATCACTTGTGTTAAAAACAATATGTGCAAAAGATGAAGCAAATATTACAACACTATAATCCACAATTCTCCCAAAATTGTTAAAACTCATATGTGTTTTTGTATATATTAAAATCACTTGTGTTAAAAACAATATATACAAAAGATGAAGCAAATGTTACAACACTATGATCCTTGTTTATATATAAATTCTATAGCAATTTATTATACTTTTAATGCCGGGTGCTTGAATTGCGGAAACTTCTTCTCACATCATTACCTTATGACTTTAACATTAGTGTAAGCTACAGTTAGATTTTAAAAATATCAAGTCCTAATATGTATAAACAAGAAAAAAACTTCAAAACATAAAAAAAAAAAAAAAAAAAAATCAACGCACTCACATTAATATTATAGATTTTTCCTAAAAATTATGCAGATTATGGACTTTCAACCAGGAGTATTTCTCAATGTCAAGGTATACCATTACTTGTTAAATGTTATAAAAAAAATTACTGATAATCAGCATGGTTTGTTACTTATCTTTGTAGTAACTTTTATTTTGCTCATAGTTAAAGTTCTTAACATACATGGTGCGGCCATGTGTTTGTGTAATATGGTTGTACATCCTTTATGAGGTAATTATGTCATTAGATTTTTTAACATTCGAGGTTTTAACTTACATATCATGAGTCGTGATTGTGTAATGGACTTATACATTAACGAACTAGCCTAGATCACTAACGAATGGACTCATTCGCTATACAATCCATAGCGAATGGGCCATTTACATTAAATATTCAACCTAGACTATCTATAATTTATTCGATCACTACGGACAACCAAAACAGTGCACTAACAACACCCCCTTTTCCGTAGAATACTTTAATTTTGAATACTTTAACTGCAAATCACCAGTCACAAACCGTGCACTAACAGACACCCCCTTGACTGATGATTTTCGGGCTTGTGCAAATAGACAATCTTTAAATCTCTTCAGCAAACCAACAACTTGTAGCCTTTCATATCAGATCACCCCCTCAATGTTAGCAACTCTTGGAGATCATCCCGATCATCCATTGGCGTATGATATGGTACAATCTTTCAACAATCAGCAACAAGTCATCAGCTATCCGTCAGCACCGGTAAAGAAAACATATCTTTACGTTTAACCTCGTCACACATCTTCGTGAACAACTCGATCATTCAACATCTTTCACTTCGGTTTTCCCTCTCTTGATAACGTGTATCCCAAATACACCCTTTGAAGCTCTTCCACGTCCCATTCGAAAAGATACACTAATGTTTGGGCATAAGATTCAGAGTTCCAACCTCCACTAATAAACCCCAAATGATCAAATTCTTCAATCCAATGACAAGACTCGTATATTCTTCAATAAGATCAACTCGTTCGAGAATCGTCCCCTTCAACAGAAGTAATCCGCCATTTACTCGTAGCCAACATAGTCAGGATCAAAGTCCCTCAGAAAGAAGTAAACAAACAGACACTCGTATCCCACATAGTCAGGTTTCAATCTTTGAACAAATCAATCACCAATCGAAGAACACTTGCAGTCTTGAACTCAGTTAAACGTAGCTTTGCAAACATGAATTACCACCCGAATTGCAGTAATTTTTCAAGAAAACCTTGCAAACGTAGGAAGATGCAGGCTAAATAAACTCAAATGAATGTTTTATCTCCCCCTTTTCTTGACAAATTCAGCAAGGTCTTGAATAATCTTCAACGTTCACTAACAATATCCTCTTTAAATTAAACGTGGACCCCCCCTCGGTCAATTGAAACGAGTAAAAAGTCGGCCGGAAAATATATTACCAAATATTAAGAGAAGAGTACCCAACACATTAGGAACATCCCAGAAAAATTTCAATTAAGAAAATTTTTCCCGATTTTCCCGCCAAAAATTCACCGAAAATTTTCGAAAAATAAATATTATCGCCAAAATTTTCAAGAATGAAATCTCACTTGCGAGGAGTATTCAGAAAAAAATTCACGCAAGAAAAATTTTCCCGCCATTTTTTTAACGAATCACCTTTCATTCGTTATACATATCCATTATTCGTTACACACTTAACGAATCTATTCAATTCGTTATAAATTACCAACTGTAATTCGTTATAACATTTACACGAATGGCTTCCCATTCGTTAAGATGTCCACACTTCGTCATACATAACGAATTAGTCTTAATTCGTTACTCATACCTTAACGAATTAACTTAACGAATTGCCTTAATTCGTTATCATAACCTTAACGAATTAACTTAATTCGTTAAATTTTCCATAACGAATTGCTACAGTAGATTCGTTAAACTTCCTTAATAATTTGCTACAGTAACTAACAAATCAGGTGGTTAGATCTGAACAGCTCGCCGGAAAAACGTTTTTCGCCGGAAAATCCTAGATCTGGCCAGAATCTGCAAAATTTGAAGCTTCATCCATGGTGAAATCCTCAAAACCCCATAATTAACCACCAAATTTACACTGAACACTCGGTTTTTCATCCTGAACACAAATCTAACATCCAAATAACTTAAAAACCACTGAATCATCATAAACAGAATCAAACTATAACATACTCTTCCATGGTGAATCACTCAATTCACCATAAATTAACGCCAAATTACACCAGTAGATTCGTATTCCCTTAACTAACACGAATCTATCATCAATTTGACTTAACAATCATTGAATTGATCCAAATCTGATCAATCCGTGACCATGCTCTTCCATGGCATATCCTTCAATACACCATAAATTAACCTCAAATTACACAGGAAGTTCCCTCTTCCATCAATAAACACAAATTCACCAACAAATCCATCAATAACACATTAATTTACTCCATATCTTACCAAAACCCAAGAACACGAAGAACACGAATTTGACCAGATTTAATACCTTAATCTATGTACCGAGAGCAAAGTTCGAGAGATTTAAGCATCCTACATGCTTATGGCCAGAGATACTATCGATATGTGTGTGATATTTAAACAAAACAAAAGGATGTTGTTTTTGTATGTGTGACATTCATGACAAAACGAGGTACACTATATTCATTACGTAACAAGTAAACGATAAATCGGTTAATTCGTAGTGCTTAAACGAGTAACCGACCGATACTAATTATGACCTGTATACATACTGAGGGGTCATATACGAGTTATATATATGTCATAGAGGCTAACATATTGATATTTAGGCCCCAGTACGTTTAAAACTCTTTAAACGAAAAAGGTTTCGTTTATCGATACGCTATAAGCTTAAACGCAATCGTTAATATCAAAACAAGCATTGTAGCATCCGTTAAGCCGAAAAAGATTTATAAAACACTTATATGACATGTTCTAAGCAATCCGTGAAAATATTTTGGAATTTTACAACGAGTCAGTACGTTTTTCTTATTTTACAAAAATAAGCTGAAAAACACTCATTTTTGCGCTATTTCTCACACCCGAATTAATTTTCTTGCGAAAAACCGAACCCGAACTAAATTTGAAGTGGGCTTTTCATGTTTGGGCTTGTATAATTAGAGTAATGGGCCAAAACAGCCCATTAAGGGCCCTTCTTTGCTCCGATCGGAACAGCCACCAAACCATACATTCTTTTTTTATATAACTTAATCCTTAAGTCATTGTTATTCATTCTAACATACAAAATTTTGAAGTCCAAAGTAGCTCCAGCTCTGTTCTATCAACTCCCTTCAAAACCCTAAGGTAAGGTCAAGTTTTATGAAGATTTAACAAAGTTTGATTCATATAATTAACATATAAACATGTTTTAGTTAGTTTTAAACATGTTTAACCATCCAAAAACCCTAAAAATCAAGTAAAACCATGTTTTGATGTTAAACATGTTTACAAACCAGGAACATATACCTTTTTGGTCAAAAACGCGGATTAGAACATGAATACAACGTTTTTACGGTTAGAAAGTTCGGTTTGAACCCAAAACCGAAACCCTAATTATCAAGGCTGTTACATGGATGATTTATGCTTGGTTTGATGTTATATGATATGTAGATATACTGAGTTTGCAACCCGAGACCCGGAAAGTTGTTTAAGCTAGCAAAATTCATCGAAAACCGACAAGGTAAACCCGTAACACTCGTTTAGGGGCTGTTTAGTATTAGGTTGTGACATGCTTGTTGTTAGCTTGTGAAAACTTGCAGGGACATTAGGGATCATATAAATGAGTCCCTGTTCAAATTTGGTAATTTTTCGATAAACGGAGAATATTTGGTGAATTTATTTCCGTTTATGAGCGTTTATTTGGGAAAAATAGCTAAACATATTGAAAAATTATGAAACTTGGTTTTGGAGTTTAATATGTGATGGTAAGATCACTGGTAAAGTTTGGGAATCATTGGAAATGTCTAAGTATGGTTTGTGCAATCATGGCTTAACCGAATTTTAACAGCCGAAAAACACACAAAAAGGCATTTTGTCAAAAGAGTTAGGTTCTGGAAATTTTGCAGGGGCTATGTAATAACATTGAGGCCATTTTTAAAAATTATCGGATTTTTCGGAGGTCGTTTGATATAAACGGGCCATTTATTACACGATTATAACCTATTAAATGAATTTTTATAAATAAATAAATAATCATAAAATTTCTGAAAATATTTTTATAAAATTCTCCATGTCTTAATGTATTTTTACAAAAATTTACATAATTTATATATAAGTACATATTTAGTTATGATTAATCAAAGATTTAAATTATAATTGTTTTAACGAAACCGGCAGTTTTGTGTTTAACGGACTGACTGGTACGTCAAAATGTCAAAAGTGGTCAAATATCATATTTTTGAATGATATTGATAAAAACGAACTTTTTACGAGAATTCCGGAAAATTCGGGTGAATCATGCGCGTTTTGTATAATCAAACCCGTGTGAAAACGGAAACAAACCCTGCGATCAAACCAGACACCGAAACCTTAAAATTCTTTCATAAATCAAATTATTTTATCAATCAATATATTTACTTAAGTTTTATGTGATCTTACCTAATCCCGAAACGTATAAACGATCAACTGAGATAGGCTCGGGAAACGGTGAAACTGAGCCAAATCCAGTTTTAAACATTTCATAGTATACAACGTCACAATCTAAGACTATGGTCATGTTCTGGGCCTAACAGCTATACCCAGATTATCTATACAGCCCGACTTAGCTTGAACACTGTACTAGTGTTAACGATACGATACCGTTTATAGGAATCAGGCTATAAACGAGGCATCTGACTTATTGATACGTGATTTCTGTGCGAACTACAATGAGGTGAGTTTCACGACCCCCACTTTCTAAACTGTTTTACGAACTTTTGGGGTGAAAAGCATGTTTACATAAACTGATATACTTGAAAACGTGTGATGATGTGGATTATCTAAGTACTAACACTTGACAAGTCCCCACAAACACAAGTGATTAACTTCGTGCCGGTGACGTGTGGATAGTACTATCGGTTTGACAAACCCAACTGACAGAGCCGGAGGGGTATGCCGGAACATATGTAAACCCAGTTGCACATTGTCATTATATTTTTACGTACTGCTATGTGGTGTTAGACATAGTACATACTTGGGGCAAAGTGGCTGTTAAATGCCAACGGGAGTGCATGGGCAGTGGAGGCCATGTGTTTTAGCTCGTTTCGGTTTCACTTGTGGCTTAGTATAATACATCATACACAGACATATATATATACACATTGTAAACTTTTCGAACTCGTGTACTGATTTCATTGACACTCGTGAAACTTGAAACTCACCAACTAGACGTAGTTGACCCGTTTTAACATGCTTTTCAGGTAAAGCAAAAGTGGAATGATTTGCTTACATGCTTGGTGTTAGAAAGAAAGTTGAATAGCTGTGAATAGACGCTGATATAATACTGAATAAGAAGCTCGTAAACCGGTTATGTGTTTTTCACCTAGTTTGTAAACATAGTACCTACCAATGTAATATGATGTAATTTAGCTGTGGAATTTCTTTATAAACAATGTGGTTGATACCAGTGTTATCTGTTACATTCCCGTATTACGCTTCCGCAACTACCTAGTCGGGGTGTGACAGAAATTGGTATCAGAGCCATTGGTTATAAAGAATTAGGATGTCCCTTAGGATACCCTAAGATAACCGTAGGCTCGATTAACTCTGGGAATAAAATAATATTAAATAATATACACGAATGATTCTCGTGATGAACGCGAATGGACAAGTGGGTTATTATGGTCCGGAACGTAATAACAGACTTGTTTGTACGAGGAAATTCGAGAAGAAGTCGATAAACAATCGAATAGGTAAAAACAGCAACATATATGTATAAAATATAATAATAGATAAATATCTGTGTATATAAACGATTATTTGTGCTTATGTGTATAAATACTTACATGTATTTTACTATGATTAATATAGAAGGATATTATTCTTATCACTAACAATTGTGCAGGAATATGTCAAGATCTACTGATCGTTTACCTAATACCCTACCAACAGGGCCTGAGGAGGAAGAGGAGGACCCGGAAGAGGAAACTGAGGAGGAACCAGAGGAAATGGAAGAAGGTGCAGATGCGGTAATTCCACGTGAGGTACCCGCGGATCAACCCGACTTATCGGGTTATCGTTGTGACACCTACCCCCCTAGGGAATCCCCTAGGAATGTTGCAGGACAGGGAGCTACTAGTGCTTATCATTCACCTGTTAGAGCACCCAGATCCCCTACTCCACATGTACAGCATACACCAGTACCCCCACCCACTATTAGAAACCGTCAGACTGCTCGCATTTCAGTGCGTCCACCTGAGCACACTTCTCTCCCACCTCGATCTACGTACCATAGGGGAGAAACATCACGTGTCCAAGTCACTGAGATACCTATTCCTACTTGGGGTTTACACGCCCCGGTACCCGAGCCACCTCGCCATTCTGATTCAGCATGGTTTGGTTTAGCAACTGATCAGCTTTTAGAACAATCACATTCGATAAATAACCTAAACCAGCATAGACATGATATGTATGATCACATGAGGTATATGCAGCAGGAAATCAGAATTGTGCAAAGATCCAGTGCTCACAGCCACGGGCGTCAAGATCGGGCAATGATACTACTAGGAGTATGTTTAGCGGTTAATGCGGCCCTAGTGGCTGCTGTTGTTTGGTTGTGGCTCCATGTTGCAAAGAATGGATAGGACATAATAGTCTAGTCTTATGTATATAGTCTTTTGATATCCCAAGCAGCATTTTGTTACAGCGTGTTGGGCTGACTTGGGAGTTGTTTGTGGTTTAGTACTATTTCAAGCACTGGCCCTTATCGGGTTAAGTCTATATGTCACTTAGTGACAAATGTTGATACGCATATACAAGCGCTGGCCTATACCAGGTTAAGCCTATGCGCTAATTTTGGATGCATATGTACAGTAATGATTATAATTAATACAAATGTGTTTTCTTTGGCATAGTTATGTGTTGTGAAAGTGTAATATCGTAAAGTTGTGTTGATCATAGTGAAATGATATTGATTATTATATAATTGATTAATTTATAGAATGGCCCCGAAGAAAGAAAACCCTTTGTCTGAGGCGGAAGTGGCCGCAATGATTGCTCGTCAACTACAAGCAGTGATACCAACAATTGTAACACAAGTCACTGCAGGCATACGTGCTAACAATACTGTTAATCAACCTACGAGCACCACCACGGCCACTGTTAATACACCTACGCCGGACACTAATGTAGCCCCAGGTGTTACTACCCCGGTGAATACTGATAATGTCATAAATAATAATAACACTCTCCCAACTATGAATGTCACTGGGAACCCAGAACCTGTTGTGCACCCTGATAATATCCCGAACCCTGTACCGGTTGTTAACACAACTAATAATGATAATACTCGGACCAATACCGATAATAATAATAATAATAACCGAGAACCCCCGCGTCAGGAGTACTCATACAAACAATTTACATCATGTAACCCGATTGATTTTAAGGGTATTGAAGGACCTAGCGGGCTGGTCAAATGGATAGAAAAGACCGAATCAGTAATTAATATCAGTGAGTGTCCACCGAACTGCGTGGTCAAATTTGCTACCAGTATGTTTCTAGACCAAGCGCTGATGTGGTGGAACACGGTAGTCCAAATAAGGGGACAAGATGTTATTAATCGTATGTCATGGACTGAATTAAAAACCCTCATGTTAGAGCATTTTTGTCCTAAAAGTGAGATTCAGAGGTTGGAACACGAGTTATGGAATCTGGAAATGAAAGGAGCGGACCATGTGGGATACACGAATCATTTTAACGAACTGTCTCGCTTAGTTCCATGGTTAGTTACACCGGAAGCGAAGCGAATTGAACGTTATATCTGGGGACTGACCCCTGCTGTGAGAAGTATAGTGAATTCAGTTGCCCACCCGACATTAGAAAGTGCTGTATCTCAAACGGGTGTCGTTACTTTTGATCTGATGAGAAGTGGAGTGATAAGGATGCCAGGTGAAACAACAAGTTTAAAACGAACTGATTATGGGACAAGAATGCAAGGAAACCCTCAAAACAAGCGGACTCGTCCGAATACCCGAAGTTATGCCATGACCAGTTCTAATGTAAAACAAGAGACCTATAAAGGGACGTTACCGAAGTGCAGAAGATGTAACTTTCATCATGTGGGTGATTACAAACCGATCATTTGTCAAAAGTGTGGAAGAGCGGGACACTATGCCCCCAACTGTAGAACCCCCACCAACACTGTTAACCGTCCACCGCAATCAACTCAACTCCCTCGACCTCAACCAACCCGCCCACAACTCAACCAACAAACCCCACCTACCACGAACCTCCGTGCCTGCTATGAATGTGGCAGTACGGAACACTTTCGGAGATACTGCCCCAATTTGAACCCGGGTGCAGTGAGAAGGCAGAACCAAGCACAAGCATCAACCTCCAATGCAGCTAGGGGACGCGCGTTTGTATTAGGACCGGGTGAAGCGCGTCATGATCCGAATGTGGTGACAGGTACATTCTTAGTTTCGGGTCAGTATGCTTCAGTTTTGTTTGATACGGGCGCCGATAGAAGTTTCATATCTGTTAACTTCTTACCTTTAGAAAATATGCCGGTTAGTGAACTAACAAAACCATATACTATAGAACTCGCTAACGGTAAGTCTATACTTGTTAACCGAATAGTCCGAGACTGTTCCCTTATCCTAAACGACCACCCATTCCTTATTGATTTACTTCCAGTGGAATTGGGAAGTTTCGATGTTATAGTCGGTATGGACTGGCTATCTAAGTATAAAGCTGAAATTGTCTGTAAGGATAAGACCGTTAGGATACCTCTTTCGAATGATGAAGCTATGATTGTTCAAGGTGAGAAATCTGGTACGGTACTGCCTCTCATATCTCAACTTATGGCATTGAGATATTTACGCCAAGGTTGTACTTTATACTTGGCGAGCGTAACAGTTAAGGAACCCGAGGAAAAACGAATGGAAGACATCCCAGTGGTACACGAGTATTCAGATGTATTCCCCGATGAGTTGCCTGGTTTACCACCGACCCGACAAGTTGAATTCCGTATTGACTTGATACCGGGAGCAGCGCCCATTGCTAAGGCACCTTATCGACTTGCACCTTCTGAAATGCAAGAACTGTCCAACCAGTTACAAGAATTACTGGACAGGGGTTTTATTCGCCCTAGTTACTCACCGTGGGGAGCACCAGTGTTGTTTGTAAAGAAGAAAGATGGGAGTTTTCGAATGTGTATTGATTACCGGGAATTGAATAAAGTGACTATAAAGAATAGATACCCCTTACCTCGAATTGATGACTTGTTTGATCAGCTCCAAGGTGCGAAGTATTTTTCAAAAATTGATCTTAGATCTGGTTATCATCAAGTAAGAATTCAGGAAGAAGACGTACCAAAAACAGCTTTCCGAACTCGGTATGGTCACTATGAATTTTTGGTTATGCCGTTTGGGTTGACAAATGCACCTGCAGTGTTTATGGACCTCATGAACCGAATTTGCAAACCCTACCTCGACAAGTTTGTGATAGTGTTTATCGATGACATTTTGATATACTCGAGAAGTAAGGAGGAACACGAACAACATTTGCGGGAAATCTTAAAATTTTTGAGGCAAGAGAAGTTATACGCAAAGTTGTCCAAATGTGAGTTTTGGCTACAAGAAGTACAGTTTTTGGGACACATTGTGAACCATCAAGGGATCCAAGTAGACCCAAGTAAAATTGAGGCCATTAAGAATTGGCAAGTGCCTAAGTCACCAAGAGAAATTCGTCAATTCTTAGGACTAGCCGGATATTATAGAAGATTCATTGAAAACTTTTCAAGTATTGCACAACCTCTAACCCTCCTAACTCAAAAAGATCGAGCACATGAATGGGGAGAAGAACAAGAAATAGCCTTCCAAACATTAAAACAGAAGTTATGTGAGGCTCCAATATTAAGCCTTCCAGATGGAACTGATGATTTGGTGGTATATTGTGACGCATCTCGTAAAGGTTTAGGATGCGTACTGATGCAAAGAAAGAAAGTAATAGCATATGCTTCCCGACAACTAAAAGTACATGAAAAGAATTATACGACCCATGATTTGGAATTGGGAGCAGTTATCTTTGCATTGAAGATTTGGAGACATTACTTGTATGGCACTAAATGTACCATCTATACTGATCACAAAAGCCTACAACACATATTCGATCAGAAAGAGCTAAACATGAGACAAAGGAGATGGGTAGAATTGTTAAATGATTATGATTGTGAGATTAAATACCATCCGGGTAAGGCCAACGTAGTAGCTGATGCTTTAAGCCGAAAAGACATAATCAAACCATTAAGGGTACGAGCACTCGGAATGATTGTTCAAAGTAGCCTAACCGAACAAGTTCGCATTGCACAAGATGAGGCCTTGAAGGCAGATCAGCTAGAAAAAGAAGAACTGCATGGAAATGAAAGGAATTTTGAGAAGAAAATTGATGAAGTATATTATTACAAAAACCGGGTCTGGATTCCAACACTTCATAAACTCCGAAAGCTGATACTTGATGAAGCACACAAATCCAAATATTCTATTCATCCAGGTACTGATAAGAAGTATAAGGATGTTAAAGAATTTTACTGGTGGCCTGGTATGAAAAAGGATATAGCCGTGTATGTAAGTAAATGTGCAACATGTGCAAGGGTAAAGGCGGAATATCAAAAACCTTCGGGAATGTTACAACAACCCGAAATCCCACAATGGAAATGGGAACAAATTACCATGGACTTTGTGACACACCTTCCTAAAACCTCTCGAGGACACAACGCAATTTGGGTAATTGTGGACCGATTAACCAAATCCGCACACTTTATTCCCATCCGTAACAACTACACCACCGAAAAACTTGCTCAAATTTACATTGATGAAATAGTATCTCGACACGGAGTACCTCTTTCGATTATTTCCGATCGAGACAGTCACTTTACTTCACATTTCTGGCAAGCAGTACAAGAAGCCTTGGGAACCCGAATCGACCTAAGTACGGCTTACCATCCCCAAACTGATGGTCAATCCGAACGAACCATCCAAACTTTAGAAGATTTACTTCGTGCTTGTGTACTGGACTTCAAAGGGAATTGGGATCAACACCTCCCGCTCATTGAATTCTCTTACAATAACAGTTATCACAGTAGTATACAAACAGCACCTTATGAAGCTCTATACGGGCGAAAATGTAGATCACCACTATGTTGGACAGAAGTGGGTGATACTCAAATTTCAAGATCCGATTTAATTCAGGAAACCACCGATAAGATTCACCAAGTTAAACAAAAATTGAAAGCAGCCCGTGACCGACAAAAGAGTTATGCCGATGTTCGCAGAAAACCGTTATCTTTTGAAATAGGTGATAAGGTATTTTTAAAAGTATCGCCATGGAAGGGTGTTATAAGATTTGGAAAGACTGGTAAACTAGCCCCGAGATACATCGGACCTTTTGAGATTGTCGTAAAAATTGGTCCCGTAGCTTACCGATTAAAACTACCCTTAGAACTGAGCACTATTCACGACGTGTTTCATGTATCGAATCTGAAAAAGTGTTTGACTGATGTAACGACAATAGTACCACTGAAAGATGTTCAGATCAACGAAAAGCTCAACTTCGTAGAGGAACCGGTAGAAATTGTAGACGGGAAAACCAAACAATTACGACATAACAAAATTTCATTGGTAAAAGTTCGGTGGAATTCAAAACAAGGACCCGATTATACTTGGGAACGAAAGGACGAATTCCGAAAGAAATACCCACACCTGTTCCCTAGAAAACCGATGACACATTAAATTTCGAGGACAAAATTTCTTAACGGGGGGAGAATGTGACATTCATGACAAAACGAGGTACCCACACCTGTTCCCTATATTCATTACGTAACAAGTAAACGATAAATCGGTTAATTCGTAGTGCTTAAACGAGTAACCGACCGATACTAATTATGACCTGTATACATACTGAGGGGTCATATACGAGTTATATATATGTCATAGAGGCTAACATATTGATATTTAGGCCCCAGTACGTTTAAAACTCTTTAAACGAAAAAGGTTTCGTTTATCGATACGCTATAAGCTTAAACGCAATCGTTAATATCAAAACAAGCATTGTAGCATCCGTTAAGCCGAAAAAGATTTATAAAACACTTATATGACATGTTCTAAGCAATCCGTGAAAATATTTTGGAATTTTACAACGAGTCAGTACGTTTTTCTTATTTTACAAAAATAAGCTGAAAAACACTCATTTTTGCGCTATTTCTCACACCCGAATTAATTTTCTTGCGAAAAACCGAACCCGAACTAAATTTGAAGGGGGCTTTTCATGTTTGGGCTTGTATAATTAGAGTAATGGGCCAAAACAGCCCATTAAGGGCCCTTCTTTGCTCCGATCGGAACAGCCACCAAACCATACATTCTTTTTTTTTATATAACTTAATCCTTAAGTCATTGTTATTCATTCTAACATACAAAATTTTGAAGTCCAAAGCAGCTCCATCTCTGTTCTATCAACTCCCCTTCAAAACCCTAAGGTAAGGTCAAGTTTTATGAAGATTTAACCAAGTTTGATTCATATAATTAACATATAAACATGTTTTAGTTAGTTTTAAACATGTTTAACCATCCAAAAACCCTAAAAATCAATTAAAACCATGTTTTGATGTTAAACATGTTTACAAACCAGGAACATATACCTTTTTGGTCAAAAACGCGGATTAGAACATGAATACAACGTTTTTACGGTTAGAAAGTTCGGTTTGAACCCAAAACCGAAACCCTAATTATCAAGGCTGTTACATGGATGATTTATGCTTGGTTTGATGTTATATGATATGTAGATATACTGAGTTTGCAACCCGAGACCCGGAAAGTCGTTTAAGCTAGCAAAATTCATCGAAAACCGACAAGGTAAACCCGTAACACTCGTTTAGGGGCTGTTTAGTATTAGGTTATGACGTGCTTGTTGTTAGCTTGTGAAAATTTGCAGGGACATTAGGGATCATATAAATGAGTCCCTGTTCAAATTTGGTAATTTTTCGATAAACGGAGAATATTTGGTGAATTTATGTCCGTTTATGATCGTTTATTTGGGAAAAATAGCTAAACATATTGAAAAATTATGAAACTTGGTTTTGGAGTTTAATATGTGATGGTAAGATCACTGGTAAAGTTTGGGAATCATTGGAAATGTCTAAATATGGTTTGTGCAATCATGGCTTAACCGAATTTTAACAGCCGAAAAACGCACAAAAAGGCATTTTGTCAAAAGAGTTAGGTTCTGGAAATTTTGCAGGGGCTACGTAATAACATTGAGGCCATTTGTAAAAATTATCGGATTTTTCGGAGGTCGTTTGATATAAACGGGCCATTTATTACACGATTATAACCTATTAAATGAATTTTTATAAATAAATAAATAATCATAAAATTTCTGAAAATATTTTTATAAAATTCTCCATGTCTTAATGTATTTTTACAAAAATTTACATAATTTATATATAAGTACATATTTAGTTATGATTAATCAAAGATTTAAATTATAATTGTTTTAACGAAACCGGCAGTTTTGTGTTTAACGGACTGACTGGTATGTCAAAATGTCAAAAGTGGTCAAATATCATATTTTTGAATGATATTGATAAAAACGAACTTTTTACGAGAATTCCGGAAAATTCGGGTGAATCATGCGCGTTTTGTATAATCAAACCCGTGTGAAAACGGAAACAAACCCTGCGATCAAACCAGACACCGAAACCTTAAAATTCTTTCATAAATCAAATTATTTTATCAATCAATATATTTACTTAAGTTTTATGTGATCTTACCTAATCCCGAAACGTATAAACGATCAACTGAGATAGGCTCGGGAAACGGTGAAACTGAGCCAAATCCAGTTTTAAACATTTCATAGTATACAACGTCACAATCTAAGACTATGGTCATGTTCTGGGCCTAACAGCTATACCCAGATTATCTATACAGCCCGACTTAGCTTGAACACTGTACTAGTGTTAACGATACGATACCGTTTATAGGAATCAGGCTATAAACGAGGCATCTGACTTATTGATACGTGATTTCTGTGCGAACTACAATGAGGTGAGTTTCACGACCTCCACTTTCTAAACTGTTTTACGAACTTTTGGGGTGAAAAGCATGTTTACATAAACTGATATACTTGAAAACGTGTGATGATGTGGATTATCTAAGTACTAACACTTGACAAGTCCCCACAAACACAAGTGATTAACTTCGTGCCGGTGACGTGTGGATAGTACTATCGGTTTGACAAACCCAACTGACAGAGCCGGAGGGGTATGCCGGAACATATGTAAACCCAGTTGCACATTGTCATTATATTTTTACGTACTGCTATGTGGTGTTAGACATAGTACATACTTGGGGCAAAGTGGCTGTTAAATGCCAACGGGAGTGCATGGGCAGTGGAGGCCATGTGTTTTAGCTCGTTTCGGTTTCACTTGTGGCTTAGTATAATACATCATACACAGACATATATACATACACATTGTAAACTTTTCGAACTCGTGTACTGATTTCATTGACACTCGTGAAACTTGAAACTCACCAACTAGACGTAGTTGACCCGTTTTAACATGCTTTTCAGGTAAAGCAAAAGTGGAATGATTTGCTTACATGCTTGGTGTTAGAAAGAAAGTTGAATAGCTGTGAATAGACGCTGATATAATACTGAATAAGAAGCTCGTAAACCGGTTATGTGTTTTTCACCTAGTTTGTAAACATAGTACCTACCAATGTAATATGATGTAATTTAGCTGTGGAATTTCTTTATAAACAATGTGGTTGATACCAGTGTTATCTGTTACATTCCCGTATTACGCTTCCGCAACTACCTAGTCGGGGTGTGACAGTATGTAGAGAAGTTGTCGTTGATAATGCCACCTAACCAATCTGATCAAGGTGATTCTCACCAATGATAAAAGAGGGCTAGGTTTAACTAATAATAAGATTTGTTGGTGCATAATGTCAGTAGTTCAGTATCTCGTGTTTTGTATGTGTTTGTAATCATGTTAGAATGTTTGTTTTGGTTTTGAATATTAGTTTTACACAAGTTCGCCTGGGATGTAGGCGAACTTGGAGTCAAGCGAAGTTATGACAACTTCGCCTAGTATGTTAGGCGAAGTTGTCGAGGTTATATAAACCTCACTTCAGCTTGGTTTTGGTTAAGTTTTTACCAGAACGTGTTTGTGATAATTGAGATTACGTGTTGAAGTGTTGCAATACAATCGTGTATATTAGTATTGTAACGTGTGTTTGTGTTACGGTTCAACGTATTATATATCTTACGCTCGTATCGTATTACGTGGGGATTCCGCACCCTCGTGTTACGAGATACTCATGTGTAGATCCGGTTAGGAACCTACAATTGGTATCAGAGCTTTTGCTCGTGATTGTGTGGTTCGGGATTATCACACGGGTGTTAAGATCGTTCCGTTCGACTATTCGCGGAACGAGTTTACGTTGAAATACCTAGTTTTTGTGTCTTGCCCATCTCCCACCATCAAATATAACCCAATACACCTTCGCTTACCTCGTAATACGTCCAATTAAAACTTGTAAAAACTTGTGTTCATCAGGCGAATTTGCCATCATCGTTCGTAGGGTTTAAGCGAACTTATAAGGTTTAAGCGAAGTTGAGTAAGAAGCGAAGTTAGGAGGAAGCGAAGTTATGAGTTCAAGAGAAGTTATCATCACAGCGAAGTTAACAAGCGAAGTTGTCATTACTTCGCTGTCTGGTCACTGTTTATAAAAAAAAGAAATTAAATACTTTCTTTGTATTTCGAGTCGTGTTTCTTTCAACTATGACTTCAATAAACATTACAGAACTGGTAAAAATGGAGGTTGAGGCCGGTTCAGCAGCTAAAGCTCCAAAAATGCTTAAGGGTACCGATTTCGTTGCATGGAAAGATCAGTTTGAACAGTATGTGAAGTATCAAGATGCTAAGATGTGGGTTTGCATTCAAGACGGATACATTCCACCAACTTCCTTGTTTGAAGGTCGTGAACAGATTAAGAAGTACAATAAGATGGAAAAGGAGGAAAAGAAAATGTATGAGGCAGAAAGTAAAGCTCATGCGGAAATAACAATGGCTCTTCCACAAGAGATTCTTCATACCTTCAAGAAGTACAAAACTGCTAGAGAGCTATGGGAAGCACTAGAAAATAGATATGAAGGAAATGTGGGGATACGTGCTTCCAAGACAAAGCTACTAAAAACCCAATTCTCTGTATTCAAGTATTTAAAAAATGAATCACTTGACGATATCATTACAAGATATTATCACTTGATGACCGAACTCAGTAATTACTCCATTGAATACAAGGAAGAAGAGATAGTAGAAAAACTTCTTGATGCTCTTCCACCGAAATAGGAAATGTACACGGTTCTGATGAGAGAGGATAAAGACTGCCAATATTGATTTGGAAACAGCAGTCAATAAGTTACGAAATTTTGAACTTAACATGGTTCGGAAGGAGACACCAACTAATCAGGTTCAGGATTCGGGAATGTATGGTGCGAAAGTCACTCCAAGCTCAAGTTTAAAATCAGAATCCTCTGCCTACTACTCAAAGGGAGAATCAAACTCAAACTCAACTCGTGATGGTCATGTGATTCTCAATATGGATGGCGAAGTATGTTTCGTAGCTGGAGGTAGTAATCCTTCAAAACCTCAAGCCACAACTGGAAATTTCTCGTCAAATGTTCCAAGTTACAACTACTCACAGATGCCCATGAGTGTTAAATCAGCTGAACAGCAGTTTGCTCTATATGCATCCTTCATTGCATCTTATGAGAACTACATCAAAGGTAAAATAGTCGACCCTGCAACTTTGGATGAAGACTATGATCAGATTGATGCTGATGATTTGGAAGAGATGGATCTGCAGTGGCAGATGATTTGTAAAGAGATTCATGAAGAAAACGGGTAGAAAGTTTGTTGAAGAAAGACCAGGGTTTGACAAATCAAAGGTTTGATGTTACAACTGTCAACAAAATGGTCACTTTGCTAAGGAATGTACAAATGAGAGAGTCGAACGAAGTTAGAACAGGCCTGCACAGCAGAAATGGGGGAGGTAGTGAGAATAAGGCTATGGTATCTAGACATAATGGTGGATACAACTGGAATATACAAGTTGAGGAAGTGTTCGAACAGGCTAATTTGGTAAACTTCGAAACTGGAGGAAGTGAGAGGGAGACGGGAGAAAATCAAGCATATATGGCAGAAGTGAACGATCAGCTCTCTAAGGTAAGTTCTGAACTTCATTGTATACAATGTGAAAATCTGGCTGAACAATTGAAAACAATAACTGATCAGTTTGTTAGTTTGGACACACAATTTAAAACGTTAAAAGAAGATCATCAGTATACTAAAACTAGAGAAAACAGTTACTCGATAAAAATAAAAGCTAGTGAAAAGGATATCAGAAGTCTTAAAGCCAGTCTAGCTGAAAAAATACAAGTAATTGATCTTAGTTATGAAGTGTTAGAAGAAAAAACCAAACTAATTGCTGAAAAAGATAAACAGATAGCTGATTACCAGGTAAAGTGGTGGAACTAAACAGAAAAATTGAACAATTTAGAAATTCTTCAGCAATGTTAGATCACATCATAAGTATTCAACGTTCCCCAGTTAACAAAGGGGGGATTGGATTTTCTGAAGTTCCACCACCGTATAACAATAACTATACTTATAATCCTAGTAATCAGCAATCTGCAAATGTTGAGATTAGTCAGACAGTTCCTATCAAAATTTCTACTAAAGAACCTGAAGTTATTAAGAGTGAAACGAGTAAGCCAATTTCTAATGTTGAGATTTCTGTTCCTAGCTCTGTCTCATCAAATTTGGACAAGGCATCCGAATCGGGTGAGATAAAAGAAGAGGTAGTGTTACTAAAACGTTGGAAGGAATATAAGCCCAATGAAAAGAATTCTTCCCTAAACCCGTTCGTCCCACCATATGTTAGACAAACGGGTAGTAATGGAACCTCGACATCGGCAACAACTCTTGAGACGAAAGTTGAAAACAGAAGTTGTTTCAGATGCAATCAAGTAGGACACCATATTGCTGATTGTCCAATAAACCAGAGAAAATTTAGAGGTATGAGGCCTCCGAAAACTAAGAATAAAATGAATGTTAATTATGATACTGGTAAGAATGCGAAAACACCAAATTTCAGACATTGGACTAATCCAAGATTTCAAAGAAATCGGTCTCATTTTTTCCCAGTTAACTACCAAAATTATAATTCAGTTAATTCACTAAGGTTTGGATGGCCTCATAGCCAATCCTCTAGAAGGTTTCCTTTCAGAACTTACAGAAACCATCCTCAAACTGACTTTGGGCAACCAAAGTACTGGATGCCGGTCAACAGATTTAATCGACCCAAGACCAGTAGGTCTTGGGTCTCCAGATTTTAATCTATTTCTTGAATTGTGCAGGAACAGTCAAACAGGGCTGTAAACAATCTGTGGGTTGTTGACAGTGGCTGTTCCCGGCACATGACTGGTAACAAGAATTTGTTACGTGGCTGGAAATCTGTTCAAGGAGGAAGAGTTAGTTTCGCTGGAGAGAGTGGAGGTAGAATCAGTGGTATTGGAACTGTGACTAATGGAAGAATGAAGTTAGAGAAGGTGAATTTTGTAGAAGAGTTGAAGCATAATTTGTTGAGTGTGTCTCAGATTTATGACAAATAATACACGATGCATTTTACTAAAAATGAGGCAATCATTCTTTATCCTGGTTTCAAGATACCAGAGGCCTGGGTGGTGATGAGAGCTCCAAGAGAAAAGAACACGTATGTAATGGATACGAGGTCAACTGAGATGACAACAGAAGAGTCATGTCTTCTGTCAAAGGCAACTGAGTCGGAGTTAGAGTTATGGCATCGAAGAATGGGACATATACATCTTCGCAAAATGAATTACATTGTCAAGAATGGGCCTTAGAGTTCCCTTGGAGAATTTTAACTTTGAAGATCAATGCTTGTCGTGCAAGAAAGGAAAGCAACACAAGAAACCTCATCACTCCAAGAAGGTTAACTAAATTGTCAGTACCCTAGACCTATTACACATGGATCTCTTTGGTCCCGTGAATGTAAAGAGTCTAGGTGGAACGTCATACTACTTGGTTGTAATCGATGATACTCTCGATACTCTTAGGTATACTTTCTAAAGGCAAAAGATGAGACAGTTCAGTTGGTAATTAACTTGATTACCAAGGTTGAAAATATTGTTGGGAGAAAGGTTAAGTACATCAGGAGTGATAATGGTACAGAGTTCAAGAACTATCAGATGGAGATGTTCTTCTTACAGAAAGGGATAGAACATCAGTACAGCGCCCCGTATACTCCGCAACAAAAGGGGGTAGCTGAGAGGAAGAATAGAACGCTAATCGAAGGAGCCAGAACCATGCTGGCTGATGCTAAACTTCCCGTGGTGTTCTGGGCTGAAGCTGTTGCCAAAGCCTGTTATATCCTTAATCGTGTTTTAACTGTTAAAAGATTAAATAAAACTTGTTATGAACTCATGCATGGTAGAAAGCCAAACTTGAATGGTCTTGAACCTTTCGGGTCCCCATGTACGATAATAAAGATAAACTCAAAATTTGGTGAAAAAGCCGACGAAGGTATTTTAGTCGGATATGTTGTTGGGACTCCCAACAGAAGAGTCTTTAATTTATCGAACAGCAAGGTTGAGGTGGTATGTAACACCGACATTACGAGTTACAAATCACCAAGGCCTAGCATGGGACCCGCTGAAGCTTTCGACTATGATAAACTATTCAAATCTTTTAATATGCCTTACTTGGATTTTGCAGAAGTTGAGGAGAAAATTGCTTCACAGATTCTGTATGACGAGGAGGAAAATATTGTGCAACGTCCGCGATACGATGAAAGTCAACCTTCCTCGTCAAGTGCCGTTGATACTCTTGCTGCCTCTACTGAAGAAGAATTCTACAATCCATTTCACTCTCAACATCAATCACCCACTGATGAACTCTCTTCGAATTTAGAAAGCAATCTGGAAGTCGGTCTGGTTCAGACTACTAAAGTTCACAAAAATCACCCTTTGGAGAACGTGATAGGTAATCTGTCTGACGGTGTTCAAACAAGAAGAAGTTTGGATGAACACATATGTGTTTACGAAAGCATTAAAGACACGGGTATCATAAATGAATGCTTGTACACCTGCTTCATCAGCCAGATTGAACCTAAGACTATCAAATGGCTATAAAGGATAGCTCGTGGGTCGAGGCCATGCAAGAAGAATTAGCACAGTTTGAGAAGATGGAAGTATGGAAATTAGTTGAAAAACCACGGAATGTAAATGCTATTGGTACAAAGTGGGTTTTTAAATGTAAGAGAGATGAGAAAGGGATAATCATACGGAACAAGGCAACGCTGGTAGTAAAAGGGTTTAATCAGCAAGACGGAATCGACTACAATGAAGTGTTTGCTCCTGTGGCAAGATTGGAGGCAATTCGACTATTTTTGGCATTTGCTGCACACAAAGAGATGAAAGTGTTCCAGTTATATGTGAAAAGTGCCTTTCTTAATGGTAAAGTCGATGAGGTGGTGTATGTTGAAGAACCTCCTGGTTTCCCTGACCCATATTTTCCTGATCATGTGTACAAACTGAATAAAGCTTTATATGGGCTACATCAGGCCCCTCGTGCCTGGTACGCAACCTTGTCCGATTACTTGCTTGAGAATGGGTTCGAAAGAGGAAAGATCGATAGCACGCTGTTTGTCAAGATAAAAGGGGGAGATTTTCTACTAGTTCAAGTCTATGTGGACGACATCATTTTTGTTGCATCAAAATTCGCCATGTGTCAGGAATTTGAAGCAGTCATGAAAAAGAGGTTTGATATGAGCGCCATGGGCGAATTAACTTTCTTTTTGGGATTGCAGGTGGATCAGAAGAAAGATGGGATGTTTATTCATCAAAAAAATACGTCCATGATGCGCTCAAACGCTTCAAGATGGATGATAGCACCCCATTTGATACTCCAGTTTGCGTCAACCACAAACTGGTTGCTGATTCTGACAGTGATGAAGACGTTGATCCCACCCAATATCGAGCAATCATAGGTTCTTTAATGTATCTAACTGCATCTAGACCTGATATTATATTTGCAGTTTGTCTTTATGCTTGTTTTCAGGCAAGCCCGGAGGAATCTCACATGAAGGGAGTGAAGAGAATATTGCGGTATCTCAAAGGCAAGCCTAGGTTGGGTTTGTGGTACACGAAAGGGGGAGAACTGGATTTGGTAGCTTACACAGATTCTGATTATGGAGGTTGCAATCAGACCAGGAAGTCAACAACCGGTGGATGTCAGTTTCTAGGAGGAAGATTGGTGTCGTGGCAGTGCAAAAAGCAGACCTCAGTAGCCATTTCCACCTGCGAAGTAGAGTACATGGCAGCATCAAACTGCTGCTCCCAGGTTCTTTGGATACAACAGCAATTGCGCGATTATGGTCTGAATTTCACTCAAACTCCTATTTGCATTGATAACACTGCTGCAATCTCAGTAACTAACAATCCCGTCAAACACAGCAAAACTAAACATATTGACATTCGTCATCATTTTATACGGGATTGTGCTGAGAAGAAATTAATTGTGCTTGAAAAGGTTGATTCTTTGGATAATTTCGCCGATCTTTTTACTAAAGCGTTTGACCGATCCCGTTTTCAAAATCTTGTTGAACTTAATGGGATGATCAATCCCGAGTAACCTTGTTTTTTGTTTTGTTATTTTTTTTTAAAAGAATAACATCACTATCGCTTAGAATTATGTCGGTTGCTTCAGTTTGAAGGACACATCTTCAGATATGTTTGGTCCTTACTTCTACTAGTAGATTATGAGGATTGTCATTAACCAGATGACTGAAAGTGACCGGGGCGGTTTATGATGGGTTTTATTCTTTCGCTGAAAAATGGTCGTTCATACTTAGTTAGAAGGACACACACTCGTATGTGGTCGGTCCAGCTGATCCATTGGATCTTCAGGATAGCCGTTTACATGAAGACTTTGACTTGTTCGGGGCGATAGAATTTAAAATTTTTTTAGGGAGATGATATAAATTTTCAAGTCTATAACTTCGTAAGAAGTATCAATACAATGGTTAAAAGAAAATTGATCCAACCTTGGAAAGTGATAGAAAAACTAATTCTGTGTGCCTAAATGGTGAAGTTATTAGGCCTAAAAGACTCTAGAACAGCCATTGTATGTTAGGGTAGCTTTCTATGGTGCGTAAAAGTAGAAGTGATACAAACTAAATGTCCTCGATTTAATGTGGAGAATCATTCTGAGTTGTGCATGTCTCCATATACATCTTTCCGAATGATAAGCAGAAAAGTGATTACCCAGTCATACACGAGCCCGTAAGTGTTCTGATTCCCGAGAAGATGGTGTGTCAAGTACCTGCAGTGATCCAGATTCGGGACTTGCAGTCGTCTATTATTTGAAGCTGTATTAATATCTTTGTTATTAAAAAAAAATGTTGTTAAGCCTTCTGAAGCTTATGTTGTTACAAATATCAATCAAGAGGCAAGAAAGAGAACGGGAAGAAGACTCTAAAGATCGATATGTACTTACTGTTTAATCAGACACTACGGGTCGAAGTCAACTCGGGGTGACTTGGAGAAAGCCAAATACGCTTTGAGAATAGATAGGAGGCATCGCAATCTCTCATGTGATGTCCATCTAAATTTTGAGCTTAATTGAACCTAATCCATATCACAGAAGCGATGAAAACCATACTAAGTTTTATACCTGCTTACAACCTGTTTCTTTATGTCATAATACCGCTGAACATGGATCTATCTGACAGCCACTTAATTAGTATGATTCCTGTTCGGATCTTTTCTAAAACATGCAGGTTCTCGTCAAGACTGAAATTTGCTCCCGTTTATTTAATTACTAAATTTTCATTGCATATTTTGTTTTGTGGTTTAAAACTTGGTTACTTGGTTCTTTGATCGTAAAGTTTAAATCTTTAACGGAGAATTTTAAAGAAAGTTGCATTTTGATCAAATTTATAAGGGCCTGTTTTGTAAATAAAATAAGCGAACATACTGGTAAGGTTAAAAGGGCGAAGTTGTTCAGGGGCGAAGTTAATAGCGAAGTTAACATTAACTTCGCCTGAGTATTTTCAAATCTATTTAAGTGGTCAACTTGGTCAAACACTTTACAAACTTTCAAACACCTCGGTGAACTTATATCCACTTCCAACCCTTGGCGAACTTAAAACTCGAATCGAACCTCGTTATTATATGTTTCCAATCCGTGTTAAAGTTGTGTAGGCTCGGTATAACATGTAATTCATATTAATGGTGATAATCAGAGGCCTTGGTGATTCGATTTGTGACAAAGTTTGTGCTAACCTTTAAACACTCGATAAACTATTTGTTTTTACGGTGTTTGTAACCCATTTGGTCCTCTAAGATCTCGATAGAACTATCCTTTCATGCTTTAATTCTCGAATACTTTTGAAAACTCCTTGTTCGGATCAAAATAATATGCCGTTTCAGTTGCAGGCGAAGTTAGGGTTAGGCGAAGTTGTTCTCAACTTCGCCTTAGGCTTAACTTCGCCTGTTCAAAATTATTTTTTAATCAGGCGTTCTGGATTGTTCACAGGCGAAGTTAGGGCTTAGGCGAAGTTATACCCAACTTCGCCATAGGATTAACTTCGCTTGCTACACCTTATGTTATTTATAAGTTCTGGTTTGTTATCAGGCGAAGTTAGAGTTTAGGGCGAAGTTGTACTCAACTTCGCCATATACTTAACTTCGCCTGCACACTACATGTTATCATAACTTCGCTCATGGTAACAGGCGAAGTTATGATCTGCTACGTCGATCTTCTAACTTAGACCGTTTGTTGTGCAGATATGGCTGCTGTGGCAAGAGCTGGTGGTGCTGGTGGTGACGAAGGTGGTAACAACAACCGACAGTTCTTTCCTGGTCACAACATGTATATCACTTTGGATCCGGATGCTAGTTGTGTCGACGACTATCGCGAGATCATCTCCTTCCTAGTTCGCTCACGTATTTTTCACGCCATCACTACAACTCTCCCCATTTCTCTACCGAATATTGAAGATTTCTGGCGAACGGTAGAATATGACTGTAGAGTTGATCCTCCGGTTATGCGCGCTACAGTGAACAATCAGGTGGTGCAGTTCTCAGCAGATCAGATCAGAGTCGCCTTGCAGTTCGGGGCTGAAACTACAGATGTTCCAACAGATTTTCCAGCTCCATTCAGAGATGGTGCATTTCTACGTATGGGCTATTCGGGTCCTTTGGGTGACACTCAAAGGAGAAAGGGTTTCTTAATAGATATGTGGCGTTTTCTGATGCACGTAATGATAGTGTGCATGTCTGGTCGTAAAGCTGGTACTGACGGTACGGGGGCAACGATGCAATCTGCTATGACAGCCCTGACTTACAACAAGCCCTACAGCTTTAGTCAGATGGTGTTTTATGAAATTGATCGTCAGAGACGAGCGGTCGCCAGGGAAAGATTTTTAATGTACCCGAGATTATTACAGATGATTTTGAATCATGTCGCACCTACGCTACCTCAACGACGTCCTATCCGTTATGTTGAGAGTGTAAGTAAGAGAATCTTTGCGCAATGCAGGTCGTCAAGTGCTCGCAGCAAACCAGAGCTTCGTCCGCGGCACACTGCATTGTTTGGTTATTTGGTGAACCCTGATTATATTGCTCCTCAAGGAGATGAATTTCGAGACCCGGCACCGCAACAGGCAAATGTTCCTCAACCACCTCCACCTGTGGTACAGCAAGCACTGCCTGCTGATCTTGTTGTAGCTTGGAGGAACAGGTCGATCTTGAAGCTGCCTTTGGTGGCCAAGGGTTCTTTGATATGGAACAAATTGATCCAGCTGCTGAGGTTCGAGCCCCAGAAGCTGAGGCATCGGGTGTGAATGTTTCGATGGTAGCTACGTCTGTAGCAGATTCTGAGAGAACCGACTCTGACTCCTCCGCTGATGATATCGCTGAAGCACAACAGATTCTGGTCAGACAAGAAAGAATACATGGCAAGAGAAAGAAAGACTCGGATGACAGTGAATCTGACTTCGAGGAGGAGTTAGACCAGTTGATACGACGATCCAAGAGGGTCAGAACTGGTGAGGGTTCGGGAGCTGGTGAAAGCTCAAGGGTGGTTCGTTTCTCTCCACCCTCGTTATCTGGTATGACTATGGTTCCTACTTCTATGACTGTAACAGTACCGATAACCTCCAGTGTTCCCGTGGTGACAACGTCATCATCATTTGGTTTTCCACCAACCACGTTTCAGTTTTCGGCTCCGGAGATAGTTTCCTTGCCACCTCCTACTGTTACTCCATCGGAGGTTGTTGCAAGATTTGTTGAGTCAACGTTGGTTGCTACTACGAGGTTATCTGTCACAATTCCACCCGCGGCTACTATTCAGCCTGCTTCTGATACTCCAGCCAGTTTGGGAATACCTCCACCTTATGCTCAAGACGTTTCTCATATGCGTTTTAATTTTGATGCTACCTTGTCCGATTCTGAAAGGATAGCTACTCTTGAACGGGTCGTTGCTGAACAGACAAGTATCAGTCTAATCCAGACTCAAGCTATCCAGCGACTTGTAGCAGAAAATCAGATCCAATCGTCCCTCCTTGTTGAGCACGGTAAACTTTTTGATGCTTTAAAATAGTTCTTAGCATCTCAGGGGGAGACGAGCTGCATGGGCGACGAGTTGAGAACCAAGAAAAGACAAGATAGAGACGATGATCCCAATGCATCGAAAGGTGCAGGTGGTGAGTTGCCAAGAACTGAACAAACTCTTGGGACTTCCACATCTCAGGGGGAGTCAGCTGGTACATCAGGTGGATCAGGTGGTGAGAATGTTGTGGTTGTGGATGATGAGGAAAATGTTGGGTGATGATGATGTGTTAACCATTGAGGAGATTGAGAAGATAGGAGCACAGATTGTGATCGATAGTGAGATTGAAGAAGGTGAGATTGTGGATGATAGTGTAGAACATGATATTCCAGACGTTGACAAGGTGAATGTGAGTCAAGATATGGATGTGTCAGATGAGTCTGAGTGGGAAGAACAGCCGAGATGGAAAGAAGGCTTGCTCAATGGTTTGTTAAGACAAAGAAGCCAGCGGTTCCAACCATGTTCAAAAAGAGTTATAATATCAAAGGGTATGCTGAGTCAAAGAAGGATATTATTTGCTTGCTGTATGATGAGCAGTTGAAGTTATTTGTGATTAAACGCTTTGACGGGATTCAGTATTTTAAGAGTACGTTGAGATCTCTCAATACCTTGCCTGAGTGTGAGGTGAAGGATTTGGTTAGATTGAGATTGATTAACAAGAGTGGTTACAATATGGCTAGAATAATTGGGAAGATTGTGTGGAAAGAAAGTGTGAAAGAGAAGAAGTTTGAGCTGTTAAAGCCTCAGAAAGGGAAGCTAGTTGAAGATAAGGAAAGAGGAATGCGAGCTGATGGCAAACCTTGGATGGTGATGAAATATAAGCCGGTTCGGTGTTTGAAAGAAGTGCCGATGAAGACAATGCCCAAGGATGTTTTAAAGAGTCTCAAGTGGTGGTACGTTGATAGCCAAACAGCTGAAGCGGTTATGCAAGATGAAGATGAACAAGAAGTTCTGAGAGTGTATGATCCCATGCACTTAGTGAATTTGTCTCAAGCTGACTTGCAGGTGCTAAACGATAAGAAGATATTCTATATTCAGCATGGAAAGATAAAGCCAAGAAGTACCAGAGGGTGGTCTCTGTTTGTGTAAGACAGGGCGTTCATGCTTGAAGACGGATGACTCGAGATTTTTTGGGATTACGACACGAGAATTAAGATAGAGATATGAAGCTACTGCCAAGGGGGAGTCTGTTGGTGCATAATGTCAGTAGTTCAGTATCTCGTGTTTTGTATGTGTCTATAATCGTGTTAGAATGTTTGTTTTGGTTTTCAATATTAGTTTTACACAAGTTCTCCTGGGATGTAGGCGAACTTGGAGTCAAGCGAAGTTATGACAACTTCGCCTAGTATGTTAGGCGAAGTTGTCGAGGTTATATAAACCTCACTTCAGCTTGGTTTTGGTTAAGTTTTTACTAGAACGTGTTTGTGATAATTGAGATCACGTGTTGAAGTGTTGCAATACAATCGTGTTTATTAGTATTGTAACGTGTGTTTGTGTTACAATTCAACGTATTATATATCTTACGCTCGTATCGTATTACGTGGGGATTCCGCACCCTCGTGTTACGAGATATTCCTGTGTAGATCCGGCTAGGAACCTACAAGATTAGTAGATAAGGTGTGGATAATTTTACATGTTTAGAGGTGTAAATCCTGGTTTGGTTTCCCTATTTCTGAACACATTTGGTGATTCTTACTATTGTTCTCTTTACTAGCTTTTCATGTTAATTGATATGAGCTAACCATTACACCTCCGCTCGGGTGAATTTCACAAAGCCAAAACATGTCTTTATGATAACATGTTATTATTACTTATCGTATATATTCTTTTGTCCAGCTATGCTACATACTAAATCATCTACAGTCGACGTAGAGGCCACTAATGGATGAAATTAATGAATTACACACACACACATACATACGCGCCATACAATTAAACTTCTTTATTTTTTTATGGATAGAAGAAAACGTTTAAATCAAAATTGGCTTGGCTGATAGTACACAACCAAATTTAAACTAACATCAATTGCCACACATAATCCAACTAACCCGCTTTATAACATCATATAGTTATGGCTTGTTCATAGTTTACTCCTTACATCCAGTTCTAATCATATTAGCTCCATTTCTTATTCAATTATATAAATCATTTGCTCACTTACACCGGTCATGCCCTCGTCACGTGGCCCTAAATCATTACTAACTGAATTCTCTTTGCATCAGCCACGCACCGCAAACCAACCTCATACCGAACACATCTCCATTGCGTCCCTGCCGCAACGCGCAGGCACATCTACTAGTATATATATATATATATATATTATATTTTTATTTTTTTAAACGATAATATAACATACACAATAAACCCATTAAATATAACTTTATCATTAAAATTTCGTTAATGATTCAAAATATATTTTTGTTTAAATATTATTATTAGAAATTATTTATTGCATCTTAAACCATATTTATTTATTTAACTTGTTAAATTATTTATTTTATCAAGAATCAGTTTGATGATATTTTGTAATAATTCCTTTAAACAAACGATAACAATAATATTGGTTTGCAACTAATAATAATAGTAGCCGATCGATTCAATCAATAACATTCTAATCACAACCAAACTTAAATCAATAGAAACCCTAAAATTCTTTATACGTATTATATTATTTGCCATTAATTCATATTATATTATTTAACTAGGAATCCTTGACGGTATATCCCGAATGATTCATCATTCTCATATCATCATTAGTTGATCATTTGTTAAGGTGAGGAATCACTCCCCTTTTTACTTATTTTAAATCTTTTGGGGATATATGCGTATTTACAGTATTTATTTATTATCTAGTATTCAAAACCGCAACTGTATTATCCTTGTGTGTATATCAGTTTATGCCTAACTTACTATTTGCTTACTTTCTTTATTTGAATGGATTTCGGAGAGGTCCAACATATTCATATTATAGTATGATCATACGATCGCCGTAGTAGCCATCTTCCAGTTCATCTGGCATTGAGCTTACCGACAACTCATTTTTGGTAATCAATGCCCATTTGTATGGCAATGGTTTAGCCCTTTCTTTATTATTTGTTTAAATTGTGTACATGTTATGGTTTAACTGTTTATTCTCACGGGAACATTTTGCTTCTTTCTTTATTTATTATATTATTATTGTAGTGTCTTAAACTTGTGTTTTACTCACTCAACATGTGTTGCTGACAAAACTTTCTATTTTATACGCATATGCATGTTATTGTTTGATCTAGTTGAAAGATTGGTGAAGACAAAGCGAAGAATTTAAGTTAGAAAATATTTATTCAAGATCATTTGGGATATAAGTTGTATTGTTGTATGATTTTGGATATTGTACTTTGTACTTGAATTATTTTAATAATTTAATTGAATTAAATAGATATTGTCACTTTTAAATATTGCATGATAGTACATTGAGAGCTGTGAGCAATCAGTTCACGCCCCAGAAATACCGTCATAGGTTGGGGTGTGACAGATTGGTATCAGAGCCAGGTTTAAGATAGGTCGTTAGTGGTGTCTTAGTAGCATGATTAGGAGCCCCATACGTGTTTATTTTTTTACCTGATGTGTTCTATTTGATTGTTTACAGCTTACGTAATTACTTTCTAGATTAAGTATTTATTTAAGTGTTTAACTACTTGTTTATTTTATTTGTCATGCACACACACACAACTCCGAAGCTATGCTTCACTCTCAAAATATTTTATTACTCCGAGACTATGTCTCATTCTCAAAATGTTTTTATAACTCTGAGGCTACGCCTCAATCGCAAAATATTTCTATTTAATTTTATTAGATTGCCTTTTATTGTCGGAAATCTCCTTGAGAATTTCCTATATTTGTTTTTGCTCTTTTTCACTTAAAACTAGGGAGTGTGACAAGATTTCCCGTCATAGTGAAAATTGTCATGCGCCCAACACTTTAAGCGTTTAATGTAATCGGCAAAACAGTTACACCCTTTATTGTGTTTTATTGTTTTTTAAATTGTCTAGTCGGGTGTAAAATCCATGGGACGCCAATTGTGCATTTTCACAATTATTTATACTTGCGATGTTTTGTTGGAACGTTATCATTCGTGGTGATACACGAGATGTTTCAACTACTTACGCTTGAGTTCGTTTATTCGTTATTTAGTTTGGTCGGTTAAATCGCAATGTAACGCTTATGGGCCGACAAACTCAATTGATTAGTTAATTAGTTATGTAGTTGGACCATTCAAATTTCCATGTTATGCTCATGGGAGGCCAACTTACACATTTTTTTTAGTTTTGGTATGCTAATAAGTTAGGGAAACAAAATGTCATGGAAAGCTCATGTGGAAACCCAACACATCGAAGAACATTCGTTATTTGTTTGTTTATTTGATTTTATACGAAACAATTTATGACATGATTTTATTATTCAATTATTCTATTATTCAATTATGCAATTAATCAATTTCTTACTTACTAAATCACTTATGAATCAAGATTTATTGATTCGATCTATTTATACACTCAAAACATTTTTATTCCCTTGATCGAATACAAATCCCTCAGTCAACAAGACTCGGTTATCACGAGCCAATCAAAACAATTTACACTCTATTATTGAATTGATTTTCACCTAATCATCTTATCAAGTTATTATATTATTAAAATATCAAATAATTGAAATAATATTATTGCATATTTTAATAATCGAATGGCTTTCTTATACTCATGATATCATATACATAAACTATTAAACATATTTCAAGTATTCAACTTCAAATTCTAATTAGTTAAAACATACCAAACTTTGATAAAACTCATTCACTCATCAAAAACTCGTTGATTATCAATTTATATTCTAACTTATCCTTAAGTTATGAATAAACACTAGCTTAACACAGTTCGAATTCCTTTTTCTTAAAAGTTCATATGAAGTTTACACAGCTCATCAATCATTTCTTGAAAATCACGTCGTTATTAACCATAGTATGTTTTAAGCAAGAAATTTCTTATAATCAAATTAATCAATTGTTTCTATAACCGTTGTATGGTCGCTCAGATAGTAATTCCCATTCAAAACGTTAGAAGAAATCAACTCAATCTTGTTCATTAAACTAATTGTTGGTAATTTGATTTATTCACCCCTTCGCATTCTCATAACAACAACAATAACAAACGCAAGTCTAAACACCAGTTATATGTTAATCAAATTAACAATCAATCTCAACAAAATCATAGCGTCTCGAGCAAGAAAATTTTCTTCAAAATTTACTTGATATGCTTCACTTGCCACCATCACTATTCAATTCAACTCTCATATCGTTTTGTACCCAATGTAATCGTTCAGTTATCTTGATAATACTTGCCACGTACCACAAGACGTTCCACAACGGTCTATGCCGTCTAATTCTAAAACCCATGCTACGACGTTTGCTCAAATTTTATACCCTGCTACCTGTAATTGCTACAACCATGGAAATCCTAATCACCTACGCCATGTGTTTTCTCGATTCAATCATGTTCATCAAGCCCAAAATTTCCACATTATTCTATTAAATCCTACCTTGCACCCTGATCTAAATATTTCAATTCAATCAACTTCAATTATTTAATTTTTTATAGATCTAATTAATCAAGTTATTTTAAATTAGTTAAATCAAATCAGTCATTACTAAGTTTATCAAAGAAGACGTTTTTCTCATTTTATCTAAACATATTTCATCTTTCTCAGTCATACATTATAACAAATCCTTATTCGAATTTTGGATTTAAACAATTTTAATTCTAATATTTTATTAATTTCAAGTGATTATGCTAAAAAAATCTATCTCTTCAAAGACAACTGCCTATAATACCGTACTCCTAGTTTTGTTTCTTGTCCTCATTTATCCCAACTCGTTTCACTCCCAACCCTAAGGAATCCTTTCCTTTTCAAACTCCATTATTTATAACTTTTATCAAAAGACGTTTTAGATACTTTAATATTTTATTAAATCAACTCAAGGATTCAATTCATTTTTACCAATACTTTACACAATGACTATCTTTTATTTGTAACCAAAACTTATTAAGATTCTTGCTTTTCTCTAAAGATCATGTATTCCAAATGTTTTGTAACCCACATGATGGGACGAATTATGTACGACGGATATATATAGTATATAAGTATTAGACTTATTCGTCCATTCTAGGCAGTGATCTAGATTTCCATGTTGTGTACTGAGCTTGATTATGTCATAATCATTATACTTTTTTTGATGTTCAAGTGAATATAGAGTATATTAAAAGTGATTCTATAGTGTGTTCCTTATCTCATAATGTTTTCCGCACATTATGTTGAACAGTAGATTTTAAACTCAGTGTATCGATCTTAATACGTACATGTACTTTCAAGTGGTATCAGAGCTTTGGCTCGTATCTACTTAAAAGATCACTAGATTTGAAAATTTGGTCAACAATGTCCTTCATATCAACTTGATTTCACAATTCAACAAGTTTTCACCGTCAAAAACTTTTGATTTCTACACATAATGGTCGCCTACAGTTCTTGATCAATCGTACCAAGTTTCAGTTCAAAACAAGATCATTTGTATCATCAAAATTGCAAAATTATGTTTCTGGGTTACTGCATTGTATAAGACATATACGGCCATATAAGTGTGTTTCATGTAGCGTATAATATATATACGACGTCTAAGACTTATCCTTGAATTGAACATATACGGCCTCTACAAAATGGATAATTTGAACGCGTTTGTGTCTCCACCATCAACCCTTCTTCAAAGTTTAAATCTTGCCAATGAAATGGGAACTGCTAACAAGCCACCAAAACTTCTCATGATGGAGGATTATCCAAAGTGGGCGGATAAATTTGAGACTCATGTGCAAGCTGGAAGTTATGATACATGGTTGGTTGTGGAGGAGGAATATGTTATTCCTAAAAATGAAAATGGAACCAATTACCGATTGTCACAAGTTGCTGAGGATGAAAAAGCTTTGTTCATTAGAGAGAAAAAGATGTTGAATCTTTCAACAATCATTCATGGCTGACATATTTCAGATGCTTCAACACAATGGATCTTGTTATTCAATTTGGCGAGCATTTCTTAACAATGATAAAGGAATCCTGATATGCGGAAGTCCAAGATGGCATTGTTAAAGAAGAAATTTGATATCTTTACTTTGGTAAAAGGTGAATCATTCGCACGATTGATTAAAATATATTGCCACCTTGTATATGAAATGAAAAGAATCGGGTTTGACAAGCATGATTATGAATATATTGATAAATTAGTTGATGCTTTACCTGAAGAGTGGGAAACATATATCATGATTCAACAATCAAATCCAGTTGCTTATGCACTTATCACTCTTTATAGGTTCATTGAGAAGCTAGAGGCACAAGAATTAGAGTTGACGAAGAAACAGAAAATGAAGAGCTTAGCAGCTGTTCAAGATATCGGACTGTATTACAACAATCCTACTTCTAGTCGAAAGTGAAAGATTCAGACTAAATTATGTACTGAAGGAACTGCATATGTGGGAAATTCATTTGGTGGTGGATTTCAAACTACTCAAACTCCACAATATTCTAGCAGCTATTTTGGAACTTTGATTACTGATCTGAACACTCTGCCAAAAAACCAAAATTCTGATGTTTTATAATGTAATATTGCTGTAAATCTCCAGAATATAAATGGTTTAACTGCTTATAGTGTCAAAGAGCATATGACATTTCTTGGATCTGTCTTGGAATCATATGAAGGTCTGATTGCTGGAAGAATTGGTAACTACAACATGACGATAGAGGATTATGATCAAATAGATCCTGAAGAAATGGAGATGCTAGACATTAAATGGTGTATGGCAAGTGTTATCAGAAGAGCTCAAATGTTCAAAGAAATCACTAGGAAAAACTGTCTTGTTGGTACATCTTCAAAGTTGGGATTTGATAAATCCAAAGTGAGATGCTTCCGATGCAAAGAAAAGGGGCATTTCAAAAGGGAGTGTACAAACAAATAAGTTGGTGATAGTAGTGCCAATCCGTTTGGAAGAGATTGCAATCGGCAAGCTATTTATCATCAAATTTCTCCTAACAAGTCTTCTGATGCTGGAAAGAAACCGACTGAGGCTGAAGCATCAACTTCAAAAGCATACCATGCTGCTTAAGTGGATGAGGCGTTCAATTGGAACAATTATGTTCAACAAGCGAATGTTGCTGAGGTATTTGAAGATGTTGCTGATGAAAGTGTTCAAAGGGTAATGTGTTCAAGGAGATGCAGGTTGAAGAGGTAGCTGGGAAAGTAGAGGTTATTAAAAGATTGATGAGGTAAACCAGTCTAAGGAATTGGTTGCTGAAATCAAGAAGGAGCTTGAGGATGTTGAATCATGCACATCTGACTGGATTCATACTATTCCCTCTCATTATTTCCAATCTATTTTCCTACATAATATAATAGAAAGGTTTGCATGTCGGTTCAATGGAGAAGAAATACCACATGGTAAAATTGATTTTGGGGAAGACGAAGAAAAACTTGAACAAGAGCAGGATCAACCACAAGAAAAGAATCAAGAGATGAAAACTTGGAAGATGTTGAAAAGATTGATCAACATGCACTTATGGCGAACCAAGTATGTACACAATCTAATATGTTTAAATGTGATAAGTGTGATTTAGATTGTGAAGAATGTGAGATAAAAGATTTTGAAATCAAAACACTTAAAAGCAACTTGGATAACACTGTTTAAGAGATTAATAAAATAAAAGGAGCTTTGAGAAATTACAAAAATGTGAAAAATGTTTGTGAAACCGAATTCAGCAAGTTGAGAAATCCATTCTCATGTTGAAACACACTATAGAAGATAAACATATTGCTATCAATCGGCATATTAAAGAGAATGCCACTCTTAAAGAGTTACAATCTGTCAAGATTGAAACTTAAAGAGTTGGTCAAAAGCTAAAGAGTTATTCGGCCTCATCGTATGTTTTTTATCACATAATTCCTACAATGAATAATGATGATCAAGAACAAACAGGTTTATGTTATCACTCAGTTCCGCCTCCGATTTGAAATTCATACATTGCTAAAGAACCGAAAGGTTTTCATAAAGCGTTGAACTTGGAGATTAATACTCCAAATAGTAATTCCGAAACATGTTTTCCTGACTCGATAGATGTTGAATTTGAAAAATCAGTGATAGTTCCGAGTGTGAGAGAGAGGTATGTGTTAAAGTTGCTGAAAAGGTGTTGAATTAGAATGAGTTTGATAAATCTGATAAAGATAAAACTTGTGCGCTTAAAATTGAGAAAAAAATATTTGCTAAAACAAGTTTTTATAACAAGACACAAGTCAAACCTTTTATTAAAATTGTGTTTGTTAAGGCAGGAGAAATATTTTCATAACCGGAACGGATAGCGAACCGTTCGGGCAACTGGTTCACCGGTCAAACCGGTCAGACCGGCCGAACAAATTCGGCTTAAAAAATGCTAATAAAACATTTTTTTCAAAAAAACTTACTTTTTATTAGGAAAACCTGTTCAACCGGTCCGGTTTTCCGGTCGGCGGCCGATTTTCTGGATACCGAGCTAGCATCATACAACCGGAGCGGTCGGTGGACCGATTCCCGGTCGGACCGGCCGGTCCGGTCCGGTTTTAACAACATTGGGCAGGTGCGATTGAATCAGAAAAGGATGTTGTTTTTGGAAAACAAAGTAATGAAGATTTTTTCAAACAAAAACATCAACGTGATCGAGTTGAGAATCGATTTTCACTGGTTGAAAATATAGTAGACCGGAGCAAATGTTTTAATTTCAACGAGATAGGAAATTTTTTATGCTTGTCCTAATTGATTTAAACGCAATCATGTTCATAAGAAAGAGATCAAAGTTTATAAAAAGAATGTGAGTCAAACACTTCCACAAAATTGTGTACCAACAAAAATTCCTAAAAGAGAAGCAAATATGGCCAAAAATGTGTTTGAAGTTGGTGAAAGTTTAACTGTGAAAAAGGACAAATTTTAAGTCAAGAAACACACTAAGCGTCAAAACTGGATAGCAAAAGTCAAAATTGGTGATTTGGAACCTATGGTACCTAAAGTGTGTAAGGCATCTGATGTTGTTAGTAAGGATTATAATGTTTCTAGTAATATTTCTGATGCTTCTAGTGCTTGTTCATATAATTCATCAATGGATAGTGAATGCGATGAATTGTGAGGAAATGTTGTATGAGAAATTCAAACAACCCAAGACCAAGAAGGCTTGGGTTTCCTTGTTTCACTAAATGGTTACTTGGTGTGTAGGGGCTTCCAAGATAAGATAATTCACGTTGGATTATGGATTCATTTATTAAAAGGTGTCAAATAAATTAGAGGTGGCTATGTCGGATTTGGTGGTAACGAAGGAGGTCAAATAGTGGGTGAAGGAGAACTGTCAAACGACACAGTAATGTATGTTAAGGTCAATTACATCAATGAATTGGAGAACAATATGTTGATCATATCACAAATTTGTGAAAAAGGCTTCTCTACACACTTCACTGACAGAGATGTATTATTTTGAAACTGGGGTACAAGATACCAGAAGAATGGATTTTTATGAAAGCACCTCGAGAGAATGATTTGTATGTTCTCAAATTGAGTATAGCTAGCAAGATAACCAAGACTGTCCAATGTTTTGTCTCCAAAGCATCATAGAAGGGATCTATATAATGGCACAGGAGAATAGGTGACATTCATGTAAGAAAGATGAACTATTTAGTTCATAATCAACTCGTTAATGGGGTGAAAGTGAACGGATTTCATTTGAGTTATGGTTGCTTGAGTTGTAAAATGGGTAAACAGAAAAAGAAGATTCATTCGTCAAAAGCGTTGAATTGAATCAACTTACCATTCAAGAGAGTCTATATGGATTTATTTAGGCACGTCAATGTCAAAAGTATCACTGGAGAACTTTATTTCTTAGTGGTTACCAGTGATTATTCAAGATTCTCGTGGGTAATGATCTTAGAATCCAAAGATGAGACATTTGAGAATTTGATGATTTTGTTCAAAAAGTTGGAGAATTTGTACAAGTTTCCGATTCGTAGAATCCGAAGTGACAATAAATCCGAGTTCAAGAATTACAAATTGTTGATTATTGCAACGAACATGGTATTCTTCATGAATTTAGCACACCATACACTCCACAATATAATGGGGTCGCTCAAAGAAAGAATATAACTCTTATTGAGACTGCTAGAGCCATGTTAGTTGATTCAAAGTTACCGGTTAGTTTTTCAACTGAAGCCGTGGCTTCTGCATGTTATACACTAAAGTGTTCTCACTGTTAAGAAATATGGGAAAACACGCTTCGAACTCTTGAACCGAAAAAAGCCAAATCTGAAGTGGCTCAAACCAATTGGGTCACAATGTACGGTTCTAGATCCTGATGGAAAGTTTGGTGCAAAATCGGTAGTAAGATTCTTTGTGGGTTATGCAAGTTCGCTAAGAGGAGTATTTCTTCCGAGCATCAACCGAGTCGTGCAGGTACAACATGTGGATTGCCAAAGTTACAATGTATCTACTCAAAAACCTGGAGATGCATGGTTGTTTGATTATGATAACCTTTGGAAGAGCTTCAATTTACCTGAAGACGATTTATCAGATGCAGCCGCTTCGTTATTGTTTCAACAATATTTAAATGATAATTGTTCTTAAGAATCTACATCAACTGATATTCTGCCGATTTTCAATGAGCTATTCATAATGCTGTTCTTGATACTGTTGCTATTCCATCTACACCTTCATTTGATGATCATGGAGAATCTCATGAATATGTGATTGAAACATTGGCTACTCGGAGTTCTAACAAAGTAATTGGAGAAGAGAATGTTACTAATTTGCAAGATGATGTGAGTGTGTCGACATAGATCATTCCTCGAACTTTATCTTATCATCCTGAAGAAAACACAATTGGAGATATAAACACAGGGGTTCGTACACAAGTCATTGACCAAAGCCTTCGATGTTTCTATACTCAAGTGTCTCCGTTGCAAAGTCGGTTCTCTTTCAATTTTTTTTATCACTCAAATCAAATCAAAGACATACAAAAAGACGTTAACTGAGGAAAGTTGGGTTAATGTTATGCAAGAAGAACTTTAGCAGTTTGAGAAGTTAGGGGTGTGGAAGCTTGTAGACTTACCCGAAAACAAGAAGCGTATTAATACAAAATGTGTTTTTAAATGCAAGCGTGTTGAAAATGGAATTACTGTAAGGAACAAGGATCGATTAGTCAGTCTCGGATTCAATCAACGAGAAGGAATCGACTACAACGAAGTATACGCGCCAGTAGCAAGACTTGAAGCAATTTAAATTTTTCTGGCATTTGCTTCATGGAAGGGTTTTAAAGTATATCAACTTGATGTCAATCTGCTTTCCTCAACGGGAAACTTGGTGAAAAAGCCTACATGGGACAATCACCAAGGTTTGTCGATCTGATCCACAAAGAAAAGGTGTACTTACTCGATAAAGCACTGCATTGTTTATATCAAGCCCCGAGAGCTTGGTACAATACTTTATCTTAACGTCTGTTGGCTAATCACTTACCGTTGATTGTACACTGTTTACCAAGATGGTGGATGGGCATTTATTGATAGTTAAAGTTTATGTGAATGATATCATTTTTGGGTCCACCAATGAGAATTTGTGCAAAGATTTTTAAGAGGTTATGAAGTCAAAATTCGAGATGAGCGCAATGGGGGAAATGAAGTTTTTCCTAAGTCTTCAGGTGGAGCAGTTACCAGAAGGTATCTTTATTCCCCAAACGAAGTATGTCAACGACATCCTAGCGAAATTCAACATCGTTGATTCAATGGCTATTAGCACTCATTTACCATTAAATCATGAAATTGAACCTGATCCCACCTGGGAGAAGGTTGATAAAACTCTTTATCATTCCATGATTGGCTCTTTTATTTACTTAACCGCTTCAAGGCCAGATATTATGTATCCAACATGTTTGAGTGCCCGATATCAATCCAATCCAAAAGTCTCGCACCTCATGAGAGTGAAGAGGATACTGTGGTATATTAAAGGATGTCCTGGAATCGGTCTATGGTATCCTAAAGATGATGAGTTTGTATTGAGAGTTTTTTTTGGATTTTGATTATGGAAGCTGTAAGCTAAACACGAAGTCTCCAACTGCTGGATGTCAATTCTTCGGCAGTAGGTTGGTCACATGGAAATGTAAAAATCAAAGAACCGTCTCTCTGTCAACTTGCGAAGCTACGTATGTAGCTGCATCCAGTTGTTGTTCTCAGGTTCTTTGGATTCAACAGCAGATGCGCGACTACGGTTTGCATTTTCTGACAACTCCTATTTTTGTAGATAATTCTACAGCTATTTCCATCACAAAAAACCCGGTAAATCATTAAAACTAAACATTTAGACATACGGTATCACTTCATTCGTGATTGCTATGAAAAGAATTTGATAACCGTAGATAAAGTTCACATTTACAAGCAAAAAACAGATCTTTTTACTAAAGATTTTAATAAAAACTTATTTTTGTATTTACTAAAGCTTAACGGTATTAAGAATCTGGGTGGTGGGAAAGAGAATATTCCCTAGGTTATGGATTCCAATCTTGAGTAACAATTCATCTGAGTCAAGTTTATTTTTGTAAATATGTTTTTCAAATTGGTTTTTGATTTTTGGGGGTGAGATATTTCTAGAAAATCAAAAAACATTCAAATATTTGAAAACGTCAAAAACATTTTAGAGTGATAAAAAGTCAAAAATATGTGAAAATTTGCTCTCGAAAAGAGATTTTGAAGAAAAAAAAAGGGAAAATGATAGTATGTTGATCATCTTGTCCCAAATACATTAAGAAATAAGCTTATAAGACTGTGTGATCAAATGTATTGGTGCATTAGTAGGCTTTAAAACAAACAAGAAAGGAATAGTAAGTGATATAAACTTAACTAGCCAAGTTGAAAGGGGGGTTAATTCTCTAACAAAAATCTTGGTAATGAAGGCATAAGTGTAATAGCCTGTCATACTCAAGCCATATGTTTTAGCATGATCACCAAAATTAAAATCTTTGAAAAGTTTCAAGCTTATAGTTAATGATTAGATCATCAACGGTATATGGTTTTAAGGCCTTAAATCTTGTATTGATGGGATGCTTCAAATTTCTGGACACCATAGAGTCTTTATGCGGTTTATCATCTGGGTATTCACAAAAGTGAATATTAAATTACTTTATAAAGTGAACCCAAGTCACTAAACTTGATCATTGTTTTACTTTGTAAAAATTCATAATTGACTTGATCAACCACGTTGTTAGACATATATTGTTCCTCCCTTGTGCGCGTGTTAATACAAGTAAGAAACGGACCACAGGGGATACGATGTCTGCAAGCCATACAGATGAAATCATGCATACTCATTCATGGTAAGAAAATTTGGGGTATTTCTTGATAATGGGGGTATATCTTTTTTTGTGAAGGTTGCTGCTAGTATAAGCTAATAAAATTTAAAATATTTTGATCTGCTAGTTCTAAGGTTTAAGTCAAGTTGGGGTGACATGATAAAAATCAAAATAAGCCTGAATTAGGATTAGAGACTGATCATTGCATGATATTGTGTGCTTAATTGAACCTTAATATGCCACTGAAATTTTAGAAAAATTTGTTGTTAAATTTTAAGTGGACAACAATACCAATGACTGACTTAACACCAGTCATAATAGTGCTGAAACATAAAACTATAATGGAAGGGAGATTTGGTTAATATGATTCCCTACTCAAACTTACAAAAATATGTAAGATACTAGTTTGTAAATAGTTTGAATTTCATTACATTTTGTTTTACTGATTTTCTTTAACCTTAAAAGATTTTACATTTCTAAGTTATTTTTAACTCTAGATGAATGGTTTACTATCTTCTGGAATGAATTTTTGAGAATTACAAACTGAGGTGATGTTCTGAATGTGATCAATAGTTTTTCAAAATAAGAATTCAATCATAATTGTTCAATCAAGGTCATTAATTTGGACTTGATCAAATTCGAAAATGTGAACTTTATGTATTGGATATGTACACTTAACATATCCGGCGTATATGTCTAATACATATACGGCGTATATGTTTTATCACCTATACGATGTATAAGTCTAATGCATATACGACGTATATGTCAAGCTGTAACATATACGGCGGATACGTACTTATAATAAATACAACTTACTTATACATTGTACACATTTCATATCCGTGCATATTGTTCTCTCTTGAGACTTGATTTGTTTCGGTATAAACATATACGTTGGTTATTTCAATGATTCGCACACTGTTGTAATCTTGAAAGGTATTATTCATTACCTATTCTGATGATTTTCTCCAGGGTTTGACAAACGTATCCACATCTGTATTGACAAAATTGATGATGAATTCTTAATCGTCTGATCTATGATCATTATGAGGACGGTTTGTTACAAGTTTCATGATATGTTATCATCTAGATCTGAACAGATCTGGGTTCCTTGATAAACTGGAATAAAAACTTATATTGATGAATCATATAGGGTTTTAAATGTTGACGAGATTTGATGAAAGCATTGAGTTGAAGTATTATTGTTTCATTTAAGTAAATTGATTAACTGTCTGTTCATATTACATATGTGACTTATACGTTGTATAAGTCATATTGCACATATATGGGTATAAGATCAATAACATATACGTCGTATGAGTCAATTATTGACATATATGGATATAGGTTATTGATATATATGTCGGATATTTCTTAATTGACTTATACGTGGTATATCTTATATGTAATATTGAACTTAAAACGCTGATTGAAACTTATCAGTTGTTAACTACTTATCCGGGTTGGGTAAGATCTACGGGAAATATACTTATACGTTAAAACTGACTTATTCGTGGTTCTTATACTTGTATGGTTGAACATACTTATACGGATACATACTTAAATTTTAACTATGTTTCGTTGATTTGATAATGTAGATGGATCAAAAATTGAAAGATACTAATCCTATGCATAAAATCAATGCATATATGGAGTTGAGGATAAGAAAGCACAACATTTCAAGACAATCTTTCCGTTTCGGTTACGTTCGAGAATCTATAAGGCTATTACTGTTCGATGTGAGCCTTACAGGAATGTTATAGCTGATTTTTGGAAGAATGATAAGGATTGCGAATCTGAAATTAAATTAAAGGTGCAAGGAAAAGAGATTGTTGTGTTAGAGAGTATAAGCAGAAAGCTTTTGGAGTTCGTAGATGCTGAGACAGACCCAGATACTTTGGATGAAGGACTTGTTAAACGTTTTCTGGTAAGAGTGGGTTATAAAAACGATATTAACAAAGGGCCTTATCTGAAAACGGGTTTGTCGAGACGGTACATGTTTCCTGTACATGTTGTTGTACAATGTTTGGGGCACAGGAAAGGAGGTTATATGGAGATTTTAGACTATCAAATGTGTATCATTTGATGTGTTTGAACTTGAAGAATAATTTTTCAAAAGTGATCTTCGACAACATGAAGCACTACTTTGGAAAAGAGAAGTGGTTGATGTATCTACGTTTTATACAGTTGATCATGGAGGATCAGTTTCCAGGAGTTAATAAGATTGGTGAACGATAACTTTATCACATATGGTTGGGAATAATTGTGTTAAACTGGCATCGTATAAAAATAAGGATGAATAAGATATTCCCAAGTTTCGTGGTTTATTTGGTCACTTGAAGAATGTTGATTATATTGCCCTAGAGGGTAACAACTGGAGACATGATAACAGCGATTCTGATAGTGAAAATGAGAACAGAATAATGAATAGATTCAAAACTGTTGGTGGTAGCAAGTGGTCTATAACATTTGAAGATGATGTTGTGGTAGATTCACAGAAGGGGAAATGAAAAAGAAAGAAAGAATTTAAAGTTTTAGAGGTTACCCCAAAGGTTACTCCAGTGGTCGAACAACTTGTATATCTGCCACACCAGGGAAAGATGATGAGGAAACTGAGTCAGATTCAGAATTGAAGAAAAGTGTCTATGTTGATCCACGTGCTATGGCTAATTTAAGAAAACAACAAAAGCGTAGAAAAACATAGGAGGAGACTGATACAACCTTTGTACCTGATATTTTGAAAGAGATGAAAAATAAAAGGTGATAAAAGCACATGGCTAAACATGCTGAACCGTCTTTGAAGCTTATTGATGAATTAATCCTAAGGGGGAGATTGGTGATTTAGTGGTTGTTGTTCGGAAGTTTATTCCATAAATGGAAATTGAAATGGAACCAGCTGTGTATTTAAGTCTTAATGATAATAATTTCAAAACACCTGAAGTTCAAGAGACACCATTACCTAAGAAGAAAACACCGAAACAGACTACACCAAAAGTAACTCCAAAATTTGCTTCTCAAGCTTAACCATTTAGAATTTTTCCCGAGTTTGAAGATGTTAATATATTCTTGGATGTACCTTCCAAACGAGAATTTAATTTGTTAAAGGGTCGTGTGGAGGAATAACATGTTCGTATTAACATTTTATCTGAAAAAAATAGCAGATTGAGACACGACAATGTGGAATTGAAAGCAAAATTGATGAAGAGTAAAAGGAAAAGTTCTTTACAAGCTGATATGTTAAACCAGCACATGAAGTACTTTGTGATTGTAGAAGAAAAGCTGGGTATTCGATTGTTATCTGAAATAGAAAAGGCGGATGATACAATGTTTGAAAGAATGTATGGGGTAGATGTTGGTTTAGAGGAATGTGAATTTCGTATGATGTATGATAAAGAAAAGGCTTATCTAAAGGGTAAAGGAAAGGTGGCTAAAGAACCAATTATTTTATCTGAAGATATAGTTACTAAGCATAATCATGGATCATCTTCTATGGTGGGTACTACACAACAGCCAGTGGTGGAAGAACCTATTTTAGATATGGTTGTTTATGAGCCAAATTTTGATGAACCTTTGATTGTTGAACCATTGGAGTTGGTACAAATGGATGAAGAGGAAGATGATGAAGACGAGGAGGATGAAGGAAAACTTGACTTGTCTGCTGGTCATGATTATGAGGATTTAGATGATGATGATGATGATGATGATGATGATGATGATGATGATGACAATATTGGAGGAGGAACGGGTGTATTAATTAGTTCCAAAAGGTGTAAGGTTCATGGTGATAATGTTCAAGAAAGTCATAAGTCTGATGATCATACACAACATGAGAGTACTGGTGAAACGTTTGTTGAAGATACTGAAGGATATAATGTTGATCCTATTTCTAAAACTTTGTTTCAAACGAAAGGTGTTGTATATGAGGCTGAAGAGGGTGAAATTGTCATGACTAGAGCTGATTTGGCAAAGATATTGAATGTCACTAAGGATGAATTTAATTTTGACTTTGAACGTGAAATGGGTGGAATATGTGATGATAAACAAGAATTCATGTCTTCTGATGATTATGTTTTAGAAGAGTTGTTAGAAAAAGAACCGGCAACATATGTTACACAAGATAATCAAGAATTTGGTGAATTTAGTGAAGATTTTGATGAGGAAATCGAGATGATAAGTCAAGAATATGATGAGTCTGGTAAGCCAGTGGAAGATGAGGTGACTAGTAAGCAAAAGAATGATTGGTTTAAAGATCATCATGTTGAACCTGAGAAACAATGTCTCAGACTGGTCAAATATTATAAAGACGAAGAAAGATATTGCTTTGGGGAATTCTATTAGAATTGCATATCTTAAGAAGATCCGAAAGATTGTAGTGAAAAGGCAGTTTGGAATGAAATATTTTGAGAGTTCGATGGAGTTGAAATCATCTACTCTTCAACATAATGTGCGGAAAACATTATGAGATAAAGAACACAAGATAGAATCACTTTAAATATACTTTATATTCACTTGAACATCAATAACAGTACAATGATTATGACAAAATCAAGCTCAGTATACAACATGGAAATCTAGATCATTCCCTAGAATATATGGATAAGTCTATACTTATAGACTATACATATCCGCCATATATGTCTTATCTGGTGTATATGTACATATACATCGTACATATACGCTGTATATAACATATACGCCCATTTTACATAACAAACCTATTTCCAACTAGCACTAGAAATTATGCACAAACAAACTCCCCCTGGATATTACTAGATCTTAATTTCCTTCACTCTGTCATCCCAAATACTCTTGCTCTGTATGCTTTACGTGCTTCTTCAAATGAAGGTTTTTGGCGCTTGTTGTGCGAAAATGTATCTATGAAAACTACAACTCACAACTAAGCTTTAAATTAAAACGGAATATCCTACCTTAAGTTCAAACAACCAGAAAGTGTACCGATCGTATGTAGTAAAGACTAAGGAAGTCCGAGTATCGAACAAAAAGACACGTGAGGTGGCTCAGATTACTAACCCTACTCAAGTCCTGCCTAAATAATAGTAACTTATATATCTAAACTAACTTAACTAACTTAACTTAACTAACGATGAAACTTAACGAGATTTAACGATCATAAGAAAATGAATCACCTAGGTAAGATGACTTAACGGGTATAGTATGGATCAGGTGCTAACAAGAGTTTGAAACCGGCTTCTTAAGATGAACTAAGATAAATGGAATCAAGGCAACTGGGTCCCTATGGTCAGTTTTACTAGAAAACCCTAACAACGTCTATTTAGCTTTTAATTTACGGTTGTTTATTTACGTACCTTAATGATTTATTACTTGGTCCGTATCAAAATCACAATCCTCACTAAGGGCCGAGCTAATTACAAACCTAGGAAGAGAGGGGTAATTCAATAATAAGGATAAAATAACTCCACTTACAAACTAACCTAGTCGATAGCTAGAAAACCACAAGTGTTCTCGCAACGGGTAACTAAATCAACTAAAGCAGAGAGATAAGCAAACCCCTAAGGTTTTGGTCCAACTCAAAGAGGATGATCCTACTGAACTAAATGATTCAAGAAACACAAACCCTAATGGCACGCGTCTACCACAATCAATTAACACACTCAGTATTAACCGAACTAACAATTAACAACTACACGAAACAAATTCATGCAATAATCAACTAACGAGGCTCATGCAACCTAAAATACATCTAATGGCAGAAAGATTCATGGAATAGTATCACAAATTATGAAGTTTACAATAACTAAACAATCAAACACGAAATTAGCACCCGAAAAGTGATAAATCAACCGTTAAACAGCAAACCTAGGTGATTCAAAAAAGTTTAGCCAAGAATAATGAACGAACAGAAGATAAAATAGATAAATATGATAAACATGTTCATTAAAATCTGATTACAACTTGTTTGAATGTCTAAAACTCAAAAACGAACTCACAATCGTTAAAATACTCAAAACCGACAACCGGGTGATGAAATAACGAACCGGCTGCTCCTCCTCCTTGGTATTTCGTTTAGAACAGATATTTGGTGGCTGGAATCGTGGTCCATTCGTTTTTAGGGTTTAGGGTTATTAAATATCTCCTTAAACTTGATAAACAAGCCAAACTAGGTCCAAACAAGCCCATATAAGCCCATATAGTCATGTTGATGCATTTGGGCAGCCATGGAACACCCTTAGGGCCCTGAGCTACGTGACCATGAAGGGTAAGGTGGCCGCGCGGCGTGGCCATGCCCTTTGGGTCTTCGTTTATCGACTGCTGACTCGTTTAAACTTCGTTTGTGCGTACCGGCTTCATCCAAGCTCCGTTTTAGCTGATTCTTTTTTCATTTGAATCGTTTTCTCGCTCTCTTCAACATGGGACCTATAATATACAAAAACATGTAATTTTATGCAAGAATAAAAAAATAATCGTTAACGTTTAAGCACAAAATAACATAAAAACTATTAGGAAAACATGTGTGTTTTACACCACATCAGGGGGCCGCCAATTTTTATAAACCTTGCCGGCCATTGCAACGACCGGATCTTCATTGCCCCTCCCCCGTCCGTGACCTATGCCGGTGTTCGGCGCCCACGGCGCCCAAGAAAAACCTCGAAGGGCGCCCCATAGCGATGGGTTTAATGGACTAACGGAGGGTACAAAATGGGTGTTTTGTGTCATGAAGCGTATAGTCAGGAAATAGTGGGTTTTGTATTTGAAGTGTAATAGTTTTGTAGCTCAATATATATATATATATATATATATATATATATATATATATATATATATATATACTAGGTTAAAGACTCATGTATTACACGGGTTGAAAACAAATGATACATATTATTAATTTCAAGATATACTAAAATTTGAAATATTAATTTCTAGCACATAGAAATGATACATATTATTAATTTCTAAGCACATAGAAATGGAAAAAAGGAAAATGGTATGTTATCATATATTTAATAAATGAGTTTGGAAAAAACATTTGATGTCTTCGGTTCTGATATCATCTTGATTTAACTTTGTTCGGGTGAAGAAAAATTTATTATTTCTTCACGTTATATGCTTCAGGATTATTAATTTCTATATTTCTTTGGAAGACAATTTCAACAACCACAATTTTCATTTAGCAATTAAGTTAGTATAATGTTTTAACTTTAAAATAAAGTGATCACTCAAAACAATTATTCAAATTAAGCTAGATATAACCATTCAAAACAAATGTCAAATACACATTGCAATAGATGTATCTCAATGTTTATTTACAAGAATCTTGTTCGGAAGTCACATATTTACTTGCTCTATGATCCTTTCAACACCTGATAATTTTCCTTTTTTGTTCTAATCTATAATAGTAAAATAAACAGTAATCACAATTTCATTTTAATTTCAACAAAAAGATCAACATGTCATACTATTAAATCTCACAGCTTGGTTTTACCCCTACGTTAAAGACAAATCAACCTAACAGTCTGGCATATATTCCAAAAAATTCACAAATACTAAATGTTCAATCCTCAAAATGCACATAGAACTACAAAACTTCAATAAGCCCGTACAAAAGTTTTACAAAACTGATTGTTAGCAAAGTTTTACAAAACGGATTGTTAACAACGTCTATTTAGCTTTTAATTTACGGTTGTTTATTTACGTACCTTAATGATTTATTACTTGGTCCGTATCAAAATCACAATCCTCACTAAGGGCCGAGCTAATTACAAACCTAGGAAGAGAGGGTTAATTCAATAATAAGGATAAAATAACTCCACTTACAAACTAACCTAGTCGATAGCTAGAAAACCACACGTGTTCTCGCAAACGGGTAACTAAATCAACTAAAGCAGAGAGATAAGCAAACCCCTAAGGTTTTGGTCCAACTCAAAGAGGATGATCCTACTGACCTAAATGATTCAAGAAACACAAACCCTAATGGCACGCGTCTACCACAATCAATTAACACACTCAGTATTAACCGAACTAGCAATTAACGACTACACGAAACAAATTCATGCAATAATCAACTAACGAGGCTCATGCAACCTAAAATACATCTAATGGCAGCAAGGTTCATGGAATAATATCACAAATTATGAAGTTTACAATAACTAAACAATCAAACACGAAATTAGCACCCGAAAAGTGATAAATCAACCGTTAAACAGCAAACCTAGGTGATTCAAACAAGTTTAGCCAAGAATAATGAATGAACAGAAGATAAAATAGATAAATATGATAAACATGTTCATTAGAATCTGATTACAACTTGTTTGAATGTCTAAAACTCAAAAACGAACTCACAATCGTTAAAATACTCAAAACCGACAACCGGGTGATGAAATAACGAACCGGCTGCTCCTCCTCCTTGGTATTTCGTTTAGAACAGATATTTGGTGGCTGTTATCGTGGTCCATTCGTTTTTAGGGTTTAGGGTTATTAAATATCTCCTTAAACTTGATAAACAAGCCAAACTAGGTCCAAACAAGCCCATATAAGCCCATATAGTCATGTTGATGCATTTGGGCAGCCATGGAACACCCTTAGGGCCCTGAGCTACGTGACCATGAAGGGTAAGGTGGCCGCGCGGCGTGGCCATGCCCTTTGGGTCTTCGTTTATCGACTGCTGACTCGTTTAAACTTCGTTTGTGCGTACCGGCTTCATCCAAGCTCCGTTTTAGCTGATTCTTTTTTCATTTGAATCGTTTTCTCGCTCTCTTCAACATGGGACCTATAATATACAAAAACATGTAATTTTATGCAAGAATAAAAAAATAATCGTTAACGTTTAAGCACAAAATAACATAAAAACTATTAGGAAAACATGTGTGTTTTACACCAAATCAGGGGGCCGCCAATTTTTATCAACCGTGCCGGCCATTGCAACGACCGGATCTTCATCACCCCTCCCCCGTCCGCGCCCCACGCCGGTGTTCGGCGTCCACGGCGCCCAAGAAAAACCTCGAAGGGCGCCCCATAGCGATGGGTTTAATGGACTAACGGAGGGTACAAAATGGGTGTTTTGTGTCATGAAGCGTATAGTCAGGAAATAGTGGGTTTTGTATTTGAAGTGTAATAGTTTTGTAGCTCAATATATATATATATACTAGGTTAAAGACCCATGTATTACACGGATTGAAACAAATGATACATATTATTAATTTCAAGATATACTAAAATTTGAAATATTAATTTCTAGCACATAGAAATGATACATATTATTAATTTCTAAGCACATAGAAATGGAAAAAAGGAAAATGGTATGTTATCATATATTTAATAAATGAGTTTGGAAAAAACATTTGATGTTTTCGGTTCTGATATCATCTTGATTTAACTTTGTTTGGGTGAAGAAAAATTTATTATTTCTTCACGTTATATGCTTCAGGATTATTAATTTCTATATTTCTTTGGAAGACAATTTCAACAACCACTATTTTCATTTAGCAATTAAGTTAGTATAATGTTTTAACTTTAAAATAAAGTGATCACTCAAAACAATTATTCAAATTAAGCTAGATATAACCATTCAAAACAAATGTCAAATACACATTGCAATAGATGTATCTCAATGTTTATTTACAAGAATCTTGTTCGGAAGTCACATATTTACTTGCTCTATGATCCTTTCAACACCTGATAATTTTCCTTTTTTGTTCTAATCTATAATAGTAAAATAAACAGTAATCACAATTTCATTATAATTTCAACAAAAAGATCGACATGTCCTACTATTAAATCTCACAGCTTGGTTTTACCCCTACGTTAAAGACAAATTAACCTAACAGTCTGGCATAGATTCCAAAAAATTCACAAATACTAAATGTTCAATCCTCAAAATGCACTTAGAACTACAAAACTTCAATAAGCCCGTACAAAAGTTTTACAAAACTGATTGTTAGCAAAGTTTTACAAAACGGATTGTTAGCAAAGGCCATGAACGAAACAATCCCATTAACCTGTTGATTGTTTGTAATTCGAATTATGTCACAAAACTTTTAAGATTACCACAACTACCCCTGGTCATAAAAACTCTCATTTATTTAAGCACCAAATCGTGATATGGTAGATTTGCAGCCCCTCAATCAAAACGCCGTAGTAAATTGAACCCCCAATAGGTTTGATTTATATTGACACAGAGCAGCAATTAGATATTCTGTAGAAAATTTTAACAGTTTTAGTAAATGAATTCTTTGACATTTTATTTAGATTAATCATTATTATTTTCAAACACACATCAAAACACCATATGGTATATTAAAAGCTATTTTGACAAAAAAAATAGTAACTTTTTTATACTTTTAACACAAATTTATAATGAAATTTAATCAAAGTAAAAAACTAAACTCAAATCTTACGACTTGATCATTTTCCAAAAGTGATGGTTTGCACAAGTTGAGAGAATATCAAGCATGTAATTAGATGTGGAAAGACCACCTGCAAGTAGGGGTGAGCAAATTAACCGTCGTTAACCATAAACCGAACCATAACCGGCATAACCGAACCGATTTTAACCGATAACCGCTATAACCGGTGGGTCGGTTTAATGATATTTGAAAACCGCCAAATACGGGTTGGATTTGGTTAATGATAATATCAAACCCACCATAACCGAACCGCCTCGTTTATTATACTTATGAATCGACAAACAGGTTTGGATATTTAAATTAGTGCCATAGCAGGAGACATTTTTTTGACTTTTTAGCTTCAGTTTCTCTTCCTAACTTATCTCAACAAACTACAACAATTGAAATGTTAATAATGGTGGCTGCCATATTGATATTCACAATCAATATATCAATATTAATTAAATATATTCATATTATAACCTTTTGTGTTTTGGTTCATTGTTTCTTATCGAATTAACTTGAATTTTATTATTGGGTTATGTCATGGCGTTATGTTTGAATATTTGGTATTAATATTATGGATTATGTATTTTGTTTGATCGTGTCATGTCTTTTTTTTTGTTTTTCGATAATATTTGGTACAAAGTTTTAGGCCTAGTTATATTTGTTTTGGTATAACAATTATTAACTGTATAACAATTACACGTATCAATTTAACTATCATTACCCATATCATGTTTCTAGTTTACTTATTGCCCTCGACGAACGGGGGTCCGGGGGCAGCGCCCCCTGGCAGCGGGGTTCTAGGGGCGGCAGCCCTAGCGGGGTCCAAGGGGCAGAGCCCCTGGCTGGGGTTATGCTGCCAGGTCAGCTTGGAAAAATTTTATTTTCATTAACTGTCTTTACACATTTTCCATTAACATTTTAAATTATTTTCTAATTTGGGCTTGCTTAGTTTTGATGAGTTATGGACTAAAAGTTTGTGGACTTAGTAAGGTCTGGGCCCAAACTGTCCATTAAAGCACTTAGGCCCACTAGGATCAGGCCCAAACAGAAACTGGGTCGGCCGAGAACTCTAAGCAGAACCCCCTGGTGACCGAGAACCCAAGTTTGACCGAAATCCATGTTTGACCGAGAACTCTTGGTCACTGAGAACTCTGACCGAGAACTCTTGGTGGCCGAGAACTCAGGTCTGATGTTCCCAGATCATACTTTCCAACCCTTTCTCAGCTCTGGTAATTAGCTGATGATCCATAATAAGATTTTAACACCTTCTTCTACCTCTTTTTATCCTTTTTAACACCCGTCATTAACCTTGCATCAAAATCTAACCCGTTTATCTATAAAGTTCGGACCTTTATGGTGTTAAAATGTTATAGGCTTGATCTAGGGTGTTCTTGATGAACCGTTTATAACCACGAGTCCATTACGTTCATTCTAATCATCAAGTTGTCAACTTTATGTTTTATCTAGACCCGATCTAGTCTAGGGTTAAGTTTCATGACAAACCGTTTATAAAAATGTAACATTTATTCATGGAGAACATAACATTTGATGTTTCTAGGTTTCTGCTAGCTTTAGTTATGAACCTTGACCTTGTATTTAGCTTGTATCCCAAAGATCTATCAATAAAAGGTTTGATTTTGATCTCGGTTTCTTGTTCTTGCTTGCGGCCGAAATGGAAGGGTTTATGTGTGTATTTTTATGGTGTGGAGAGACTAAGATGGAAAATATGGATGGAAATGGAAAGGATTATGGTTTAAGGGGTATTTATACTCACTTAAGCCCATGAACTCAAAGCCCATCTTTCCTTTTTGGTCCATAATTAATCCCATCTAAATAGCCTACTTACTCTTTCATATTTTATTATTATCGTTCCACTAACTCACTTATTTCACCCGACGCAGTTAATATATTAATTAATATTGTAGAAAGTTCGGGATGTTACACACTGGCATCTCAATGAATTGTTATGTTATGTTATGTTATTTTAAAAGACAATGTTTTAAGTTTTAATGATTTGAATGTTCGTTAAAGACAAGAAATGATGGATATGTAATATGTTATGGTTTGAATGTTTTAATATTCCGTGAATGTTTTTATTAACTCTGATATTATGAACTGTGTTTATGAGTAAATCCAACGTCCAAAGTAGAGCACCGGTAACGGGGCCTTACACATAATTAATAAATTAATTAGTGGTCAACATATATTATAAAAGCTTAAAATCAAACGATTTACATATATAGAAAGTATAAACGGTTTTGAAGTTGGCAAAATAAAGTATTATTAATTGTGATTATATCATTTTGGTCAAATGGTAGTTAGTTGTTATAATACAAAAATCTTTGTAACAATATTATTAGTGTGAATTAAAATAAATTAGAGTTTAAATGATTTAATTTGACTTCCATAATTACCCGGATGTTTTGGAAAGCGTTAATAGTCAAAACCATTAGATGTATAACTATTTTGGAAATCATTAATATTTAAATAATTTGATTTTTGGTAATATCATCATAATATAATGTTAATTGTGTTAATAATAAACGGTTTTTGAAAATATATCGAACAAATAATATGGAAAATGACAACAACTGATTTATAAAGTATAAAAATCTTTTAACTTTTGTTGAGATTGGTAATGATGATTAGTATATTCTTTAACAATCAATTTCATTATATATTTATTTTTTTCAATTTTATACATTAATTTTGACATGAGTTAATGTCCATTTTCGTCCCTGTGGTTTGCTACTTTCGCCACTTCAGTCCAAAGTTTGAAATTTTGTCAATTTAGTCCTTATAGTTTTAAACATTAGCCAATTACGTCCTCTAGTCTAACGGCATCCAACTATGCCGTTAGTTTAAGGGGTATTTTTGTCTTTCTTCTATTTATGTTTAGTTAATGGCTAGTTTCGTCCCTGTGGTTTGATACTTTTGCTACTTCAGTCCAAAATTTGAAAATTTTTCAATTTTATGTTTAATTTATTCAGCTTTTTTTTCTTTTTTTTTTGTATATAGCCTTTAAGAGCATAAGCCAAGCCCAAAACCATCAAGCATCGACCAAAACAGGTTTACGTTTACTCTGTCGATAACAATAATCATACCCCCCTCGTATTTAGTTTCTAGACATTTTCTAAACTCTCCCTCATTGTGGAATTCATTGGTAAAGTGGTCAAGGTAATTCCCTAAAACCGTACTATACCGATAAAACTAAAATCGTTTCTTTGGTTAATGCATAATAGTTACGGTTTAGAGATTAACATATTGTAGCAAACATCTTGGTCGAAATCACATCAGGAGGTCAAATATCCCGCATTTCCATGTTTGCTCAAGAAATCGATACACTAGATCGCATGTGTGTTCTTCAAATCGTGGTGTTGTTCTTGAATTCTTCATATCGACTACAATTCTAGGGTTGAATCCGACGAATTCAAGAACAATACCACGATTTGAAGAAGACACATGCGATTTAGTGCATTAATTTCTTGAGCAAACATGGAAATATGGGATATTCGACCTCCTGATGTTGATTTCGACCCAAATGTTTGCTACGATATGTTAATCTCTAAACCCTAACTATTATGCATTAATCAGAGAAACGATTTTGGTTTTTTCGATATAGTTCGGTTTTAGGGAATTACCCTGACCACTTTACCAAATTACCAATGAATTCCATCATGGACTGAAGTAGCAAAAACAAAAAAAAACAAAAAAAACTGAATAAATTAAACATAAAATTGACAAATTTCAAACTTTGGACTGAAGTAGCAAAAGTATCAAACTACAGGGACGAAACTGACCATTAACTAAATATAAATAGGAGAAAGACAATAATACCCCTAAATCTAACGGCATAGTTGGATGCCGTTAGACGTGGAGACGTAATTGGCTAATGTTTAAAACTATAAGGACTAAATTGACAAAATCTCAAACTTTGGACTGAAGTGGCGAAAGTAGCAAATCACAGGGACGAAAATGGCTATTAACTCTTTTGACATTTATGTCTAATTAACAATTTGTCAAATATATAAGATTAAAAGTTTGTTTAGATTGAAGACATTAATATTGATAGTTGGGATTATAAACTATAAAAAATATTTTAAATTTATCAATTTTCATATTAAATAGGATCTAAATTTGTTATACTTAAGACTAAATTGATGGTCAAATTTTGTAACTTATTAAGGAATCTGAATTAATTTCCATAATAAACTGCATTAAATATTTTTTTAGAATTCAAAATTCAAAAAACTTTCCATTTTTTTAATTTGACTAACTAAATAATATATAGTTAAAATAAATAAAAGGTAAATATAAAGCTTGATGAGATTGAAAACTATAAACATCTTTTAAATTTTTCAAATTGTGTATTTAATATGGTATAAATTTTTTATGCTTAATAGACGGTTATATTAATAAAATACATTTAATATTAATAGGAAATAGTATGTAGATAATATAACATTTTAAAACACCATAGGAACTTCACTTAATACAATAAACTTTTATGTAGAATTTGACCAATAATAAAAATCATGGAAACTTTATTATTGTATTTACGTAATTAAAATCATGAAAATATATTAAATAAAATTTGACCAATAATGAAAAGGGGCAATTTCATAGAATAGTAACCAAATATAAGGCCCAGTTACCGGTAGCCCTACTTTCGTGTTGGATTTACTCATAAACGCAGTTCTAATATCAGAGTTAATTAAAAACATTCGCGGAATATAAAACTTTAATAAAACATTCCATAACAATTCAAAACTTGTCTTAAACAACCAACTTGTCTTTCGAAAATTAAGTAATTAAAACATAACACGCCCTGAGCCTTCCGATGCCAGCCTCTTATTCAATGCCACGTGTCTCCTCAAGTGAGCTGCCTCATTCTACTCACATGCGTGCATACTAAAAGTCAGCTACGCTGAGTGAGTTCTAGTTAATCATACATTATACAATACACACAAACTTATATTCTTTCATTCATACTTTCATACTTTCTTTTGTACTAACTTGCTTTCATATCTTACGTTATAAAGAGCATTACGCCCTACATTCCTCGAGTATTATTAGGGCTCGGTACCCTCCTTCCTCGAGTATTATTAGGGCTCGGTACCCTCCTTCCTTGAGTATTATTAGGGCTCGGTACCCTCCTTCCTTGAGTATTATTAGGGCTCGGTACCCTCTTTCCTCGAGTATTATTAGGGCTCGGTACCCTCTTTCCTCGAGTATTATTAGGGCTCGGTACCCTCTTTCCTCGAATATTAGTAGGGCTCGGTTCCCTAGTTCTCGAATATTAGTAGGGTTCGATTCCCTCTTCGTTACCATACAACCATACATCATACCTCGAGTATTATTAGGGCTCAGTACCCTTTTCGTAACCATACAACCATACAACCATCCTTTCCTTCTTTTATTAACTTTTCACGTTCATACACATAAGCATACATATCATACTTACCTTATACATAATGTTACAACCTGACAGTACGTGCAATATCCGAAGATCGTTCACGTACCATCAAGCAATCATTCATACATTTCACATTATTCACATAAGGCATACACTTATCTCTTAGGATAAGCGTATTAACAAACATATTGAGTATGCACACAGCCCCGAAAACATAACACATAAATGGGGCTAGAAACTCACCTGAATCCTGTTACGCTCTCCGTTAATCGTTATTCCCTTCTTGAGCTGTGCACGGCTAACTGTATAATATTTACATGTATCAATTAACTACTACTACTCATGTTGTATTTCTATCTTTATATAACCCACAACGAACGGGGGTCCGGGGGCACCGCCCCTGGCAGCGGGGTCTAGGGGCGGCAGCTCCTAGCAGGGTCCAAGGGGTAGAGCCCCTCGCTGGGGTCGAGCTGCCAGGTCAGCTTGGAAAAATTTTATTTCCATTAACCGTCTTAACACATTTTTCATTAGGTTTTTAATTTATTTTCTCATTCGCTAACTCCAGCGAACTTAACATTAAGCGAACTTAACATTAAGCGAACTTACTGTAAGCGAACTTAGTGTTAAGCGAACTTAACATTAGGCGAAGTTAAGCATTCAGCGAACTTAACTCAGGCGAAGTTAGCATTCAGCGAACTTAACTCAGGCGAAGTTAGCATTCAACGAACTTATCACAAGGCGAAGTTATGGCTTGGCGAACTTACTCAGCGAACTTATGTACTCGGCGAAGTTGATTAGTTAGGCGAACTTGCCTGCAAGCGAAGTTCGCTTGCAGGCGAAGTTGTTCAGCAGTGGTTACTGTTCGCTCTAAAACCCTTAATCATAATCGTTTAACACGAAATCCAGGAATATGGTATTTAACTAACCCGCGACTATGCCTATAGTCGTTTTTGGTTAAGATTTGACCCGAAAACACGTAAAGTTTGGACCTTTAATTTCAAGAACGTTCAATACAAGATCTACGGTTTATCTTAAACGAATCGTACATGTTTATGGGTTTACTAAGTTCGTCCTAGCATCAAATTCGCTACTTTACGCTTCGTTTAGATCTGATCTATTATCGTTTCAAGTTTCAAGGCTAAACGTTCAATAAAACGTAAACTTTAAAGGTCAAGAACATACCTTTTGTGCTCGTTCGATCTTGGTTAGCTTGTTTGGGAACTCTAGATCTCGTGTAATAAAGATCTAATACCAACTAACGTTTAATCTCTCTCGGATCTTGCTCGTTTCTCTCTCTCGGCCGCCGGCCGTATGTGGTGGTGTATGTGTGTGTGTTTTGAATGTATAGAGAATAATATGGAAATGAATGATGGTTTAGGGTTTAAGGGTGATTTAAGGAGGTATTTATACCCCTTAAGGCTCATGGACCTAAGACCCATTACCCTTAATCCATCTTAATTAAATCCAAGTCCATGATCTTTTCCATATTAGACGTTAGTTAATATTATTAAACGCACGACAATTTAACGCAACTTTCTTCATTTATTATTAGAATATTTAGGATGTTACCCCAAATGAAAATATATTAAATTGGATTTGACACAGATATTTTTTAACAAATGGTGAAATTCAAACTCAATAACATATTTTTGTAAATTTCATATAAATGATGAAAATTGAATCTTGATATATATATATATATATATATGACTTTTGAAGGGGGGAAATCAGTTTCTAAAATGCCATATAAAATGTGTATAAATCTAAAAATCTAACGTAAGATAATATTGGAAAGTATAATAACGTTTTAAATTGCGTTGACATTGGTAAATTAATTGGACTTTGACCAACAAAAATATAATATTGATTATCTTACTAGATAATTTAATGTCTTATAGAATAATCAACTAAATTTCATTTCTGGATTATATAATAATCAATTGAATTACATAAATTGTGAAAAATAAATAAATACATGAATACTAACAAAAATATACATTAATATTAAACAAAAATAAAAGGCATCTTATCAAACAATCCTCAATCCATGAAATTAATTAGCTACATCAAGTTGGGACAATAACCTGAAATGATAAAAGTAAATATTAATATCACATAATTAATAAATTACAAATTATGGAAGATTTGAATCATGTGAAAAAATGTAAAGTTGATGTTAGAATTTACAACCGGAAATTTTGAATCGCGTTACCGGAAAAATGAAATAGTGAAGATCTCCATTGAATCTTCGATTTTGATATATAACCTAAAGAGATTATAAGAAAAAAAATCATATAATAGTTAATATAAATACAAACAAAAACATAAAACAAAAATAATTGTAATTGATATAAAACATCATGCTTGTGAATGCAAGACTTCCGTACATAGGCTTGGATTCTATTACCCTGAAACATTAATATTAACATTAGTAAAAAATTATATGAATTATATAGAAAAATGAATGAATGTGTAAGAATACCATTTCGTCTTGCACAATCATTTCGATCGACCAATCTTCCTCTGGCTTTGAATTGTCCTTCAGATGCCAAAGTTTCAAAATACGCACCTTCAGGATACACTCACTATTAAGAACATCCAATTGGTTCAACATGGTGATGTTTGTTGGCTCCATGTTCCTAGTGGTAAAAATTAAAAATAAACAAAAAAATTAATGTATTAAAATTAACAGTTTTAAGCCAAATACTAAATAACAAAATGGACAATATAAACACAAAACAAAAAAAAGTTTATAAACAAAGAAAATCGTTTTTGCTAAGATGGTGGGATAGTGCAAGAATTGTGGTGTGAAAGTGAAGTACTTATTAATATAGAAATATAAGTTAGTATATTTATGTATTTACATTAATATAATAAATCATCAATTATATTACCGTATATCTAAAAATCTAATGTATAAAAATACTGTATATATAATATATAAAATTATAATAAATTAAGATATATTTAAATACTAAATCATATGATTGAAATTTAAAAAAAATACTCAACATAATAAAACTAATAAGCATTTAAATAATTAAGTAATTGATATTAGTTGTGGAAAAATAAGTTACTAATTTTTATTTATTTATTAACATTAAGAAAATTTTAATATAGTTGAGCAGTAATTATGAATTACAATATTTTCAATTACAATACTTACAATATATTTAACATATTTAAAATTAGAATCAACCTCATATATTTAAATCATTAGTCGCTCAATTTGGAAGCAATCAATGGTTAAAATCCGTATTTATAAAAATTACAATAATTAAGTGAATTATAGAAATTACAATGAATTACAATATTATCAATTGCAATGCTTAATCAAATCCTTAGTCAAATGATACACGATAATTAAGTGAATTATAGAAATTTCGTAATTAAAGAATTCTTTAATGAAATGGAGGATTCATTCCTAATTTACAGAATTTGATTAGGAATTTGAATTTATACTCTAATGGTTCAAATTTGACTGTGTCAATCGTTGAAATTCATATATATTCAAAAATATAAGATTAGAACCAATTATACTAAATCGGTCAATATAACATCCTAAAATTTATAATGATGAATAAAGAAAGTTACGTTTAGTGATTTCCGCGTTATTAATTAATTAATATCGAGTAAAGAACGGATCATGGATTTAGATTAATTGAGATGGGTTAAATGAGAATGGGCTTTAGGTCCATGGGCTTTAAGGGATATAAATATCCCCTAAACCAACCTAAAACCCTAAACCCTCATTTCATTTCCATCATAATCTCTACACACTCCAAAACACACACACCACACACTGCCATATACGGCCGGCGGCCGAGGGAGAGAAACGAGCAAGATCCGAGAGAGAGTAAACGATTAGTTGTGATTAAACAAGTTAAACGAGATCCAAACGAGCACAAAAGGTATGTTCTTGACCTTTAAAGTTTATGTTTTATTGAATGTCCTTAAGCTTAAAGATCCAAGCTTTATAGTATATACGGGATATATATACGAACGAAATGGTTAGGGAACATTAGTGGGTGATGTCGAACCATAACAAGGGTATTAAAATCGCCAATATGCTTGATAAAAACTAAACCCGTAGCTGAACTGGGCAACTTCGCCTGCGAACTGGGCAACTTCGCCTGCAAACTGATAACTTCGCCTTCAAAGCTTAACTTCGCCTTCAAAGCTTAACCTTGCCTACGGCCAAGTTCGCCTAGCTGGTAACTTCGCCTAAAGCTAAGTTCGCCTAAGGTTTAACTTCGCCTAAAGCTAAGTTCGCCTAAGGTTTAACTTCGCCTAAAGCTAAGTTCGCCTAAGGTTTAACTTCGCCTAAAGTCAGCTCGACCCCAGCCAGGGGCTCTGCCCCTTGGACCCTGCTAAGGGCTGCCGCCCCTAGACCCCGCTGCCAGGGGCGCTGCCCCCGGACCCCCGTTCGTTGTGGGTTGTATAAAGATAGAAATACAACATGAGTAGTAGTAGTTAATTGATGCATGTAAATATTATACAGTTAGCCGTGCACAGCTCAAGAAGGGAATAACGATTAACGGAGAGCGTAACAGGATTCAGGTGAGTTTCTAGCCCCATTTATGTGTTATGTTTTCGGGGCTGTGTGTATACTCGATGTGTTGTTAATACATTTATCCTAAGTGATAAGTGTATGCCATATGTGATATATGTGATGGATATGAATGATTGCTTGTCGGTACGCGAACGATCTTCGGATATTGTGCGTACTGTCAGGTCAAAAATAAAGGTACGAATATTATATATCGAAGATGTATGAACATTACAAATGAATACTTGTCGGGGCGTGAACGATCTTCGGATATTGCACGTATCGACAAGAGGTATGGTTGTTAAATGAATGATGTAAAGAACGCCTAGAGTGTTCTTATGCTATAATGTAATTATTGTATATGTGAAGTATGTGTATACAGGTACACGAATGGTATGTGAGTTCTACGTTCGACATAGTAAGTTAGGATGGCAAATCCCTCTAGCTTTTGTCGGACATAGACTCGGCTGGTGATGGCGTAGTTAAGGACTGCGGGCCTTATACGTAATGTAGATGATAGATGTAAACGTAGATAGGGATGGTGGGCCTTATACGTGTTACAGATAATAGACGACAACGTAGTTAAGGACTGCGGGCCTTATACGTAAAGTAGATGATAGATGTAAACGTAGATAGGGACGGTGGGCCTTATACGTGTTACAGATAATAGGCGACAACGTAGTTAAGGACTGCGGACCTTATACGTATTATAGATAGGCATCAGCATAGGAAAGGACTTTGGACCTTATACGTGCTGTATTTGTATTGTGGTAGCATAGGGGAGGACTGCGGACCTCGTACGTGCTATGGTTTAGGTTGCAACATAGGGAAGGACTGTGGACCTTGTACGTGTTGTGGATGTAGGATGGTATAGGGAAGGACTGCAGACCTTGCACGTACCATAAATGGTGAACATAGGTAAGGACTGCGGACCTTTTACGTGTTCACGACCTTGAGTACAGGTATAGACGGCGGACTATGAACGTACTCTCGGTAGACTGAGGTTAGTGATTGTAGATATGTATGTATGTATGGTAGTAAGTATGTATGTAGAACAGAAGGGTAACTAGTTAGGTATGGATATGTATCTTCGGATATGTATGTATGTGTATGTATTGTATGGCGTCCGATTAACTAGAACTCACTCAGCGTAGCTGACTTTTAGTATGCACGCAGGTGAGTAGAATGAGACAACTAGCTTGAGCGGGCACATGGTGGGCGAATAGGAGACTGGCATTTGAAGACTCAAGATGTTTTAATGTAATTGACGTTTATTTTGAAATTCAAGAATGTTTAAATAAGGCAAGTTTTGGATCGTTGTAACGTTTCATGAAAGTTTTTATATTCCGCGAAAGTTTTAATGAACTCTGATTTGTAAGGACTGTGTTTATGAGTAAATCCGACGCTAAAGCAAGGCTACCGGGTTCGGGGCCTTACAGTCAATTTCATAAATTTTCATAAATATAAGATTAGAACCAATTATACTAAAGTGAAATTCGTAATCTTTGTATATCGAATCCTATCGATGAAATATCAATTAATTATCTATTATATAAAATACATCAAACCCGGTCGGAAACCTAAATTCGTGAATGAAATCAATAATAATTAAAAATAAATAAATTAGTTTTAGTATGTTATAATAGAAATCGTAATTAATTATAATTATTAAATATTATAATTATTAAACATTAAATATTAAAGATTAAATGAAAGATGAAACATAATCATTAAAGAGAATTGATTATATCTTATTTAAATTTCTTATTGATTTATTTTATTAACATGAAAATCAGACAAGTGATAGATATAGATGGAAAGTCTAAGCAACAACCAATAGGAATGGGGGAAATTGAGTTAAAGCCTATTGGTTTAATAGTATAGTTAGATGATTCTAATTTTAGGGATGATAATAAATAAAAAAATAAAATTCATTATACAAGAAACATTTATCAAGGGATTCTCAAATTATCACAAATCTACAACTTATATCAATTATGCAATTATTCAATTGATGATTAATTTTATTAATGGAAATAAATAAAAACATAAATAAGATACATATTTTTGTACATTATGTAAGGCCCCGTTACCGGTAGCCCTACTTTCGTGTTGGATTTACTCATAAACGCAGTTCTAAATATCAGAGTTAATTAAAACATTCGCGGAAGATAAAAGCTTTCATAAAACATTTCATAACAAAACACTTCTTGTCTTAAAACAACATCTTGTCTTTCAAAATAAACAAAACATTAAACTTAAACGTCTTGAGTCTTCCGATGCCAGCCTCTTATTCAGTGCCACGTGTCTCCTCAAGCGAGCTGCCTCATCCTACTCACCTGCGTGCATACTAAAAGTCAGCTACGCTGAGTGAGTTCTAGTTAATCATACAATACCTTCTTACATTTCATACTTAACCTCATAACTTTCTTACATACACACGTAAGTGCATATACTTTCATTCTTACCTTCATACTTCTTTTACATACATAATCATACGTTTTAAAGAGCCTTTCGCCCTATAACCTCACAGATATTATAAGGGTCTGGTCCCTAACATCACAGATATTATCAGGGTCTGGTCCCTAACATCACAGATATTATCAGGGTCTGGTCCCTAACATCACAGATATTATTAGGGTCTGGTCCCTAACATCACAGATATTATTAGGGACTGGTCCCTAACATCACAGATATTATTAGGGTATGGTCCCTAACATCACATATATTATTAGGGCCTGGTCCCTTTGTTTCATGTAACTGTACCATACCTGTTCATACATACTTTCCTTAACAATACGTGCAATCTCCGAAGAGCGTTCACGTACCATCATCATAACTTACATACATTATGCATACATCATATATTCATACATACATCCTATCGTTCATCATACTTATCAATCATATCTTAACTACCACCTAACGGTACATGCAATATCCGAAGATCGTTCACGCACCGTCAAACAATCATCATACATAAATCATACAAGGCATACACTTACCACTTAAGATAAGTGTATTAACTATCACATCGCGTATGCACACAGCCCCGAAAACATAACAAGGAAGTGGGGCTAGAAACTCACCTCAATGCGGTTGCCTTCACCGTTTACGGTTATTCCTTTCTTGAGCTGTGCACGACTAACTGTATAATAATTATACGTTTCAGTAAACTATCACTACACATATCGCCTTTCTAGTTAAATCATTACCCACAACGAACGAGGGTCCGGGGGCAGCGCCCCTGGCAGCAGGGTTCTATTAACTGTTGTAACACATTTTCCATTAACATTTTGAATCGTTAATTAATTTGCAACTTAAAAGTTCAAGGGCCTAATTGTAATTAAATCATTCTTTTCTAAGTCCAGGGACTGTTCTGTCATTGTTTCAAAGTTCTGATTCGTTAAGATGCTCTTTAGCTAATTGGTGTTCATTAGTTACTTCTGTCCTTCATAACGAACTGGCTAATTCGTTACTTCATAACGAATTGGCCCGTTTAGCGAATTGGACCCTCATAGCGAACCAGTCCTCATAACAAATTAAACCTTATAACGAACTGTTCGACATACAAATCGGACTTAATGAACTGAAGCTAGTTCTTCAGTCTTTCCTTAATGAATTAGTACACGAATCAAAGCTAGTTCGTTATATTCCCTTAGACGAATCAGCTAGCGAATCGCTTCTAATTCGTCAATTACTCCCTAGCGAACTAGGGTTAGGTCAGGGGATGTCAGAACATTCCCTGACACCCGTAACCTCGTATTAACTTTTCCGGCGCCGCCATTGCCGGAAAGCCGCCGGAAAAACGCGAACTCATCGGAAAAACGAGTTTTAACTCGTTTTTCGCCGTTTTTCGCCCCGTTCGATCCAGATCTGAGCTAGGGTGATCCCTAAGCTCATCATAGGTTCGGTTTATACCCGATTCCACCCGGATCTCGTGATTTAAACGGTTAAACGGTGTCGGCTCGTCGTTTCGCAACTATATCTAACGGGTTAAGCTCATACAATAAAATACTATCATTACCTCGGGTCGGTTCTCGGTTTCCTTCTTGATATCGGTTTAGAGAGAGAGAGAACTAGAGAGAGAATCTTAAGTGTGTGTTTTGGGTGGTGTATGGAATGTGTGAGAATGAATTAAATGAGGGATTAATGGTTTATATAATTATGGATCATGGGCTTAGGCTCATGGTCCTTTCCTCTTTCTTTCATAATCCAAGTCCATAATCCATATCCATTTAACCCAACACTAGCCCAACTCGTATTCTATTTCTCTAAACCGATAATGACCCACTATAAAATAGACGATATTTATTCTATTAATAAAACCGAAATTAGGATGTTACACATTACTATCTTTATGTTGTATGTTGAAATATGGTGTAGATTTAATCATATTAATATTATTTATATTGTAATTATAATATAATAATATAATTTAACAACATTAAAATCAAATATTTCAAATTTCAAAATTCGTAATCAAAGACCTCCTAATTGTCATCCATATTTCAAGCTAATTCAAAATCCCTAATTTTACGATTTTTAATTAATCACATGTATACATTCCTTCTTTATTCACCTATCCAAAAATTCAAACATCTATTACTTATATTTAAATACTCTGACATTCATACAATAATTCTCACACCATCACACCGGAATTAGCAAAAATGAATTTGTTTCTTTGTAAGGTATATAGTTTGGTCGTGCTTATGTAATTCATTTTGTTGTTTAGTTGTTTGGTTCTAAGTATTATTGTTCAAAAATTAATAGTTTGTTTATTTTTAATTTTTCACCACAAGGAAGATGGAGCCAACAAACATTACAATATTGAACCAGTTGGATGTGCTTAACAACGACTGTGTCCTTAAGGTTCGTATTTTAAAACTATGGCTTCTCAAGGACAATAACAAGCCCGGAGAAGTTGGTCGATAGAGATGATTTTTCAAGACGAAATGGTATTGTTACATACAAATAAATAGCTTACCATAATCCAGACTTTACTTTTACTCCAAATTACACATTCAATAATTTTAGTATATTATTCACACAAATTTGTACAAATTATTGTATGATGAATGTTTTTATATTTATTGGTTAGGTTTCACCAATTTTGTACTAATACACACACACACACACAGATATATATATATATATATATATACATATATATATATATCTGGTAAGGTTATATCGTTTTCCGGTAAGGTCTACATTTGTTCACATAATTCAAATCTTCAATAATTGGTAATTTATTTATTATGTGATATTAATATTAATATTTAATTTTATCATTTCAAGTTATTGTTGTAAGGCCCCGTTCCCGGTGCTCTACATTGGCGTTGGATTTATTTATAAACACAGTTCTAAATATCAGAGTTAATTAAACTTTTCGTGGAATAGATAAATGTCAACCATTCATTACATAAATCATAAAATTTAAACGATAATAAACACGTCTTTGAGTTTAAACATCATAAAATAAGTCTTCAGATGCTAGCTTCTTTATTCCTTTGCCATGTGCCCCCCTTCAAGCTAGCTGTCTCATTCTCCACACATGCGTGCATGCTAAAAGTCAGCTACGCTGAATGAGTTTTAGTTAATCAGGCAACATAAAATACGTTCATATACTACATACTTAACCGACTTTACATTCATAAGTATATACCTTCATTCCTACTTCTTTACTTTCTTACTTTCCTTCTTTCATATTTTATCTTTCTTTATATACATACCTATATGTTTTAAGAGCATTTCGCCCTACATTCCTTGAGTATTATTAGGGCCCATTTCCCTCTTGCCTCGAATATTATTAGGGTCCGGTTCCCTCTTATCTCGAATATTATTAGAGTCTGGTTCCCTTGTTCGTCAACTACCCATACAACCATACCATAACCATACATGAATCCATATACCTTTACTTGTTTACTTTTAATTCTTTTACCTTCAATATCATTCAAATTTCATTCATAAAACATTCATATATTATACATACAACATCACGACTTTCACATAATTAGCTAATCACATCGAGTATGCACACATGCCCGAAAACATAACAAGGAAGTGGGGCTAGAAACTAACCTGAACTCGGTTCCTCTCAGAGTTAATGATAACTCCTTTCTTTAACTGGGCACGACTAACTATATAACAATTACACGTATCAATTAACTATTACTACCCATATTGAATTTCTAGTTTAATATAACCCTCAACGAACGGGGGTCTGGGGGCAGCGCCCTGGCAGCGGGGTCTAAGGGCGGCAGCCCCTAGCAGAGTCCAAGGGGCAGAGCCCCTGGCTGGGGTCGAGCTGCAAGGTCAGCTTGGAAAAATTTTATTTTCATTACAGTCCTTACATAAATTTCACTAGAATTCTTAAATTATTATTTTATTCGTTATCTTATTCGCTATGACCTTTGATAACTCATTAGTTATGATGAATGGGTTCTGGTTAAGCATCATCCGCTATCACATTCGCGATGACGAATGACTTCATTCGTTATAACGAATGGTCTGATTCGTTATTAAAGCTTCATTCTAGGTATGTATCGTTATTAAAACTCGCACGATAAAAGCTCGAAAAAAGCTCGGCTTGAAAAAGCTCGATTCTAAATGAGCTCGACTCGACTCGGCTCGATTTCTAAACAAGCCGAGCTCGAGCCAGGGTCAGCTTGGCTCGTGGCTCGGTCTTGGCTCGAATGGTTAGCTCGGCTCGTTAGCTCGTTTAGATTAAACCCCTAAATTTTAATATCTATATATAATAATATCATACCAAGAAGTAAATAAATAAAAGTTATACATATATTATGTCACTCAATATCTAAAACCTTATAACAAATAACAAAAATAAAACATATAAATTGATAAATTCTCTAGTTTATAAATTTTATACAATATATATGTTTAAATTATAATTTTTTGTATTTTATATATCAAAATTTATAAAATATAAAATTTAAAATAAAAAATAAAAAATTAAAAAAATTAAAGGAGTCCGGCTCAACGAGCTCGAGCTCGGCTCAAGCTTTATACGAGCACAGCTCGAGCTCGATTTTTCAGCTCGATAAAGAAAACGAGTCGAGCTCGAGCCAGCTTGATTAAGTTCGAGCACGAGATCGAGCACACTCTGGCTCGACTCGACTCGGCTCCTATAGGGCGAATGAAGGCTCATTCGTTACGCATGTATCCTCATTCGTTATTGTAACATCCCGAATTCTAAAATAATATTAATTATATTATTTATTGTTGGTGAGAAACTTTACTCGGGTTAGTGGGAAAATATTAAAATAAAGTAGGAGTTATCATGAGTAGGGCTTGTGTTGGGTTAAGTTATATGGGTAATGGACTTGGGTTAGAAAAGAAGGAAGATGGACCATGGGCTCAAGCCCATGACCCACATATATAAACCTTAATCACCCATTAATCCTTTCATTTACACATGTTCCACACACCACCCAAAACACACACTTAAGCTCTCTCTCTAGTTTCTCTCTTTTCTCTAGCCGAACCAAGATAGAAAACCGATCCCGATCCAAAGTAATGATAGTATGATGTTGTATGAACTCAAACCCGTTAGATTTAGTCACAAAATGACGATCCGACACCTTTAAACCGTTAGAGTCACGAGATCCGGGTGGAATCGGGTATAAACCGTACCTAAGATGAGCTTAGGGGTCACCCTAGCTCAGATCTGGGTCGAACGGGACGAAAAACGGTGAAAACGGTGGTAAAACGGTTGGGATCTCGTTTTTTCCGGCGAAATCCCAGTTTTCCGGCGAAGGCGGAGCCGGAAAGTGTGTACGAGGTGAGGGGAATGTCAGAGAATGTTTGTGACATTCTCTGACCTAACCCTAATTCGTTAACGGGGAGTTAACGAACTAAGGGTCATTCGTCATGTGGTTCGCTAATGGAAGCTTAACGAACTAGCCTTAGTTCATGTCCTATTTCGCTATGGAAAAGATAACGAATTAGCCACAATTCGTTATGACTGTTCGTTAAAAGGAGATAACGAACTAAAAGATTCAATTCGCTATGACCATTAGTTAAAAGAGATAACGAGTTAGAAGGTCCAATTCGTTACATGGACTGATTCGTTACAAGGACCAGTTCTTTATGATAGGCCAATTCGTTAAAGAACTGAGTAACGAACTGAAAGTTTAATAGAATGACTATTCAGTCCCTGGACTTAGAAAATAATGAGATAATTACATAATAGTCCTTGGACTTTGATAATTTATGAAAGATACCTTTAAAGGTTAACGGGTAACGATTAACTAACCGGGTAAAGATTTAATGAAGTAAAACCGACTTAGACACTTAAGATTAATTAAGTAAACTATGAGAATGGCTAGAGTAGTATTTAATATTGCATTCATTAAACAGTTAGTCGCGCACAGCTCAAGAAGGGAAAACTATTAACGACAAGCGTAACCGTGTTCAGGTGAGTTTCTAGCCCCACTTCCTTGTTATGTTTTCGGGGGCACAGCCCCACCAGCAGCCCACGTTTCCGACCCGAAAGGAATTGAAGTCCAGTTCAGCATCACAAACTTTTTTCACACCAGAGGTGTGTGCATACACGATTGAAGTGTGAATACACTTACCTTAAGTGGTAAGTGTATGCTATAATGTTTGATGTGATATATTTATATATGTTATGAATGGACGTCTGTTGGTGCATGAACGATCTTCGGATATTGCACGTGTAGACATGGAAGGTAACGCTAGTCGGTGTGCGAATGACCTTCAGATATTGCGCGTGCCATCATTCGAGAATGATCTCCAAGTGGTTATTAGTGTGTGTAAATGTTGTGATGTAACTTGGTTATTATGTAAATGATGTAATGATATAAAGTGTGTTGTAGACAAGTAGAGGTAGGGTGTGATAAAAGTAGCAAGGGTCTAGTAAGGGTGTTAGTGGCATGACCATAGTACGTGGTAGGGTAAGCCTATATGTGACTTCGTTATTAAGTGGCATAACGTGAGTGCGTGGTAGGGTAAGCCTATACGTGCCTTCGTTATTAAGTGGCACAACGTGAGTACGTGGGAGCACAAGTCTCTATGTGCTTCCGTAAACAAGTGGCTAAGTGGTTAGGGGCAGATAAGTGGTTAAGTGGTAAGGTGAACAGGTCACACCATGGACTATGTGTCTTCGGATACGTATATGATGCATGTAATGGTTGTATGATAAGTTGCTTGATTAACTAGAACTCACTTAGCGTAGCTGACTTTTAGTATGCACGCAGGTGAGCAGATTAAAGAGCTAGCCTAAGGTTGGCACATGGCATGGTTTGAACGGATGGTAGCTGAAGTTGGAAGAAATGATGTTTTAAATACAATGTTGTATATTATGCCTTAAAGAAAAGATCGAATGTTTTGTACGAAATGATTGAAGTTAACGTTTCCACGAAAGGTTTTAATTAACTCTGATTTGTAAAGAACTGTGTTATGAGTAAATCAGATGTTAAAGTAGGGCTACCGGGTTCGGGGACTTACAGTTATGATTGCTTAACAAATGACCAGCGATTCGTTCAATCATGAAGAATGAACATAGGCCTTATCCAGATCTTTGACTCTGGGTCAAAGTCAAAATCGATAAGAACAGAAACAGTCAACATCCATCAGATCTGCGATTATCCCTCGGTTCACGACGAAACAACACCAAAATGGTGTCATTAGGCTCGTAATTGCACCTCCAACAAACCCCAAACACCCAATCATCCAAACAGTCTCGTTTAATGGTGCGATTTATCAATACAAGAACCCGGTTATTCATACTAACAAATAACGTGTCAATCGAGAACGAATTTCATTGAAAATCATTGCGTTTGATTTGGATCCCAGGTCTCCACCGGCGACTTGGTTGATGGCCTGTTTGTTTTGACTGGATCGTGCGTCAAATAAAGTTTGTACTTGTAACCATACGCTCAGTCCATGATGTAGGCATCTTATCAGAAGACTTTTGTATCTCTCCCATGTTGCGTGTAACGACTCATGTAAGGCCCCGTTTCCAGTGTCTTACGTTGGACGTTGGATTTACTCGTAAACAAAGTTCTAAATATCAGAGTTTAATAAAACTTTCGCGGAATATCAAAACTTCAATAAACATTTCAATTCATTACAAAAACTTGTCTCAAATAACATCTTTTGTCTTTCAAACATAAACATCATTTAAATAAAACGTCACAGGTCTTTAGATTCCAGCTTCTTATTCTTCCAACATGTATCCTCATCAAGCTAGTTGCCTCATCCTACTCACCTGCGTGCATACTAAAAGTCAGCTACGCTGAGTGAGTTCTAGTTAAGCAAGTAACATACAATACTTTCACCTACTTATACATACGCATCTGAAGATACATATTATATACTTAACATGCTTATTTTTAATTTTGTATATACATGAGTATATACCTTCTCCCTTTCATTCATTCTTTCCTTTATTCGTTCTTTACATACTTTACCTCTATTCATACTCTACACACTTATACGTTTTAAAGAGCATTACGCCCTACTTCCTCGAGTATTATTAGAGCTCGGTCCCTTTTCTTCCTCGAATATTATTAGGGTTCGATCCCTTTTTTACCTCGAGTACTATTAGGGTTCGGTCCCTTTTCTACCTCGAATATTATTAGGGTTCGGTCCCGTTTCTGCCTCGAGTATTATTAGGGCTCGGTCCCTTTTCTGCCTCTAATATTATTTGGGTTCGGTCCCTTTCTTCTGTACCTTGCCATCTTTATATTCGTTCATAACATACATATATCATCCATACATTATATATAACATTCATGTCACACCCCGACCATAGGCGGCGGAACATGCCGGGGTGCAACTGATTGCCCCAAAACACAAGTCACTATTTAAAGTGACAATATTTATTCAACTCATTTTATTTCAACAAATCAATAAACAACACATCTCGTCCACACAAACAAGTTGGATATAAGTAGCAATTATATTTTTAGTTTTACTAATATCCTAATAGTCTTGGTAACGTTTTCGTGAAGTCCTCGAGTCAACAAAAGTCAAACCTATAACATTTCATAAAATAAAGTTTGTCAACACAAAGGTTGGTGAGCAATTCATAAGGCTGAGCATATAAATATATAGTAATAAAAAGCCACAAAACTTGTATACGAAACAATAAATAAAAGCCATAATTTGGGTAAAATCGCTAATAGACTTACGTTAGCGACACCTGCCATAAGAGAATAACAGATGGTTCATGATTTAATAGAATATCGTTAATTACATTACGTTAACGACACCGTGCTATAAGAGAATACCAAATAGATCACGGATTTATAGACTTCCCCCATGACTGAAAGCAATAAACACATAGACATATAGCAGAGAACACCAAATCAAGCAAATATTTAAGTAATGTATACAATCACGTTTGTGGGTTTAAGATTCAAGTAAATAAAGCATTTAGTTTGATAAGTATGAATTGCCACCCCAAAATGAAAGACGGAAAAGGGGTATGAAAGTACTCACCTCGATTGCTGAATTGAGAACTAATTAATAATGGACATATAGAAAGCTTGTCAACAAAATGAACGAATCCAACTTGAAACGATAAACACCTTAGCTAAAAATAAATAATGTAATATACTAATGAACTTGAAACCACGATGAAACTATATTGGAAACAATGAACGATGAGGTTCGGTTGTAAATTGGATTACCGGTTAATTTGTTAATGATTAGAGACTCGTACTTAATTGATAATTTAAAACAAAATATTATTATTTTATTGGGTCTTTAGATAACTAGACCAATATCAAAATAGAAACAAGACGGGCTTAATTTAAGAGTTCGGTTTTATAAAAATGAATAGATAATAAAGTTTATAATAATATAATTAATGATTGGATAGTAATGATAATAATAATTCTAAAAAGATATGTTAGATATGTGTGTGTGTGTGTATATATATATAGATATGTATAAGATAATAATGATAATAATAATTTCAATAATTATTATTAATAATACTAATATAGTATAATACTAATATTAATAGTTAAAGAATAACGATCTTAGTATTAAGTAAAATGTTGTTGATAAAAATAATAATAATAATAAATAATATTGATAGTAAGTAATGATACCATGCTCGATATCGGTTTGATTTCTAAACGAATTCGTAAAATAAATATAATAATATTATTGTAAATAATATTTGATAAAAATATGATTTTACTAAATAATAATAATATGATCTTTATTAATAATAATAACAACTTTAATATTTATAAAAATAATAATAATAATAATAATAACAATAACAATAACAATAACAATGTTAATCATGAATACATATATTAGTAAGTTAACTATAATAATACTAATAATAATTCTTATGTAGTAATAGTAGTATTAATAGTAACCATTATTTGTTAAGTATATAAATAAATGATAATACCAAAACCGGTCTAGGATGAGACGCGAACGCGAGACCTCTAGTTTATTAAATAACATACAAACCAACCGAACCAAAATATCAATTGTTAATTCAAACCCATAAGAAAATAATATCTCCTTTCCTGTGTGTTCATCTTTTCCCCAAATCAAAAATAACTCTATACCCAAATCAACTCGTTTCAAATATTATAACCGAACGATAAAACCGATTTTTGACCATTTAAATCTAATAATTCAATATAAGAAATTTAATAACACCAACACCCAATTTTATTTACCTATTAGGTGAACATGAGATCGTGGCTCTACACTGGGAAGAACTCGAGCTGATCCTACCGGAGACGGAAAATAGACATCGGAGGGAGAGAGAGAGAACAGCTGAGAGAGAGAGAGCCGAAGAGAGAGAGAGAGAGAGAGAGAGAGAGAGAGAGAGAGTGAGCCGTAGAGAGAGAGAGGCGGCTGAGAGAGAGAGAGAGGGCCGGAGAGAAAGAGAGAGGTGGCTGAGAGAGAGAGAGAGAGAGGGCCGAAGAGAGAGGGTGAGCCGGAGAGAAAGAACGGCTGAGAGAGAGAGGTAGCGACGAGGGCCGGTTTTCCATTGAGGCCACGGCGGCCGAAGGTTGCCGAAAAAACGTGACAGAGGGGAAGGGGCTGCCAGGAGTGCGCGAGGGGAAGAGGGGTGGTTTTCGGTGGTAGTGTCGGAGAAAAAGGGGTGTAGGTGGTGTTTGCCGGAGGTCGGGCTCGCCGGAACCGATTCCGGTCGCTGGAAACGACGCCAGAATTTCGAGAGAGAAAGAGTGGGGTGGCGGCTAGTGTATAATGGTTAGGATTAGGGTTTTATGAATATATAGGTGGTTTATAAAATATTACACTTTGGCCCCTCATGTTCTAAATATTTTACAAAGAGGGTATTAAGCTTTAGAAATGATAATATAGATTCGAAAATGACAAGTATTACCCATTATGTTTTTCTTAACGACACTATAGTATGACAACATCGATTTATTTATGATCGAAGTCTATATTTATATTATATAATAACTAAATAAGGTTCTAAAAATGTTGAATCGGTTTTACAAAAATAAAAGTTTACAAAACTAATAAAACTCAAAACTCAAATTTGACGAATGTCACAGTATCTCCAACTTTTTAGAAATTTCGTCCCGAAATTAATATATATTTTAAGAAAAGGTAATTATTAACGAATATTGTCTTTAGTAAGATAATTGCATGAACAAATTTTAAGTAAAAAATAAAATAAATAAATAACGTCAAATCCTAGCATGACTCGAAAAACGTTACAAGTGAGAAACATGATAAAGGCACTTATATATAGGATGTACCAGCGGCGTATCCACCATGCCCTTATCATGATTTCGCATTTTTATTGTTTCTCTGCCATCATCCCTGGGTCTGAGTTATCGCACACAAGTGTACTTACTATGGCTTCCATACGGGGATTTCGATAATTAAGTGTGCACCCATAATTATTTTGATCGTCGTATGGTCCACAAGGTTCGTTCCATTGCGTGGTTTAAGAGACATGCTTATTTTGAAATCTTTAATTAATAAATGTGTAAATAATTTGTTGAATTTTTTACCAATATTGACAAAACAGTACTAGCGGTTGAAAATTTCGGGATTGATTTTTTTTAATAAGCAGGAAAATGGGATACATAAATGAAACAATTTAAAGTTCTAGAATATAACCCAAGGCGAAACTAACGATTCGGGTTAAATTAAGTAAAGACGATCAAATAAAAAAGAATTAGGGTAAACAATATGAAATAAGATTCGAAGTCAAAGTCATCAAGATAGTTACCAAAGTCTATAAATCGAGGTACTCAATAAAATTGATACGATGAAACCCGATAAATAGAAATGAAAAGTCCAATAAATGATCACATAAATTTGGGATAAACGATCATACAACTTGCAATAACGTCGTACGATGAGTTTCACACACGTACAAACTTGAGGTCATAAGTATTTGAGGATATGATTACATGAAAAGTGATAACACGAGAATGAGGTGAGTTTCTTTGGGGTGACTCATACGTGCATCAGTATAAATAAAATAGTATTAATTTACAACCAAAACAATCGATAAAATGTGATAAAACGTGAATACGACCACTATTGTGAAACCATTTATATAATCGTCATTATAATAACAGTTTCTAATAGCGCCAAAACTTGTAGATATCCACACATAGGCCGTTAATAGATTAGATGAAATGATATAGAATAATGCATAGAATCGCGTTTACATAAATGATCCAACATAAATAACATAGTCATGAAAATATCGTTTAAAAGATAAACGAGATTTTTGGCGAAGTTAAGGTTTTGAAAGGTATTACACAAATTGTCATTGAATAGTTTGCATTCGGTCATGAATAATCAAAACATCAAAATGAAACCTCATGTGCATGATATTGTCATCGAAACATCTCATCAAATGAAAAGAAAAATCGCAATAATCGTAAGACTCGAATAAATGTCGAAATATGTAAGTCGTGTAGCGTATAATTGAATAAAATTTGAAATAAGGTCTTAGGTAAGACCGTTTTATTGTTTCTAAGAAATGTACATAATAACAAAGCATCGCGGTAACGCATTGCTAGGGAAAATATTTAAATCATTATTGAATGTAAATCTTGTAACCCAAATTGTTAAAGGAGTTTGTATACATAAAGTTATTGTGATGAAAATAAATTATATAAAGTGATGATGCTTGCGATAATAAGAGGTAGTAATTCGAATAAATCGTTGTTGAACGAAAATTTGTGTCACAATATGGAGCATAAAGTATTTATAAATGCGCCCCGAAAGATTTGCAAAGTCATGGTCATTGAGTTTATGCAATATGGTGATAGTTGTAATTTAATACTAAATAAATCCAGCATTCAACATTCAAAATGAAACCTCGTAATTATAAAGTCTTTATGATATTTATTAACCTAGGTGACAATATTTATGATTCTTGAAATCACCCATATAATCATTTAAAAATCCATGAAGGCAAATCCTCATAATTAAATTTTTGTTGTCATGACAATACCATATATATATATATATATTTAGAGTTTATAATTTAAAAGCGATTATTTGAATACATGAGATTGTTATAAATACACTAGTTGTATATATATATATACATAAAAAAAATTTAGGGAAAAATGATGCTTGCGTGCGTATGGGAGTTCTAGGCTTCGAATAGTGAATGGTTTGGAAATTTGGTGAGGAGTGAGTGTGTTTCGGTTGGCTTGCATAATTGGGTTTTCTTGAGTTGGATTTATGAGGTTTGTTGAGTTTAGGTCGTTTGAGTGGTTTAGGCTTAGGTGATTTGTGTGAGTAATGGTTGGGCTAATATGTGAGGTTTGGCTTATTTGAGCTTGGGTTAAGTTGGTGGGTTGGATAATTTGATCTTGGCTAGTTTGGGTTAAGATTTGGTTTATACATATATTTTGTAAAGAGTGTTTGGGTTACTATTTGACATCAACTCTATGGATGGATGGAGACGGTGTGACGATATGGTTTGTGACTCGGCATAGTATGGGTCGAAGGGTTTTGAGTCTTAGTTGGGTAAACTTTGGTTTGTATATGTTCAAAGCATTCATGGGTGTGTTTGTCAGTGTCTTCGAAGTATCGGGAAAATGAGTTTGATAGGTTCTCATGGTGTAAAAGTGTAAGTATTTAAGGCTTTTTGTTGGGTTAATGTTGTACATCTTGGATCTTGCATGGGGTTTGAGTTGGTGAGACTTATGGATGTTTAGGTTTCGTTCATATTGAGGGAAGACTTGAGTACGTGGGAAAGCTTTTGTAGTGGAGGGATGATTTGACTTGAGGCGGTAGTTTGGGAAGGAATACGGGTGTTTGGAAACTTGGTTGTGTCTAGGGAGATTTTTATTAACTAATAATAGGTATTAACTTGAAAATATCATATTTTATAAATAATGTTTGAAACATCCATGAAAATTTTGATAATAAAAATTACAAGTTAATATATACATTAATATATATATATATATATATATATATATATATATTGTATAAATAGAATTTTTGAGATACGAGCGTGTGAATCACACAAATTTTTTTATAAAGATTACAAAAAAAAAATTTGCTTATGAGGAAATTTAAAATATGTAAATTGAATATCAAAATTTGTTATGAGGTCTCAATATTAAATGATGAATGTCGTTTTTTGGGAATACAAAGTTGCGCAATGAAAATTTCTTTTACCGAGTTCGTTATTTAATATCGTGTAATGAAGAATATCATGGTAAGTTAAAATAACCGGCATTGTAAATCAAGAAATCACAAGTAAACGATTTTTGGTCTTTAAAGTAAAATTTCTACGAAGTTTTGCATGAGAGTTTCAAGAATATTACATGCCATAAGTTTGTGACTTTCTTGAAAAATCATGGCAAAACCATCATAAGAATTTTAAAATGCGGAAAATCGTAAGATGCAGACTTTATTCGTGAAAATTTATGATGAACCAAGGATTGCATGGTGAAAGTTGTTATGAAAATAAATTTGGGTAACGAAAATTCTACCATGTATATTATACAATATAGTATAATTAAAAGTGTCGTGAGAGGTTTAAATAATTAAAATTATGAAGTGATCGTCCAAAATAAACGGAATAGTTATAAAAATATAATTTTTTTTTAAATTTTTGTACAAGGACTTCAAAGAAAATTTAAAGTTTATGCAATAGGAAAATTTACTTGAAAAGTTGAGGTGAAATTTATTATAAAACCTTCTTAATATGATTATATATTTATATTTTTAACTTATATCGAAGAGATCATAATAAACAAAATTTGTAATAAAAATCATCGTGAAATCAAAATGAGAAAATTGGTGAAAAACTTTACCATATAAAATCGAGATATAAAAGAATTATTAACAATATAAAAGAATATAACATTTATAAATGAAGACTTATGATAAGAATTTATAACAAAATAAAGGAAAAATGGTTTAAATTCTTGAAACGTAATAATAATGTTTTAAGATTTAAAGGCGGAGAAATCGTGCATGAACCACCATGACTTGATATTCCGACACTAAAAACCTTTAATACAAAAATACCATGTTGGAGTTTAAACATGTGCACGTACCACCACTTCTTTTTCATGTCTTCGACTCAACTAACGATTGTAACAAAAATGATAAATCAGAACACAACGTCATGTTAAAACTTTAGTCCACGAAATCACCGTAGTTCTATTGTTTTAACACCGGAAATTTGGATGGCGGGCGGAACGCTCACATTCGATTACTTAAAGTGGTTATCTCATATGAGACAATCTTTAAGAAGATTTGAAACAACGGGATCCAAGTTAAGCTCGTGATCCATAAAACACAATAAAAACTAATGTTTTTGCGTTTTAAGGTAATGATACCTTGGAATACTATGAAAGTGTGTGTACGTGTATATTTATGATTTGTTAAAATAAATAAGTATATAAATAAACAAGTGCATTGAACAATCATGTAGGGTAAACAAGTATAAGGACCCTGAAGTAAAGACTATACTAGGTCGTTACATCTAACCACCTATCCTATAGTCTTGTGGCTTTGATACCAATCTGTCACACCCCGACCAAAGGCGGAGGAACATGCCGGGGTGCAACGTGATTGGAAAAATACACAAGACACTATTTAAAGTGACAATATTTATTAAACTCATTTTATTTCAACAAATCAATAACAACACATCTCGTTCATATAAACAAATAGCAATCATATTGTTCGTTTTACTAATACCCTAATAGTCTTGGTAACATTTTCCTTCAAGCACTCGAGTTAACAAAAGTCAAACCTGTAACATTTCATAAAATAAAGTTTGTCAACACAAAGGTTGGTGAGCAATTCGTAAGTTTGAGCATATAAGTATATAGTAATAAAAAGCCACAAAACTTGTATACAAAACAATAAATAAAAGCTATAAACTTTGATAAAATAGTTATCGCTAAACAAGTTAGCGACACCTAGCTATAAGGGGATGCCAAATAGTCTAGGATTTTATTGACAATTGCTAAACACATTAGCACCACCTAGCTACAAGGGGTTGCCAAGTAGTCTAGGATTTTATAGTTATCGTTAATTGCATTACATTAACGACACCTTGCCATAAGGGGTTGCCAAATGGTCTAGAATTTATAGTTCCACCATCCAAAAGCGATAAACACATAAGCATGTAAGCATAGAACACCAAATCGAGCAATCATTTAAGTAAAGTATACAATCACGTTTGTGGGTTTATGATTCAAGTAAATAAAGCATTTAGTTTGATAAGTATGAAATGTCACACCAAAACGGAAGATGGAAAAAGGGGTATGAAAGTACTTACCTCGATTGTTGAACCGAGAAATAAATAGATAAATAAATGAAGCTCGAATGGTAAACGAACAGATCCGACTTGAAACGATAAACACCTTAGCTAAAATAAATAATGTAATATATATATTAATGAACTTGTAACCATAATGAAACTATATTGGAAACATTGAACGAGAAGGTTCGGTTGTTAGTCGGGTTACCGGTTAGTTTGTTAATGATTAGGGACTCGTACATAATTAATAATTAGAATAAAAATGATTATTTTATTGGGACTTTTAAATAACTAAACCAATATTAAATAGAAAACAAGACGGGTTTACTTCAAGAGTTTGGTTTTATAAAAATGAATAGATAATAAAGCTTATAATGATATTATTAATGTTAAAGATAGAAATGATAATAATGATTTTAAAGTAGGTTATATATATATATATAGATATATAAAATAATGATGTTAATAATAACAATAATTATTTTAATAATATTAATATAGTATAATAACTATAACAATAATTATTATTAACAATACTAATATTAATAGTTATAGAATAGAAATCTTTGTATTAATTATAACGTTGTTGATAAAAATGATAATAATAATAATAATAAATAATATTGATAGTAATAACGACATCATACTCGATGTTGGTTCGATTCCTAAACAAATACACAAATAAATATAATAATATTATTGTTAATAAATAAATGATAGAATTATGATCTTAATAAATAATAATAATATGATCTTTAATAATAATATTTACAACTTTAATATTTATAATAACAATAACATTAACAATAATACTAATACTACTAATAATAATAGTAATAATAATAATAAACTAGTATTTATAACTTTAAAAATAAGTCTTTTATATATATATATATATATATATATATATATATATATATATATATATATATATATATATATATATATATATATATTGTCGGTCCCCTCGATTTCAGTTGGATCTTAATTAATCATGTCAAAGCTCACACAGATTAATGCGTTGACAAGAGAGTTAAAGACGGGTTGCTATATTTAGAAAGATATCCGTTTGTTAAAGGCGGAATCAATAACAAACATACGGTTGCAAAGAATAATCAAAGGTAGAAAGCACACCCAGGATTCACTCAAAAGATTTCCATTTATATAACATTCATCATACAAAGTGGATAATCGATTTAGGGTTTTCTATGAATCCTAGGACAACCGTCACTTTCAAGAAATATTCTTTCTTATCCGAAAAGTGTAAAGGCTTATCTCTCTCTCTGCCCGTCCCTTGGCGGCGTGACCTAAACATTCTATTTATAGGCCTGCCAACCTAGGACAGCTGTCATTCCTTCTAGAAACCCTAAATACAATCATACATACTCAAATTACATATTCAAAATAAACTAAGTGTAAAACAAGTCTTCTGGGTAGGCTTTGCAACAATCTTGTCTTTCCGAGTATGCTCGGCTATCCTTCATAACTTGGTAACATAGAAGTGTGCTCGGGATTACTTTCCGGGTAGACTTTTAATTGAAGAGTATTTTACAAAGTAAAATACTCACCGAGTAGACTTCAGTCTTCTTGACTTTGCCAGACATTGCCCGACAACTCCTTACGAGCAACCTTGTTCTTCAATGATCCATTTCAGCTCTTTGCCATAAAATAACTTATTAGCAAAGTGTACTTGGGAGTACTGTTCCTTGCTCGAGCTGAATCTTGCCCGATATTACTTAGAGATATTCCTTTAGATTATCAAGCATACTTGGATCATACTTATTAATGAATACCTTGCCCGGTCTTTCAATCGCTTGGCTTCTTGGACTTGGTCAACCAAACCTTACTCGGAAGAGTAAAATACTTGGTTCTGAAGAACAGACTTGCTTGATAAAGTGAACCTTGCCCGGATTTACATAAATTAGTGTACCTTACCAGGCAATGCACTAATTTGCAAACCCTGCTCGGATATCCACTAAAGAAGACTACTTGAAGTAAACCTTTCCCGGTAGGCAAAATATCATACCCGGCCAAGTAAAAGCTTGCTCGGATGTCTAAGGTGTGCTCGGATCCATTACTTAGCGAATTTAGAGGAGGTTGAGAAGATTCCAATCTTCCATGTACTTCATTTAGGTCAAATCTTTGACTCAACATATATATATATATATATATATATATATATATCTAATGATAATAATAATAGTGATAGTAATATATAATAGTAATAATATGAATTAAACCTAAAATAATAATATAACATTTATATATATATATATATATATATATATATATATATATATATATATATATATATATTTACTTTTATACATAAATCCAAGACCGATTTTAAGTTATATATTTATTTTTATACATAAATCCCAGATCGATTTTAAGTGGTTAGTAACCCGGGTGTATTTCGTCTTAACTAACCAAACCCGATTTGTTTAAGTTTGCCGACAAAACCATTTTTCCCGAAAATCATTTCTACCAAAACTAAAACTCAAATCGATCATACTAAATCCGGTTCGGATAGCAATTTAAGATTGCGAACTCGATTAAGACAACAAAATGAACCGAAATCCGAAACTAGTTAACCTATTATGTCCATGAGTCGTCGGAGAAAGATTGCCGGAGAATAAAGGTCGCCGGAAAGATGAACTGAAGAGAGAGAGAGAGAGAGAGCGAGAGAGCCGAGAGGGAGAGAGCCGAAAGGGAGAGAGCCGAGAGGGAGAGGTGCGGAACAGAGGGAGAGAGGTGCGGGACAGTGAGAGTGAGAGAGAGATATACGAGAAAGAGAGAGTTACGGCGGTGAGGCCACGACGGCCGGAATTCTGGTCGTCGGAAAAACGAAAACCGAGAGGGAAGGGTGTTATGGGGCTGCCGGAAAGCCGAGAGAGGGTAGGAGGGGTGGTGTTCGGTGGTGATGTCGCGTCGCCGGCTCTTCGCCGTCAAATCGGGGCTCGCCGGAAAAACGGCAAGGGAGAGTGGAAGCGGCTGGGTTAGTGGTGATTCAGTGGGAGGTGGTGGCCGGAGGAAAGGGGAGTGGGTGGTCATGAGTCGGGGCTTGCCGGAGCCGATTTCGGTCGTCGGAAAACGGCGCCAGAAAATAAGAGAAAGAGATGCGGCTGTGTTTGTGTTAGTGTTAGGTTTAGGTTTAGGTTTAGGTTTAGGTTTATATATGCATAACATATTTACACAAAAGGTCCTCCAAGTTCTAAATATTTTTCAAAAATGTTTTAAACTTAAGAAATGATAATATAAATTCGAAAATGACAAGTATTACCCCATATATTTTTCTTAACGACACTATAACATGACAAACATCAACTTATTGATGATCGAAATATACGATAATATAATATAATAATTAAAGAAGGAAACAAAAATGTTTGAGTCGGGTTTACGTAATAATAGTTTACAAAACGGTTACAACTCGAGACTCAAATTTGACGGATGTCACAGTCAGGCTCGTCGGAACCGATTCCGGTCACCGGAAACGGTGCCGGAAATTCGAGAGAGAAAGAGTGGGGTGGCGCTGGTGTATAATGGTTAGGGTTAGGGTTATATGAATATATAGGTGGTTTATAAAATATTACACTTTGGCCCCTCATGTTCTAAATATTTTACAAAGAGGGTATTAAGCTTTAGAAATGATAATATAGATTCGAAAATGACAAGTATTACCCGTTATGTTTTTCTTAACGACACTATAGTATGACAACATCGATTTATTTATGATCGAAGTTTATATTTATATTATATAATAACTAAATAAGGTTCTAAAAATGTTGAATCGGTTTTACAAATATAAAAGTTTACAAAACTAATATAACTCAAAACTCAAACAAATCAGGTCAAACTTGATTTCCTCCTTAAAGAGGTTTCGTCCCGAAACTTAACTATTACTTAAACAAATCAGGTCAAACTTGCGCATCTCCTCTTCAACTTCCCAAGTAGCATCTGATTCCTTGCGATGCTTCCATATTAGTTTTACTAAGGGTATAACCTTGTGACGAAGTTGCTTTTCCTTGCGTTCGACTATCTCTACCGGTTGCTCAATGTAGTTCAAACGTTCGTCCACTTCAATGTCTATCAATTACACATGTGACGTGTCATCAACCAGACATTTCCTCAGATGAGAAACATGGAAGGTTGAATGAATTCCTTCTAATTCTTCGGGTAAATATAGCTTATAAGCCACTTCACCTACACGATCCATAATCTTAAATGGTCTAATATACCTCGGACTCAGCTTTCCTCTCTTCCTAAAATGAATGATTTCTTTCCAAGGCGAGACCTTGAGCATCACTTTGTCTCCAACGTTAAACTCAATCGGTCGTCGCCACTTATCAGCATACGACTTATGACGGTCTTGAGCAGCTTTCATCATTGCCTTGTTCTGATCAAACTTTGAAGAAGTTTCTTGAACAACTTCCAAACTTCCGAGCTCTTTCTGACCAATCTCTCCCCAACATACATGAGTTCTACAACGTCTTCCATACAACATTTCAAACGGTGGCATACCAATACTTGAATGGTAGCTGTTGTTATAGGAGAACTCTGCCAGATGCAGATGATCATCCCAACTTCCTACAAAGTATAGAACACAATCACGTAGCATATCCTCAAGGGTTTGGATCGTCCTTTCAGACTGTCCATCTGTTTGACGATGATATGCAGTACTGATGTTTAATTTTGTTACCATAGCTTCATGGAACTTCTTCCAATACCTCGAAGTTAAGCGAGTATCTCTATTAGACACAATCAACAGTGGCACTCCATGCTTAGTCACAACCTCTTTGATGAACAAACTTGCTAACGTTTCTGAAGAGATAGCCTCTCGTATAGGCAGAAAGTGAGCACTTTTGGTAAAACGGTCCACTATCACCCAGATGGTATCATGATGCTTAGTTGTACGAGGTAGCTTCGTTATGAAATCCATGGTGATGTGTTCCTATTTCCAATCAGGTATCTCCAAGGGTTGCATCTTTCCATAAGGCTTCTGAAGTCTGGCTTTGACTTGTAAACAAGTTAAGCACTTACTGACGTAATCCACCACATCATACTTGTCAGGGCATGAATTTTATGCTGAGGATCCTTAATCCTTAACTATCTAATGGATATATTATCCTTGAGATATGTAGCAGGTTATAAAGGATCAATGATACTCGGCGTTATTTGTTTACTAATGATTGCGTTTAGTATGGTGATGTGTTACACAGGTATAACAACTCTAAGATCCAGTCTATTGTACGTTCCGCTACGAGACATCTATAGCATATGGTCAAGATTGAATACTAAGCTAAAGCGAGAAGTAACGGAATAATAAGATCGATTGCCGAGTACTAAAAGACAAGATATGTTATTCTTGAAGACGTGCTTGCATCAATTATCCTTATGGAGTATTCTCTAGCTGGAGTATGGATCCAGGATCCTTATTCAGCATGTCTATTAATGGGCAATTTCGCGTGAAGACTGATGTTTAAATATCAACAATGGTTCCTAGACCTAGTCCACCACTTAATTCGTTACTAAACGGCTATTAGCACGTGGTCAAAGCACACGATGGAAGAGAGTGGAAGACTAGCATGATTATAGGACATAGTTGTTAGTTAGTTATATGTATTTTTCTTTATATATCGAGTCGTGATCAACATTAGAACACGCACAAACGCACGTATTCTAGCTGCTAAGATATATTGTACTCACACATATAGCATTCGTTGATCAACAACTCCACAACAATTGTAATCATCTTTTTACCATTAATAAACTTGACGGTAATAGTTTTCACCGTCCGAGGGTTTTTTGTGCCGGAGATTATAATAATCACATACCATCCAACCAAGGATTACATTGTTAATCTTTGACCAAAGCAATTCGACCAAAGATTACCTTGCTAGTTTTTGACCGAAGTAAGGTTATCATAATTAAGGGTTTTTTCCCTCGTGATCAAATCGTTGTGTTCACCAAAATTTCGATTATACATTCGCTCTTATCGTGTTAGCACTATACCTCACTTTACAGATTTGGATATATTATCCTTAGCATTTTATCCAAAACATTTTGTCGCCCACCGTGGGGCAATTGGTGCTATAATATATATTATTCCTATCATTTTCAACATTATTCATACCCATATTACTGTCAATGGCCTCTCAATCAACCTTTGTTTCATCGACCATGCTATCTACGGTTCCTCTCTAATCAAGGACTTTGCCGCCGATGCCTCCGCCAATCATGGGAGCACCACGGCCTGCTGCTGCTGGAAACAAGACACAGTGCCAGTCTTCCAGAGCTCGAGAACCGCTGCTGCCACCCCGGTGGTTAGTACTAACAATGATGTTTCATCTATATTTTCGCAGGTTAAAACATACATGGAGCAGCAGAACAAGACCAACTAGAGGATCCTTCGTGAGATAGAAAATCTCAAGAAGACTAAGTGGCCAGTGGGATCACACTCCCCTGATACCCAGGATGTTAGATTTCACCACTCTAGGATCGATGGCTCGGTTTACTCAAGGATCATCTATCCTTCAACAAGGATCCATGGGTCAACAAACTCAAGGATCTTCACTGTTTCATCCAGGATCATCTATCCTTCAACAAGGATCCATGGGTCAACAATCTCAAAGATCCTCATACCTCCAGCAAGGATCATCTATCCTTCAACCAGGGTCCATCGGTCAACTAGCTCAAGGATCCTCAGCTTTCCCACAAGGATCATCCATCCTTCAACCAGGATTCTCTGGGTTGTATCACCAGGGATCCTACAACTCCCAACCACAAGGATCCTTCTTTCAGAATCAAGGATCCTCAGGAATTCAGCAACATCGATCCTCCGAAGTTCATGAAGGAGATATAATCCCCATGCAAACCATAGCTTTTGGAGTGCCAACTCCTATTGCAGACTCCTCTTATCCCAGCTACTCATCCGGGATGCCTATCTTCACCCAGCAAAGAGGTAACCCATATTATCCTATATCCTTTAACGCTTACCGTGGTCCCGTGCAGGATGCAGGTATTAACCAAGCTATGGCCAAGGAGCTACAGAAGCTCAAGGATATGATATCCAGTGTTCCCGGGGTGATACGACCAATCCCCGAGATACCTGAGGGAAGTCACAAGTTATCCATATTTGCACCACCTATCTGTGATGCTGAAATCCCGAAGCGGTTCCAGACCCCCAACATGAAGACTTATGATGGGACCACCGATCCTGAAGAGCACGTTGCACAATATAGGAAGTGTATGGAGATCAACCCTATCCCGGAGAGACTCGAGGAAGCTTGCTTGTGCAAAGGCTTCGGATCCACACTCACAGGATCTGCCTTAAAATGGCTGCTAAGTCTTCCTCCCTTTTCAGTTACTTCTTTTTCACTTTTAGTTAAATTATTCAACAACCAATTTTCCTATAGTAGGAAATTTGAGAAGTTAACTAGTGATTTATACCGAGTCGTCCAACCTAGTGATGAGTCCCTTAGGGATTTTGTTACGAGGTTCGGCAGGGAAGCTCTAGAAATTCCTAATCTTGACATGGCTACTGCTGTTGAGGCCTTCAAGATGGGACTTCAGAGGGGCTCCCCCTTTTATGATGATCTTGTGATGACTCCTTGCAGGTCTCTAGATGAAGTAAGAAACAGGGTACTCCGGTTCATACGATTGGAAGACGACAAGAGGATCCAGGATCGTCTGGGGGCTCAAACAAATTAGGAATCCCCTGATAAGAATAAAGGATCCTCATACAGGAACAAAAACTCTAAGCCGTACACCAAATTCAACAATTAATACGTACGAGCAGTCGAAGAAGGAGATGATGATGATGATGAAGACTATCCCTGCATCTCCGTGTATTGTTTCTCCATAGATACCCATGGCTTGATCTGTGCCATGAAGGATCTAGAAGAGAAAGCAAGGTGGCCCTGTAAGAATGAGAAGACGACCACCTTCAAAGACAAATCCAAGTGGTGTGCCTTCCATGAAGATTTTGGCCACATGACAGACGAATGCATTGGCTTAAGGAGGGAAATTGGATACCTCCTGAGCAAGGGTCACTTTAAAGAACTCTTGGGAAGGAAAAAATCCAGGATCCTGAAGATCTTCCACAAAAATCAACGCCACCACCACCGGATGCTCAAGTGATCAACTTCGTCTCCAGAGACTATGATATATTCCAAACACCTTATCCTAAAGAAGAATTCAAGTTGGAAGATGAAAGAAGACCACTATCCCCACTACTCGAGTGACTGATCAAAGAATCTTCTTCGACTCGAGGATCCAGGATCCTTACAAGGATGAGCTGGATGTGCGAATGGTCAATTTCATCTACGGAGGTTCAGACATATGTGGAACTTCCTTCTCTGCAGCAAAAAGGCTCGCCAAAGAGATCAAGTTGGATAACGGGGCTTGACCAATAGTATCCACCACTTTGACGACAGACAAAAGGATCTTCTTCGATGAGGAAGACAAACTAAACATCCAGGATCCTCACCATGACGGTTTGATTATTACTTTATTTATCGCTAACCATTATGTACGTAGGATCCTAGTTGACGAGATCGCCACTAGAACATCAGTGCTAGTCGGTTTCAGTGGAGAAACCAAGAAGACATTGGGGGACATCAACCTTCCAATTTATATTGAAGGGTTAAATTCATATAAAAATATTGTGTTATTGATAACCTTTCTTGTTGCAATGTTATTCTAGGCCGGCCCTGGCTGCATGGAATGAAGGCGGTGGCCTCAAATTATCACCAATGCATCAAACTACCTACTCCGTGGGGAGTTGTGAGGATAGACGATGACCAGGTGGAGGCAAAGAATTATTATTCCTCATCAAGGAAGCCAGCAGCCAAGCAAACTATAGCATAGCAACCACAGCAACATCCTAGGGACGTGCTGGAAGCTTGGGAGAAAGACTTAAAGGAAGTATCCTTGGACCCCGAGGATCCAGATGTAAAGGTGTTCCTAGGATCCAGTATCTCCAATGTGATTGAGGAGAATATGATATCCTTCTTAAAACGAAGAAAATCCACGTTTGCCTTCAAACATTCAGACATGACAGGTATTTTAAAGGAGGTAATCACTCATAAGATCGGCCTTAATTTATCTATTAAACCCATCCATCATAAGCGAAGGAAATTCGCTCCTGAGAGGAACAAGATCATACAAGAAGAAGTTGAAAAACTTCTTAAGGCCGGTATGATCAGAGAGGTTCAATATCCTCGATGGTTGGTTAATGTGGTTGTAGTTTCAAAAAATAATGGAAAGTGGAGGGTATGCGTTGATTTAACAGATTTAAACAAGGCATGTCCCGAGGATCCTTTCCCATTACCACATATAGACTCCATGGTGGATGCAAAGGCGAGACCTGAAATGCTTACCTTCATGGATGCTTCCTCTGGATTTCAACAAATTCAGATGGAACCATCTGATCAGGAGGATACCGCATTCATGACTCCTACCGGCATATATTGTTATATTGCTATGCCATTCGGACTAAGAAATGCAGGGGTAACATATCAAAGATTGGTCCACATGATGTTCAAAGATCAGTTGGGCAAAACCATGGAAGTCTATATAGACGACATGGTGGTGAAGTCAAATAAGGTTGAGGATCACCTCAGGGATCTTGAAGAAGCTTTCAATATCCTTGACCAGTATAACATGAAACTGAATCCGTCAAAATGCCACTTTGGTGTTAAGGCTGGAAAGTTTCTGGGATATATGGTGACTAAAAGAGGAATTGAAGCAAGCCCAGAACAAATTGAAGCCATCATCAACCTAAAGTCACCTGCAAATGCCAAAGATGTCCAAAGGCTTACGGGAAGAATAACTGCTCTCAATAGGTTCATCTCAAGATCCTCCGAGAAATGCAAAGACTTCTACGACATTCTTATAAAAAATAAGAAATTTGAATGGACGGAAAAGCATGAGGCTGCGCTCAAAGCCTTGAAGGATTACTTATCCTCAGCTCCAGCTCTGATGAAACCTGTGGATGGAGAATCCTTATATCTATATCTAGCAGTTTCAGGTAATGCAGTAAGTGCCGTCCTCGTCAAGGATCATGAAGGTGAACAACACCTAGTGTACTATGTAAGTAAGAGTCTTTTAAATGCAGAAGCCAGGTATTCTCATTTAGAAAAGTTAATCCTTGCTTTAGTTATGGCTTCTACTAAATTAAGACATTATTTTGAAACTCATACTATTATTTTGAGAACTAATTATACTGTTAAAAATGTTCGTAGAAAGCCAGAGTTGTCAGGTAGAATGGCTAAGTGAGCTGTAAAGCTGAGTGCATACGTTATTCAGCATGAGCCTAGAACAGCTATTAAATCACAGGCTCTAGCAGACTTTGTGGCTGATTTTCAGCAGTGACATGCAGAAGGAAGCTGATTTAGAAGTACAACAACTAGAAGAAACCAAGGATCCTTGGATCCTCTTCACAGATGGATCATCCAATGTAAGAGGAACAGGATTGGGCATACTACTGAAATCGCCACATGGGGACATAATACCCCAGTCCATTGCATGTGCGTTTCAAGCTACCAACAACGAGGCAGCGTATGAAGCACTTATCGCAGGTTTACTTTTAGCCAAAAGCATGAGGATCAGGTATCTTCAAGTTTATATGTATTCTTTACTTATAACTAACCACTTTAACGGTTCTTACACCGTGAAAGGTGAGAATATGATCAAATATTTAGAAATTGTGAAGGAATTGGCAGAATCCTTCGAAATGTTTAGTATAGTACAGGTACCAAGAGAAGAAAATGCTGGGGCAGATGCCTTAGCAAATTTAGCCTCATCCTTGAAAATTCCAGAGGATACAAAGATCCCAATTATCCATATACTCTCGCCAGCGATAGGAGAGCAAGAAGTTGGGGAGATAACAAGTGATAAGCAGATTGTACTTTGGACCCATTATCCTCAGATAGCCAAGGATCCTGGATCCTCCCAATCAAGAAATACATTCAGACTGGAGAGATTCCAACTACGAAGAATCCGAAATCCTTCAAACTCAAGGTATCACAGTATATTCTATTAGATGAAATGCTATACAGAAAATCTCTTGCAGGTCCATACTTGAGGTGCATCGAGGATCCTGAAATCCAGGAGGTACTTAAAGATTTTCATGAAGGAGATTGCGGCAACCACACAGGGGGAAGAGCATTATTCTCCAGGATACTTAGGACTGGATACTTCTGGCCGACAATGAAGAAGGATGCAGTAGAGTATTCGAAGAAGTGTGATGCCTGCCAAAGGCATATAAATATCCTTCATCAACCAGCAGAACCAATGTATCCTATATCCTCTTCATGGCCTTTCATGAAATGGGGAATGGACATTGTTGGTAAGCTACCAAAGGCACCAGGTGGAAAGGTCTTTATGCTTGCTTTGACGGACTACTTCTCTAAATGGATTGAAGTAGAAGCATTCGTACAAGTCCGAGAAAGGGAAGTTATATCTTTTATTAAAAGGAATATTATAACTTGATTTGGTATTCCTTCTGAGATTATATGTGATAATGGTTACCAATTTATTGGGAAAAGAACAACTAACTTTTGTGACAGCTGGGGCATAAAGATGATTACTTCAACACCAGTGTATCCTCAAGCTAATGGTCAAGCGGAGTCTAGCACCGAAATCATCATCAACAATTTAAAGAAAAAGCTAGGATCCAAGAAGGGAAAATGGGCCGAGGAACTACCATACGTTCTTTGGGCCGACATGACAACACCCAAGAATGCAACAGGCCAAACACCCTTTTCATTGGTATTTGGATCAGAAGCAGTAATCCCAATAGAGATGGTGGTTCCTACAGCAAGAACGAGCATCCGTGATCCTGAAGCCAACGAAGAGATCCATCTTGAAGACTTGGATACTGTTGAAGAACTCAGAGACCTAGCCAAGATCAGAATGGCATCTTATCAACAAAGGGTAGCTTGGGCATACAACAAGAATATCAGAATCAGAAGATTTCAAGAAGGAGATTTAGTTTTGAGGAAAGCCATCCAAAATACTACCAATTCGGCTGATGGAAAGTTAGCACCCAAATGGGAAGGACCTTATCAAATTTAGTCGGAGGCAGGAAAGGGAGCATACCATTTGCTCACAATGGACGACAACAGATTACCAAGAGCATGGAATACTATACACCTCAAGAAATACTTTTTCTGATCAGGATCAAGTATCCTCAAAGGATCAAGAATCCTTAAAGGATCAAGGATCCCCAAAATTGGTAATATCCATCTAACCACTTATCCTTTTAAATTTCTTATTACTCTTTTAAGGATAACATATTCTTAACAAATTTTGTTCCTTCCAAGTTTTTGAATAACAATGCAGGATTCTAATAATATGTTTGATGATGAAGAGGTTGGCCACCTCTCCTTTACATTCAACGTACTATCCTATTTCTCTTGGCCTAGCCCACGTTTGGATATGACCCCCGATGGTCATATCCTCAAAGGTTTAAAGGTTTTCTCCTTTCTTATAAATAGAGCTTCTACACTCTCGCCTGGAGCGCACGCTATCCAACATATAGTCCGGGGCGGCCGGACCAGTACATGTTTAGTGGCTGACAATTTCGTTGCTTTCTGCTATATGGAGGATCCTACGATTTATGGTAGACGTACCATACCACCGGTTTATAAAGTTTTCACGTTATCTCATGACAAAGGTTTCTAACATTTTCATGTTAGCTAAGGTTTATAACGTTTTCACGTTATCACGTTTGGGATAAATCCCGGTTTGGTCGAGTACCCAGTTGACATCCGTATCCTTGGGTTTATCCCCATTTTTGGGCTTGTCCCCAGTTCACGGGCTTGTCCCCAGTACACGGGCTTGTCTCCAGTTGCACGAGCTTGTACCCAGTTTATTATTTGGGCTTGTCCCCAGCTTAATAGTTAGCATTATCAGTTGTCTGCAACAGATTTTCTAAGTTCATTATGAAGAAAAAGTCCTATGGATTCAATATCCTATTTTATCAAGGATCATGGACGGTTCGATACTTATGGTAACTTAAGGTCTATCTAGAGCTTCTGGTATGATCTCTCTTAATAAATTTATACTATCTTAGTTATGATAATGTTTTGATTTAAAGGATTATTCCTTTAAGGATATTCCGTTATTAAATTTTTTTGTCAATTTTCAAGGATACTTTATCCTGCGGTTTGTTTTTTAAGGATATTCTATCCTAAAAATTTTTCATAAGGATCTTATATCCTAAAAATCTTTTACTCAAGATTATTTTTCAAAACAATCAATAATGCTAAAGTTATATCAAACAAACTTTTAAAATAAATAACAAGCAAATAGTTAAAAGTTTTATATTATTAAAACATAAGTCACCAGGACTTATCCAAAATTCTTAACCCGGACTTCACCATGCAAAAGATGGACCATCCATCCGGGTTAAGTGAGTACTACTAACTGTTCATGAGTGTAGGAAAGATAAAAACAGGGGCATCAAAGGTTTCATCCCCACAAACAGAGGATCCATCCACCTTTGTCACCTCCTCAAATTGTCTTAAGGATCATGGATCCTTTACCCTAGTTACTACTGTCTATTACAAACCAAAATTATTTTTCTTAAAAACATCAACACAAAATAAAAAGTGGGCTCGGGCCTTGTCTTCTGTATCCTTCATCGCCCACCTAAGCTGCATCTGCACCATCAGCAACACCTTCTCCCTCGCCAGCTTCAGCCACCTCCTTCACACCACTCGTTCCTGCTTCACCTGCATCAACCATCTCACCTTCAGCTTCATCCTCGCCTCCACCAAAGTCAATCAAGGCTTGCTTCCACTTCTTGACTTCCCATGAAGATTTGTCAAAGGACAGATCATTGGCCTTAGTCACCAGTTTGATTCTAGCTTGGAGGACTGACTTGGCTGCCTAGACCTTTGCCTCTTCGGTAGCCCGATTGATCTCGTCCTGCATTTAGACTGCTAGTGCGGCAGCATGCTCTTCTATCTATCTCTTCTCTTTGGTCATCCTGGAGAGGGCCTTATCCTTAGAGGCAGCCATAGATCTCATCGCAGTGAGGGTCTCTTCCTATTAGCCAACAGTCTTCTCATAATGGCTTCGAGAAGAGTTGATGGCCAATAACAAGGAAACAGAGTAAGTTAAGAAGGATATTTGGATTGTGAAGACTGAAAGGATCCTTACAGTAGAAAGCATTTCCAGAAGTTGCTTCTCGATATCAAAAGGGTTCTCGGGATCTGAACTCTTCTTCCTCTTAGCTCCTGACTTGGCTCGAGTTGTGATTGGACTAGGCTCGGACATAGGAGTTGGTTACGGGGTCTCTTTCTTGGTAAACATGCAATCGATATCCTCAAGGGAGAACTTGGAAGCAGACTTTCCTGATTTCTGAGCGCCTGTAAATAGTAATTAGCAGATAAGTTTTCAATTATTACACTTTTTAATACTAAAAATTTTTTATTCTTACTTGACATGATTGACTCTGAGTGTGAATCTTGAAAAGCTTCAATGAATTTTGCTTGAAAGGTTCTGATTGCAGGATCCAGTGATAATAACTTCTCAACTATCTCTTCGACTCCATGAAGATTAGACAACAAATCAAAATTCTCAACTACACAAGCAATGAAAAATATTAGCAAAAGAATAAAGTATCCTAACTTGGTTACCTAAGGATCCTAGATCCAACCCTTTGGTATCCACTTTTTGGGAAGGTCAGTTCCACCCGGTATGGAATCCCTTTTTACGAAGAAAAATTGGTTCCTCCAGAGGGTACCGTTTAGGGTAACTTTGGAAATAGGAATCACTTGGTGGGGTTTCTATTTGAAGACGAAGCGACTGGAACCGTGGGTAACCAGATTGTACAGGTACGACAACTCTGCTAAGCCGAACTTGACACCTTCTGCTTCGATTATCCTCTCTATGGTATGAAGAACTCTCCACAACATCGGTATGGTTTGAATATAACTAATCCCCGTCAAGGTGAAGAATCTTTCGGTAAAATCGGGAAAAGGGTACTTGTAGCCTATAAGAAACGGTTGGGCTGGAAAGCAAACCCAGTCTTTCGATATACTGTCACTACGGGTTGAAGGATCGAAGGGTTGGAAAACTGTGTTGGCCGGAAAGTGTTATCGGATTTCGTCAATATCCAGATCTGTGAACTTACAGATCTCGAAGGAAGGGGTTTGAAGGATACCTTGCGAGTATAGATCATCGGGGTCGGTATGATTGAAAGAAGAAGAGGAAGAGGATACCTGGAAGACACTTGAATCTGTGGTTATAAGAGAATTATGATTATCTCATATATAGGCGGCATATAATTATGGCTTATCGATATTAACCGCTTGACACACGTCTAATTACCTTCTTTTTTGCAGGATTCTGAAATTCAAAATGACGGCTGTTTTACACAATCACCCGCCATTTTGGGTGCAATTGTTAGGGCATGACTTTTATGCTGAGGATCCTTAATCCATAACTATCTTATGGAAAGATTATCCTTGAGATATGTAGCAGGTTATAAAGGATCAATGATCCTCAGCGTTATTTGTTTACTAATGATTGCGTTTAGTATGGTGATGTGTTAGACAGGTATAACAACTCTAAGATCCAGTCTATTGTACGTTCCGCTACGAGACATCTATAGCATATGGTCAAGATTGAAGACTAAGCTAAAGCGAGAAGTAACGGAATAATAAGATCGATTGCCGAGTACTAAAAGACAAGATATGTTATTCTTGAAGACGTGCTTGCATCAATTATCTTTATGGAGTATTCTCTAGCTGGAGTATGGATCCAGGATCCTTATTCAACATGTCTATTAATGGACTATTTCGCGTGAAGACTGATGTTTAAATATCAACAATGGTTCCTAGACCTAGTCCCCCACTTAATTCTTTACTAAACGGCTATTAGCACGTGGTCAAAGCACACGATGGAAGATAGTGGAAGACTAGCATGATTATAGGACATAGTTGTTAGTTAGTTATATGTATTTTTCTTTATATATCGAGTCGTGATTAACATTAGAACACACACAAGCACACGTATTCTAGCTGCTAAGATATATTGTACTCACACATATAGCATTCGTTGATCAACAACTCCACAACACTTGTAATCATGTTTTTACCATTAATAAACTCGACGGTGATAGTTTTCACCGTCCGAGGATTTTTTGTGCCGGAGATTATAATAATCATATACCATCCGACCAAGGATTACATTGTTAATCTTTGACGGAAGCAATTCGACCAAAGATTACCTGCTAGTTTTTGACCGAAGTAAGATTATCATAATCAAGGGTTTTTTCCCTCGTGATCAATACTTCATTCCTGGACACCATTAGTCTCTTTTCAATTCTTGATACATTTTAGTGGATCCTGGATGAATCGAGTATCTCGACTTGTACGCTTCATCTAAGATTAAACCTCTGAGATTCCCATGGCGTGGGATCTACATACGGTCAAACCTAATCTTAACAACATGAATGTTTTCTATCACTTCTTCTTGTTGCCCTACAATTCTTTCCTTCTTCATTAGCCCATCATCTGCAAGAACTTTAGACTGTACCTTGATTATTTCCTCGAAAAGACTTGAGTACATGATCAACTGATACGACTTCACTGTTGCAATGACTTTTTCATTCTTACGGCTTAGCATGTGGGCGACCACATTATCTTTACCAGGGTAGTACTTAATATCACAGTCGTAATCCTTTATCAACTCTAACCATCTTCTCTGTCTCATGTTCAGCTCCTTCTACTCGAAGAAGTACTTTAAACTTTTATGATATGTGTAAATAGTACAGTTAGTACCATACAAATAATGTCTCCATATCTTGAGAGCATGTACTACTGCTGCTAGTTCTAAATCAAGCGTCGGATAAGTACTCTCGTGAACTTCAACTGTCTAGACGCATAAGCTATCACTTTTCCTAGTTGCATCAAAACGCAACCTAACCCACGATGTGAAGCGTCGGTACAAACAACCAAATCCTCATCACCATCAGGTAAAGCAAGGATTGGAGCTTACATGAGTCTTCTCTTTAATTCCTCAAAAGATTATTCCTGGAACTTACCCCAACTGAATACTACCGACTTTCAGGTCATACCGGTCAATGGTGCAGCTATCTTGGAGAAGCCTTAGATGAATCTCCTATAATAGCCAGCCAACCCTAAAATGCTTCGTATATCAGTCAGGTTCTGCGACGTCTTCCAATTCGTTATCGCCTCAATATTAGCTGGGTCCATGGTAATCTTTTCAGGATTGATCACGTGACCTAGAAATTGTACTTCTCGCAACCAGAATGCGCACTTCGAAAACTTAGCGTACAACTTTTCCTTCTTTAGAGTCTCCAATACCTCTCTCAGATGCTCAGTATGATCAGACTCGCTCTTTGAATAAATCAATATATCGTCAATGAAGACAATGACTGACTTATCCAACATCGGCCGACACACCCTATTCATCATGTCCATGAATGCTGCGGGAGCATTCGTTAGACCGAAAGACATCACAAGGAACTCGTAGTGTCCATACCGCGTCCGAAGAGTTGTCTTAGGGATTTCTGCCTCTTTCACTTTTAGTTGATGATAGCCTGATCTGTGATCTATTCGTGAGAACCAACTTGAACCTTGTAGTTGGTCAAACAAATCATCAATCATTGACAAAGGATATCTGTTCTTTACTGTAAGCTTGTTCAACTCACGATAGTCAATACACATTCTCATACTCACATCCTTCTTATTGACAAATAACACCGGTGCACCCCATGGAAAAACACTTGGTCTTATAAAACCTTTGTCGAGGAGTTCTTGCAGTTGAGACATCAATTCTTTCATCTTGGATGGTGCTAGATGGTAAGGTGCTTTCGCGACGGGCTGGGCTCCTGGTATTAAATCTATCGGGAATTCTATCTCTCACTCCGGTGGCAACCCCTGAAGATACTCAAGGAATACTTCTGGGTAGTCGCACACAATATGAACATCTTTTACTTCCTTCATCTCGGCCGTAGCTTTGACAACATACGCCAGGTAGGAACCACACCCTCGCCTTAACAAACCCTCGGATTTTATCATTGAAATGACATTAAGCCCAATCCTTTCCTTATCACCATAAACCATCATCGTACTACCATCCAAGGACTTTAACCTTATTATCCTACTCTTACGCACTATCTGAGCTTCAAACTCAGATAACCAATCCATACCCAAAACTACATCGAACCCTCCTAAGGTCATCACATACAGGGTAATGGGGAACTCGCATCCCTCTAACTCTATCTTACAATCCTTAACCATTTTCATTATTTTAACTGTGGTTTCGCTAGCGATTTCTACTATTAAGGTTTCAGGCACTCGGCAACATTTCATTTTTGCTAATTTACTAAATGGGGTAGCTACCAAACTTCTATTAGCACCTAAATCAAATAATACAGAAGCATAAATTCCGTTTACTAAGAATGTACACACAACATCCGGAATTTGTTTAGCCTGCTCCTGAGTCAGCATGTAGGGTCTAGTCTTTCGCCTAGCGTGATCACCATCCTTCTTCCCACTTCCTCCAGCTTCACCCTCGGTGCATTCCCTAGCAAAGTGACCCATCTTACCGCACTTGTAACATGACGGCTTTGCGGTACAATCTGGATCATAATGACCCACCTTCCCGCACTTGTAGCAAGCATTCGAACCAAACTTGCACTCACCAGCATGACTCTTTCCGCACTTATAACAAACGTCCGAACCATTACTCCATCTGCACTCACCATCGTGTATCTTGCTACAAGTCTTGCACAACTTCTTCTCCCACACCCTCGGCTTCTTATCCTTAGGGTTCAATAACTGAGTACCGGGTCGCTTAGCATGATTGACCCATTTCTTATCCTTCTTTTCCTCCACCACGGCCAAGTCATCATAAACCATCTCAGCAAGCTCCACAGTTGAGTCAAACGTAGCAGGTTTGTTTACCCTGACTAACGTGCTGACGTTTGGCGGTAAAACCCGAATGTAACACTTGATCCTCTTGGCTTCCGTGTTCACCATGTTAGGCACCAACCTAGACATACGGTTGAATTCAGTGGTGTACTCCCAGTGTGTCATCTTGCCCGCCTTCAAGTTTAGAAACTTCATTTCAGCTCTCACCACCTCTGCATCAGCATAGAACCTCTTCATTACCAACTCCTTCAGATCATCCCATCTCAAAGCTTTAATCTCTTCCCGACTCTTCCTTTGTTCAACCGACTCCCACCAGTACATTGCCTCATCACCTAATGATTGAGTAGCATAACCCACAGCTTGGTCAGGACGGCATTCGCTAATCCGGATAACCTTATCCATCGCAGTTATCCATTGGAGAGTAGCAATCGCGTCTCCCAAACCAGTTAGCTTCGGCGGGTCGCAACCTTTGAATAACTTGTAGCTGCATCCACCTCAGCCTCTCTTCCTATCATCAACCTTCACGGATCGTACTTCACTTGAGTCACCCTTCTCTCCCTCATTATACTTCTTACTCTTCTCCCCTGACTTCTCAGCAGTTCTTACATGATTTTCAGCAGACTTTTCAGGTTGTAGGTTTTTCACTGCTGCAGCTACAGCTTGAGCAATGGCTGCCTGAACAGCAGGGTCAAGTTGATACCCTTCATTCTGACTTGGTCCTCGCAGAGTCTCAGTTGGCCCTTCAGCAGAGTTAACAATTGGTTCTTCAACAGGATCTCGGACAATGCATGGCTTACCACGACGTCCCGTACGACCTCCTTGTCCAACGATCTTTCTTTCTCCAGCCATTCGTATTCTATAAGGAAATACAAATATCATCACTCAAGGAACTATTTAGTACAAGGATAGTAAGGCTAACAGGTAATAACAGTGGCCGGCTGTGATTAGCTGATCACGTTACTTTCCGTGTCCTATACCCTTCCTTTTATGAGTCTATTAATGCTAAGTTCTACTTTTAAACGAATAATCAATCAAACATACAATTAATCCTATGCCTAACATTTACATATTCTTTCTTTAGCAATTAAGCTAACATTAACATACATTATTTAACTATACACTTTACCTTTCCTTAGCTTGCTTGAGTGACACATGGCTATCTTGAATTGGCATCTTCTTTCTTTTCCTACTCAAATCCCAATCTCTGTTCGAGTCTAAGCATGTAGGATGCTTAATTCTCTCGAACTTATGCTCTGATACCAACTTGTAAAGCCCCGTTGCCAGTGCCTCACGGTGAACGTTGGATTTACACGTAAACACAGTTCTAAATATCAGAGTTAAATAAAACTTTCGCGTAATATTAAAACCTCAATACACATTTCAAGTCATTACAAAAACTTGTCTCAAATAACATCTTTTGTCTTTCAAACATAAACATCATTTATATAAAACGTCACAGGTCTTCAGTTGCCAGCTTCTTATTCTTCCACCATGTGTCCTCCTCAAGCTAGCTGCCTCATCCTACTCACCTGCGTGCATACTAAAAGTCAGCTACGCTGAACAAGTTCTAGTTAATCAAGTAACATACAATACTTTCACATACTTATACATACCCATCCGAAGATACATATTATATACTTAACCTTCTTATTTTTACTTTCGTACATACCTTCTCTCTTTCATTCATTCTTTCCTTTATTCTTTCTTTACATACTTTTCATCTATTCATATTCTACACACTTATACCTTTTAAAGAGCATTACGCCCTACTACCTCGAGTATTATTAGGGCTCAGTCCCTTTTCTGCCTTGAATAATATTAGGGTCCGGTCCCTTTTCTACCTCGAGTATTATTAGGGCTCGGTCCCTTTTCTACCTCGAATATTATTAGAGTTTGGTCCCTTTTCTGCCTCGAGTATTATTAGGGCTCGGTCCCTTTTCTGCCTCGAATATTATTAGGGTTCGGTCCCTATCTTCTGTACCTTGCCGTCTTTATATTCGTTCATAACATACATATATCATCCATACATTACATATAACATTCATATCTTTAATTATAACCCTGACAATACATGCAATATCCGAAGATCGTTCATGTACTGACTAGTAATCATTCATATCTTTCACATAACATATATGTCATACACTTACCACTTAAGATAAATGTACTAACTAATCATATCGAGTGTGCACACAGCCCCGAAAATATAACAATGAATGGGGCTAGAAACTCACCTGGATACTCTTACGGTCTCCGTTAATCGTTATCCCTCTCTTTAACTGTGCTCGGCTGACTGTACATTAATTTCATGTATCAATATTTATCCTATTCACATTATTCAAGTTTCAGCCAAAATGGCTAAGTCTGAAGTATTCTAATGGTCTTGTTTTAGAATAGAATTTACTTGGAATATTTTACCTTTTAAACACTCATCATATTCAATTACCCTTGTATTCGAATTGGTTCATTAGATTACAATTGTGTTCGAGTGTTTATAAGTATTCGGGTCATCATTGCATGATAATATGCATGTTGTTTTCGGGTATTGTATGTATTCAAATCTACAATGTAATCGAGTGTACACTTGTAATCGAATCACTCATGTAATCGAGTCTCTATGTATTCGAATATGCGTATGTAATCTAACGTGTCCCTTGTATTCGATTTCCATATGGTATGTGAGCCTCTTAATGTATTCGAATCTTTATAATACAATCGAGTATAAGTTGTATTCGAGTTTTATATGTAATTGAATATGCATGTGTTCGAGTCTCTTTATTGTAATCGGTTATATAGGTGTATTCAAATATTAGCATGTATGCGAGTCCATTGAAATCTAACCATTCATTGTATTCGAAATTTCCTTGAAACCCTATTGTATACGAGTCCTTACAATGTATTCGAATGGCCTGCATTGTATTCAAGTCATAAAGTAACCGAATGGTACAATGTATTCGATCCTAACTTTGTATTCGAATTAAGCATTGTATGCGAGTTTACCCGTTGTATTCGAATGCATCACATGTATGCGGACTTAATATTGTAATCGAGCATAGTGTATGTATTCGAAATGTATGTATTCGAGTGGCCCTTTGTATGCGAAAATACATATTTTATTCGGGTTGGGTGATGTATTCCGACATCTGCTACTGTTCGGACCCTTTTACTTTCCTTATCAAAAGGGTATCTTAATATTCACTCTTCTATTATGGTTTTATATAAATACTTGAACGTTTCCATAATCGTTTTCGGCTAAGACTTAACCCGGTTATCCATATAGCTTAAAACCTTTATGGGTTTAAAACATTCAAAGGCTAGATCTAGGGTTTCTTTTATGAACCGTATACATACATGAGTTTGTTAAGTCTATTTTAAACACCAAGTTTGTAACTATATGAGCCATCTACACCCGATCTACTATAGGTTTAAGTTTCATGGCAACCCGTTCATAAAAACACAACCTTTAAGGACAAAGAACGTACCTTTACTCGTTTTAAGGTTATGGGTTAGATTGGTTATGAACTATAATCTTGTATTTTGCTTCAATATCCAAGATTTACCAAGATTTAAGCTTGGTTTTGGTCTTGGATCTCTCTATCTTGCTTGCGGCCATAAATGGAGGAGTTTGTGTGTGTGTTTTGAGTGTGTAGAGAATAAGGAAGATAGAAATGAGGGTTTTTAGGGTTTTAGGAAGGTTTAAGGGAGTATTTATACTCTCTTAAGCCCATGGACCTAAGGCACGTCCCAACCTTTATTCCGTCTTCCCCCCACCCAAGTCCATACTCTTATTATATTTAATCTTAATTAAATATTAAAGCACATTTAACAAACACAAATTTCCTTTATTTATTATTGTAAAATTTAGGATGTTACAACTCATCATCATCGGTCCGGAATCCGGTAATGCTGGCTCGGTATTTGGCAGTTTTATCAGGCGGAAAATATTTTAGGAGAAACTTTTCAACCATCTGGTCCCAGTTAGTGATGGAACTAGAAGAAAGAGATTCTATCCATTCTAAGGCTTGTCCCCTTAGAGAGAACGGAAAGAGTTTGATTTTATCTGATCTTCTGAACAGTTTTGGATTTTAAAGGTTTCACATATTTGGTAAAATCAAGATATATGAGAAAGAGGGTCTTCATCTAGGAGACCATGAAATTGAACTGAATTTTCCAGTATGTGAATGGTGCTTGATTTAATTTCGAAATGTTCGGTGATATCGGGTGGAGCCACTCCATTGCCGTAGCCTTCGAGAGTTGGCTTGGCATATTGACTCATATTTGGTTCATTGTTTTATGCTTCCATTATTTCTTTAGTTTGATTTTCTTCTGATGTCGTGGCGTCTACTAACTTGTATTTGACTGTTTCAGCGGTTTCTGCAGTCCGTTTACGTGCTCGTCGACGAAAAAGTCACTCCAATTCAGAATTTGGAGAAACAAGCTCAGGTTCGAATGTAGAGGACATACATGGGATTAAATCAAATTTAAACTATTAAAATACATGTTAGTTAAAGTTAAGCTAAAGGTTAGGTTAGGCTATTTTACAACTAAACTGAAGTATAATTTATTTAAATTTAAGCTAAAGTAAAAGTTAGGTTAGCCTAAAAAAAATCTAATCTAATAGTTAAAAACAAAATAAAATAAAAGTTAAAAATTAATTTAATTATAAACAATGATTAAATTAAAATATGCATCGTTCTTAATAACGTACTGTGTCCCCAACAACGGCGCCAAAAACTTGATGTGTGCGTGCGGTGTGCTTAAAATATAAAAAAAGGGGTTTTAACTTTCGCACGAGATCGTGTTTTAAATTTATAAAAGTGATTTCTACTAATACTAAGCACACACAAAATAGGCAAGTGTACCTATCGTATATGTAGAATAGTATTGGTAAGAACCAAGTATCGATCCATTGACCCAAATGTTTCTAATAATTAATCTTCGTTTTACTTTAATTAGAGAGTTTAATCATTTTGTGGTTGATTTTCAAACTTTTTATAAAATAATACTTATATATATAATATACAGGTGACAAGAAGAGAAATTCTAAATGATAATATTTCAATTATATGAAGGTTACCATCTAAGATCAAGAATCCACTCCATTCTTCCTTGATGATTATTAAGTGAACATGTGATAAACTCGCCCTAATAATATATGATAGAATAGCCCCTCATTTCTAAGTGAACATATTATATGACATAAAGGAAAGTAGCATGCGTATTTTCAAGTCAAGCCTTGCTTAATCTCATACTACCACGAGTATGTTAATTTAAGTAGACAAGTAGTTTGGTAAAGTAGAAAGATTAGAGTTGACTTCGATTTATCAAATACCAATTCTAACAACTTCGGGTGGTTATAGTTTAGTCACACAACCTCCCATTGGTTGATTTAATAAGGTTATAATTACACATTCCATTAACATATGATTTTTGTAACTAGCATGATAACCTAAGTAATCGTGTTAACAATGTTATTTCAGAATGATCAAAACTAGAGAAATAGATCATAGCTTATATCTCATCATTTCTAAGTACAATATAAGGATCCATGTTTTATCTTGAATAATGTATTAAGGTATTCTTTTTATCATTTCTAGTTTCAAAAAACGTGAGTGAATCAGGAATGATTTGTTAATCACCAACCTTGATGTATTGAGTTAAAGTGATAAAACATGTTTCATCAAAGGATAATTGCAAAATAACCATGTACTTTACCAACCTAAATCACATGCTTAACATAATCATCAATTAAAACAAAGCTTCTTCATAGAAATTAGATGGTAAATGGAGTTTAGCTCATAATGAGCGTGGTTATGAACATTAAAAGAGATGAAGGTAACAAACACATGATCAAATTAGAACAATCTAACCAAATATGGATGAATCTTCCTTTTTCAATGGTGATGGATGATGATGATAATGATGATGATGATGATGGATGATGGTGATGATAACCTCCAAGCCTTCAAATTCTCCACAAAACCTTCAATATGAGTGTAAAGTGGGTGTTTTTATAAGAGAAACCCGTATACAAGTTTTCTTCAAGCACACCAAATGAGTGCAACATGCTCCACTATTTATAGGTTGTCTGGGCACTCACGCACGACCCCGTGCTCCATGAGGCACACCCCCGTGTCCACGTGTCCAGTCGCATTAAATGCTCTGTTAGATCGTACATGATGACTCAGCACGGGGGGCGTGCTTCCTGAGGCACGACCCCGTGTTTTTGGGTGTCTGTTATATCTTCTTTAGTCGATTCTGAAAGGTGACCACAGCCCCGTGTCCTCTGAAGCACGGCCCCGTGTCTAGTTGTCCAGTATTTTGTCTTTTTTTTTTTTTTGCAGATTTTTGTCTTTTCTGAAAGGTGAGCATGGCCTCGTGTCCTCTGAAGCACGGCCCCATGTTCTCTGAAGCACGGGCGCACGACCCCATGTTCTCTGAAGCACGACCCTATGTTTCTAGAAGCACAACCCCATGTTTCCTGAAGCACAGCCCCATGTTCTGCTGTTTTCTTTGGTTTTCTTTTATTTTCTATTGTCTTTTCATTCTTTTCTTCGTTTGAGGCTTTGATCGACCTGAAAATACATTTTAACATGATAAGTAGTTATTTGAACTATATTATACGATAGAAGTTACAGTTTTTAGAGATTATTTGATGCTACAAAGATGTATATTTTTATATACATCATCTTTCAACTTTCCAAAAAGACTAAGGCAGCTCGCAGTGTTGTGAGTGTGCGAATTGGGCCATAAAAGCGCTAGATTGCGCCCATCACCCGTTTCCATGCGCTTCGGGTGCTTCGCACCCTTGCTAAGACCACTGGATGCATTTTGGCATATAAGGATACTACTATGTGGAATCTTTTCCATATGTGAAGCTCACATGTTTTGTAATTTATCAATGTAGAAGGATATTTCTCTTTCCTATTTATATCAATGTGAAATTATTCCACTTTCTTCTTTCTTCTTTCTTCCAATGTGGGAGGAACCCACTTTTCTAATTTATTCTCCATTACATATTTTTAGATTATTTTAAGTCCTTCATCTTTTTTAAATTGTCAAATTTGAACCAAAAGTTTTGGGATGTTACATTGGTCCAACATGAATGGTAGGTTAGGCCAATTCGAGACGGATATGACGAATAAGAAGATGAGGAAAGTGAAGATGAGTTTGACGGTGACGAAGACGGCGAAGATGAGTTCGAAGAAGATGAAGACGGGTAATTTTCATCCAATACACCCATTTAACCAAAAGGCTTGTGTGATAACGTGACGCCACATGACCCAAAACTTCTCAACAAAAAAACTCCATTCACTACATTCTATAACAAAATCTATTTTTGTTTAAAGGTTGCCAAATAGTTTGCCCAACGAACGCATCAATTTTCAACTTAACATGGTATTAAATATCATTATATTTTATGGTGCTCATCTATAAGGATATTGGTTTCTCGGTTTGAAGTTTTTATTGAAATTGAAAACATAACCAAACCAAATAAAAGTTGGTATAACCAAACAAAAACCCGATCAACTCACGATGGTTTCAGCTTCAAACCTCAAAAACTAGAATAATAAAAAAAAGCTGTCAAAAGTAAATTATAATTCGGGTTCCTTAGTTTTGGTTTCATTCCAAATGCAATTGGATTTTTGTTAAATGAGATTGGACAAATTTGTAATACGAGTTGTCTGATTTAACTGATAAATTTTCAAAAACCAATAACCTAATTCGCTTAGGTTAAAATCCAAATATACGAGTCAGTTTTATTTTAACGGTGCTTGGTTTAGTTTAATCAATTTGAAACTAGATATTGAACTCTCTGGGTTGACTCAAATGAGTTGCGAGTTCAATTACTAACAAAATGGGGTGGCAGAGTCATTAGAATTATTATCTGGCTCATACATGTACCCTTACCGTGACTAGCAAGCTAGTGATCCACTCGGACTGGTTTGAGTCAACTCATACGACTTAGAGAATTGATCAGATATATCGTAACTTCATTCGTCCATTCAGTTTTGCCAATTTTGCAGTTGGTCTTATGGTCTAAATTAGGGTGATAGTTAAGACCTGAGATGAGTTTTCCATAGTGATAAGAGTCCTCCGTAAAGATGTTATTGGGTGATTTAGGTCCGAAAAACCAAAAATCAGTATGAGCGGTTGAAAAATCATTTCAAAAAGGCTCATTCGGTATCGGAGGGTAGTTCCAAATACTTTTAAAAAATCTCCGCCATTTTAATTCCCAATTCAATTTATTGCTACAATTATTGTTATTAATATTATTATCATTATTATTATTATTATTATTATTATTTTATTATCATTATTATCTAGAATATATATAAACGAAACTTTCACAAATTCTCTAAATTTACCATATTACTTTATTTGTAAATATAAGTTTCTTATAAATTTGACCCGAATTCACGGGTATGAGTCTCACTAAACCCAAATAACCTTTAAACGGGTTATAAAATCTCATTAAATTAAAAAATAATCTCACCAAATATTTTATATGAAAATCCAATAAAATATGGATATACTAAAAGTTAGTTTCAATTTTTCTAAAAAAAATTATTTATATAATTAAGAAACAATTTTATAGTAAAAAAATAAGTGGGTCACGGGTCTCACCAAAACTAAGTATCCTTTAAATCTGGTTATAACATTTGATTTATATGTGAACCCCTTTAATTATCAAATCCTAAGTATATTATTAACTTATATGAGATCATGCCTAAATAAAATTAAAATACAAAAAATAATATAAATATTAAAAACGAACAATGTAAAACAACCCCGTAATACGAGGAATAAAAAAATTTATTATATTAACAAACTAGGATAGTACCCGTGTTACACACGGGTTGAAATTTGATATGTTAGAAAGGGTATACAAACAATCATAAGATATCATAAAATTTACAACCACAAAGATATCATATATCTCTATATTGGAGATATAGAGAATAACATTGTCTACAGAAAAAGAAACTAATTACACAAACTTAAGTTTATAACAAAAGTCATGAAAATATTAATATATTAACAGTCTTATACCAACATGATCTTCAAAATTTCCGTCCTCCAACAAAATCATCCGGCTTCACAGCCTAAAAAAAACAAACCATAAAACTCAATTAATTATTAAACAAAAATGTTAACGTATATCGAAATGACTTTAGGTGAATATAAATATCTACATACTTTTGTTGAACTAAACACAAAATGTGATTATGTAACATAACTTTATAGCCAGAAAGAAAACAAATGCATCAAACCGGTCATAAAAAATCAAAGAATATTGAAACTATCATATTAGAGAAACAAACATATTAAACAAAATTACTAAAAAAATTAAAAATTCAGATTCGGTTAATAGAAGCTTAATAATAACAAAATCTAAATATATACATAAAATGGAGATTCCAAAAGAAGATCTAAACATGTGGATGTAAATTTACCAACCATCACCTTCATTCACCATCCACCAAAAAGGAAAATTGCCATCACAATCTGACAAACAAAATAAACGATTTTACCATTTTATTGTACATTTTTGGAAGTTTGTATTTATAAAGTAATCTAATAACATAAACAAACAAAACAAAGCGAACAATAAACTAAAAATTTAGACTTATCATGTAAATAAATAACTTATTGAATAACTGTGATCTTAAACTTCATCTTCAGAATCAAAAGAGCTTTCAAGATCATCAAAATCGGATTCATAGTTTTGATAATCTAACAACCATTTAACCTACTCACTGACCTCATTCTCCAAATCAAAATGTGCCTTCTTTTCTCACATTCAAAAGCCTCAAGTGATCCAAATCTTTTAAAATATAAAGATCATTGGATTGCAATATTGATTTAGGCTTAACAGTCTTTTGTTGTCCATTCACATACTTTATAACCACATTATTCTGGAAAGGATAAAAAAACCACTCACTAACATTGACAACCGGAAGAACTTCTTGATCATGTTTTTCAATATTTTCTTGTATAACGTTCATCAGTGCCTTCTCTTCATCGATTTGAACTTCTTTGCGAATCCCGATGGCATGTATTTGATGCTGAAACAGAATACTAAAAGACATAACAAACTGGATGTTATCCTTGTGGATTAAAGAAAGATCACTAAGAACAAAGTCATATCTATTGATATCGGTGGGAAATTTCTAGTTAACAATGGTGGCCATGGTGGAAGAAAATGAAAAAAATAATTGTATTTGATTGAAGAAGTTATGGTGTGATTGTTCATCTTCCAAACCGTATTTTTTAATCAAAATTAGTAATGGCGGTTTATTGAATCAAGAAAACTCATTATTAACCCTATAGTTTTCATACTGTTTTTGAACATTAAACCTATTTTTTTATTTTTTTTAATCTGGTAAATTGATAACTTATATAATGTATATCAAATATATTTTTCTATAGATATAAAGTATAATATATTCGGCTATTACTAAATGTTTTGAAATTTAAATTTGTAAAAGATAAAAGATATACTAGAAATATAAAAAAACAACAATGGATGGATAATTAATATACAAACATATACCTATAGAAAGACAAAATAAAATAATGCAATCATTTTATTAAAAAAAGTTAAAGGTAATTAAAAAATACAAACATACACGAAAAAGTATTGTAAAAAACTCATAGATAGTGTCCATATATTTCCTTATGCACAACATTTTTTGTTTCGTTAATCAGCTTGGATTCCTTATCTAATAAAACAGTCTTAATACCTTCTCGAGTCTTAACTCTAGACAAAGCAACATAAGGCTGGCCATGTGTATAAACCGGGTCTTTTAAATATAATCCAACACGCGCTAACAATTGTCCTTGACTTTTATTTATAGTCATTGCAAAACACAGGGATATAGGAAAGTGTCTCCTTTTTAACTTGAATTGAAGCTTTTTATCAGATGATGTAAGACTTATTCGGCTAATTAAAGTACGAAAACTGATATTAGTACCAGAAACAACCTTAGCTTCAATGACGTGTTTACCCAAACTAATAACTTGTATTCGAGTTCCATTGCACAAACCTTTTTCCTGATTAATATTCCTTAGTAACATAATTGGAACTCCCACCTTAAGTAACAAACGATGGTTTGGCATTCCAGACATCTTTATACCATTAAGGAAATCAGGAGAGTACAACATGGGATCAAAATCCTCTTATACACTTTCAACCTCGTCGATACTATCTGAACTTAAGTATTCCATTTCTTAACCCGGAAAATATGCTAACATACGACTATTAATCTCTTGAACCACCTCATTTAAGGGAGCAAGCAACGCCCATTATTGAAAGTAAGTAAGATCGTTAAACCTTTCTAACATAGAAGGTAAACAAAGTATATTAAATCAGACATAGGATCAAGGGAATGTTTTATTAGAAGATCATCTGGAATTGATATAGTTCCTTCACCATCATTCGGACCACCAAGATTACCTTCACCAATTTCCAACAACCAATCAACGAATTGCTTAATCTCTAAAGTGTTTGTCATTTAAGAACCAATAGTCAACCTCATGTTCTTAGTTAGTTTCAAAACCTTACACCTTTACCATATGTAAGAAGAACTAATTGTGGCATTCACACACTCGTTTCTTGTTCCATTTTGTACAATGGGTAAAATTTGTTTGAAATCACCACCAAGAACAACTACCTTACCTCCAAACAATGATTCAGAAGTGTTGGACAAATCACCTTTCATAATATCTTTTAGGGTTCTGTCCAACGCTTCAAATGCATGTTTATGAATCATGAGAGCTTCATCCCAAATTATTAATGATGTTTTCTTCAATAAGTCAGAAACATCAGTATTTCCCCTAACCTGAAAATGTTGAATATGTAAAAAATATATTAAATAATATTATTAAAATACATAAAATCAAATGTGAAGTAATCACCACCTAATGATATTTTTAATAATTACCTGAAATTGGGAGTCCTCGGTCAGATTGATTGGAATGAGTAATGTTGAATGAGCCGTTCTACCGCCTTCTAATAATAAAGATGCTATTCTGCTTGAAGCAACATTAAGAACAATTTCTCCCTTAGACCTAATTGAGGCCGATAAAGTTTTCCATAAGTATGTTTTGCCAGTACCGCCATAACCATACACGAAAAAAACACTACCTTCTTTACGTTTCCATGAGTTAAAATATTTTGTTGTAAACGCCTTTTTGTTCAGAAGTTAGAGATATGTACAAATGCTTAAAATCATTGTGAAAGCATCCGTATCATAAGCTAGTTCTTCCATCATAAGAGGATTAAGTGAGGTAGATATAGATTCCTGATCTGGAAACGGCATGTGTGTCGACCTACATAAAGATGAATTATTTGATACCAAAAACTCTTCAATCTCAAGTAATGCCAAGTTCTTTAGTTGTTCGTCACTAAGAGACAAACCTGAAATATAAAAAATTAATTTAACTTAAACTAAATTACAAAAACACAAGCTAACATATATAACAAAACTAACCTGGATTCTTGTGTTTCTTTTGTTGATAATAAAGAATCCTGTCGACTAAGAAATGCCATGTATTATTCCAAACGTAATCAGGTTTGATAAGGAGAATGTTATAGGCATAGTTGCAAACAAATTACGTAGATAATATCCGTTTGCGGTATGACTTGCTTCCTCTATTGCTTCTATGTACTCCTTATCATCATCTAAAAGACCTCTTCTATAACATGCATCTCTAAAAGAATCACAAACAACACCCTCTACGGTGCGAATATCTTCAAAACATTTTGGTCCTTTAACCTTGTTTAAAAGTATTCTTAAGTAGTAGGCCTCGTCAAATAATGTAGGAACAACATGAATTCTACCAATAGCAAATCCTATTTGCCTTGGTACCCATTTCGGTGGTACTGTTTTTTTACATACAAACTGTGTTGGAAAATCAGCATATGATAGCTTCCTTGCATGCCTATAGTTTTTATTGGCTTCCATCCAACCAGTAAACCTTGAAGCTGCATTGGAAGTCTTGGTAAGAACATCTTAAATATTTTCCTCAGGACCATAAATTACTTGTTGTTGACCAGGTAAATGGAAAGGAAGTCTCGTAACAGCTGGACCTGTAATGAACATCAAAAGCAAATATCCTCCAAACATCCTCACATGCAGAAAGATATCTACAATCGTAAAAAGCTTTAATCACATCTACATTAGGATCTTCATTCTCGGGGCGTGTTATTTTGGATAAGGGAAATTTTAGCCCGATTTGGACCCTTATTTATATATTTAAACAAATACTTGATTGATCTTTCTTGATTGCACCACTCGACATTTATATGGTCTTGATACTTTCATAACAGAATTTTGTTGTAAGGCACAACACTTCTATTATCTAAATTTATACCTTTCTTAACGACGTAACGTCCATTATCTCTTCTTTTAAAAATTGGAAAACCTTTTGAATCTATACTTGTCTCACTTTGAAATCTTTTTGGGAAATTCTTGAAACATTCTCTATCAATCATGCAGCTACATCTCGGGTTAGCCTCACCATAAGGACTATGAAGCATATGATCCAACACAAGCTGGTATAGGCCTGGTTCGGGGACATTGTCTGGAATTTCACTTGAAATAAACTGATCTATATGTGATGGATTATGAATTTTATTATCTGGATGAATGAATAAGCAAATATGGGCATGAGGTAGACCACGTTTCTGAAACTCAATTGTGTAAACGGCTGTATTTGCAATTAAAAAAAGAATTAGCATAAAATAATTAAATAAATAGCTTCAAAATTACCCGGACAAATTATGAAAAAAAAAATATTTAATTGCGAAACGAACTAGCTTTCACCTTCCCAAACAAAGACTTATCCTTCAACAACTTAATCACTGAATCAAGCTTCATCTTAAAAATCCGACATAATATATCGGGCATGTCTTCAGAATTTAAAGTGGTATCCTTTAAAAAACGCTTGACTTCTGGCCAACCGGGATTGCACGTAATGGTTAAGAAAAAATCTGGACACCGTACCATCTACAAAGACACATAGCGTCTAAAATATTTTGCATCATATATCTACTTCCACCAGTAAAAGATGATGGAAGAATTACACGCTGCTAAGATGTGGAAACATCTGAATTTCCTGCTGTCTTAAGGTTTCGAAGGCTTTCGTATGTGTCACACTTAAGTTCACTCTGTTTATCACGTATAAAATGCAACCTTTGACTCTAAACCAGGGTGTATTTGTCTACCAAAAGCTGCTGAAAAAGCCTTCTTCTATTTAAGGGTAGTGAGAATTGGTTCGGCCTATCTTGTAACCTATATGCAAAGAACTCTCGCATCGTGCACTTCTTACGGGCAGCCGTAGATGAAGGATCGTAGGAATGTCTACCTTATAACCATCCTCACAAAAAGGATAAAGCAACGGAAATTGGAGAGGAGTACAAGAAGGACGAAGTTCACTAATTCGTCAAACACCGCCTGACCTGGAGTTAACTATTATATCCCTATTATCCAAGGCATCACCTATATCTCCAACAATAAGAGCGGCAACCTCAGAGGCCGTTGGTAAGCTATATGTCCTAGCATCGTATTTCCTTGTTCCAAAAATGCGGAACTTAAAACCATTATGAGGATTTTCTTTAAAAGAATCACGTACCATCCGATATGTAGGAACCAATTGATTTTGTGAGTCTAACATTTCCTTCAGATAATTAATAATATAATCATCAAAATTGTCGGCATCTGATGATGATTGACTGTAGGAAAAACAAAGGAAATAATACACTTTAAAGTTAATATAAATGAAATATATGATAAAATATTAACTTTTTAAAAATGAAAAATATATACTGTTTAAAGTAAGTCTCACCCAAAAACTCCCTGTCGGTTTGAAATTTTGTTCTCTGTATCATAAATGTATAGTTGAGCAAACTGAGGTTTTTTACCATCTAATGGAAGAAGAGTTCCTATAGAATGGTAGTTTTCTCCACTGAGTCTAAACGTGTATGGAGCATTTCCTCTATTAATGAAATTGTCAACTTTTCCACCCATTGATGTAAGGAGAACATTGAAATGAATCGTCTAATATTTTTCAACAAATACTTGCTTACAGGATCTTCACCACGAAATAACTTAACCTAACTCTTATGAGGTTGTTTTAAATCAGGAAGTTGAACATTTCTGCTGTGACAACATAAAGAGAAAGTTGAATCGACACTACTTTTTTTCCTCTCTTAGATTCAGCTTCCCATAAGCAGGCGTTGCAAGACTCACATTTGGAACTTTGATTACCATGATCGAAATAGTCTATACAATAAATAAAAAATACGTTTAGGACATATATTTATAACATACTATGTAGACTTATATAATGTATTAAATAATAACCTGATGACATGCCTTTAAAAACATCAACAACAAACTCAAAATCATTTAACGGATGCATAGGTATAAGAGTAGTATTGGTTGTTCTCCTTGGTCTTCCAACACGCCTTGTTGATGACGTACTTCCAGAATTTATATAGGTAGAAACAGAAGCGCTAACATTTGACGTTGGACTAGGGATGATGTTAGAAGAAATAACACAACCTGTTGACAACAATATTATAAAACTACTAACACAACAAATAAAAAAAATAAATGAAATGATTCAAAGAAAAAAGGTGATACTTGAAGAAGACGGTCTTCTTTGGGAACTTTTGTTTAAGGAATGTTTTAATTTATCACGTTTCCCATCTACAATATCCTTTCTTTGTTTTCGTTTTGATGAATAAGAACTCTCAAGTTGCGTAAAAGTATCATCTGCCAATATATATATATATATATATAATGTAAAACAGATAATGAAAATAACAGTACTTACATAATTACAATATTTATCAATGATGCAAAGAGATACGTACGTTTGTTATATAGCGAATTATTGTTTACGCTTGGTAGTGTAGACGAACATAAGTTTTCCTTTCCATTGTAAATTGTAGAAAAAGAACCGCTTTGAACTTCATAGGGAGTGACGTCTCTATTATTAGAAGTTGCGTTTAGAATTTTTACATAAGTCGAACAAACTATTAACAATAAATTTAATAAAACTTACTTGCATGAGAATTACACACATAATTATTTGGTGGGTAGTTTTGAGATATAGTAATTGGTTTATTGTTTGAAACATTACCTAACTGCCCGATTTGAGGTTGACCTTTATTTTAACAAATATACAATACGAAAATAAATTAAAACAATGTAAAATAAAAATTTAATATTACACTACAAACAAATTCAACTTGATTATAATTATGATTAAAATGTTGACGCCTCCAGAATTTACCGTATGGATTGTAATGATAGATTGGAGTCGAGTATCTGTTCAAGAAACATGTGTTACGAGGATTAATATGAACACTTTGAATATTATTTGGCTGTGGTGTGTTTGAAACATCAGACAATGGGTTTCTTGGAAGATTACCTAAATGAAATATACAAAATCCAGTTTAAATTAAAAAGCAAGACCAGTAAACAATCGGTTGGGTTGATAGATTCTTAAACAAAAATTAAAATACCATTTCGATCGTAGTTGTTGCTGTTTGAGGTGGAGGGAACAACTTTACGTTACTTTGAAGATGAAGACAAGGTTAGAGAAAAAACATAGGAAAATGGTGGAAGAGATCTTTAGAAATTATATAAAATGTTAAATATGGAAGATAATTATGATAGAATATTTAACGAATTTATAATATTAAATATATTTTGATATGTGATTATTATAAGAAAATGAAAACTATCTTAAATCATGGAATACGATTTTATATTATTAAATTTATGAATATATTTACGAAATCAGTATTAGGTTTAATATAAATAACATAATGTAAGTCAAATGTTGAATATTCATATATTTTGACTATGTTTAAACATAATAAGTATAAAAGACGAATAATATAATATTTAAATCGTGATAGATTAGGGTTACATACAGGTTTTGGTTATTGTGATTATGTTAACAAATAGTTAGATATCAAGAGAAATGAACGAAAAAAATAACAATACAATAACACATTATTCCAAAAGTAGACAAAATTAAATTGAAATAGCATACTTCTTATAATAAAGACGAAAGTAATAAAAACAAAAACGAAAACTAAAACTCATCACTAATGAACTTTAAGCACAACCAAAACAACATCATCCTTATAATAACGAATAACTAAACTATGGCCAAAACATAATCGATTGTTGATTACGTAATCCTTCCATCCAATTAACGAAAAGCGACCCTTCTCGTTTTCACCTCCGTTTTTAACTTTGAAGATTGTTTCAGTCCCAGCTAAACTCCTGAACTTAATTAAGCGTTTCTTTTTCTAGATTTGCAAGTCTCCCGACTTCTGCAGGTAATCACTAAGAAAAAAAATAGAAATTTTATATTATTATTTTAAAATTAAAGTAACAAAAACATAACAGAAGCATAAAAGATTATTATATTTATTACCATACGATATTCAATCTTCTTATAGAACTCTAAATAACAATTAGAGTTTTCAGCCTTATATTTATCACGATGATTGAAAACGGGATTGTGAGAATAACCAACTACTGATTGACAATATGGAGACTCCACGGTATGTCCACCATGTGAATTGAAGTTTGATATCAAGAGAAATGAACGAAAAAAATTGAAACATAAGTGGTGGTAGATGTGAAAACAATAAAGGAATATTGTTCTTGACATACACTCTTAAATCAATGGTAGATTTGTTCACATACTTTAATCAAAAAACGTCACCATCTCTAAAACACAAATCTTGAACCAACTGTTTCCAACTGTCACCAAACAAATAGTGTTTTTTATAAAATTTAAAGCTAATCTCCCATGAATGGTTATGATCAATATTGAATTTAATTACTTCGATTTGAAGCGCGTCTTGAAACTGGGATTCAATATTCTTCTTTTAAACAACCTGTTAGGGAAATATATTATATGTTAACACCGTTTTAATATATATTTCTAGGATTAATTTCATATATACCCTTACAAATATTACAAATATCATATATACCCAAGCAAAACTTAAAATATCATATATACCCTTACAAAGTAACTAAAATATCATATGTGCTCTTATAAACTCAATTAAAGTATCATATATACCCCCATAATTAACAATAATTTAATAAATGATCATTTTACCGTTATTTTTAAAAATTTTAACTTTCATATATGCGCATTTTTAACGAATAGACCATTCTACCCCTTTCTATTAGATAATTAGTTTATACCCTATGTTATTATTTTAATTTTAATCGACGTTTCTCGCATTTAACGACAACCAAATTGTCTCTCGTAATTTCTTCAAAATTGCAAACCATTCGAAGATTCATCACATCGAATGGTCTGCATTGTAAAACATTTTATCGCATAGAATCAAACTAGAGTAATATGGTCATTTTTTATGTTTTTTAATGAATTGGGTATATCTGATATATTAATAACTTTGTAAGGGCATATATGATATTTTTAATTTTGCATGGATATATATGATATTTTCAATATTTGTAAGGGTATATATGAAATTGCCCCTTCTAACACTGACTATTAGGTAAAGACAAAGAAACTGAATTTTACCAATTTATCATTCATTCTATTATGGTCGTATAAAACAAATGCATGTCGATGCCCAGTAGAAATCGTCTTCTTCGAAGAAGTTCTAACTAACCATTTACTTTCATCTTCAAATAAAAGAAAAATAATCCTCTAATCAGGATGAATCATCAAAGAACACATTAGATCAGTAACTCCATCACCCAAACAAACGGTTATTTCATGTGTTTTTAACTCCACTATCGATGAACCTTTGTAATGATGAATTTCAATGGTTTGAGTCAACCCTTTAAACATTAAAGAATTTTTAAGGATAAATTCTTTTGGAATTTTCAAAAAACAAAATTAAGATTTACAAAAATTAGATATTGAATGTTTAGAGAAAAATGTTATTATACAATTACATAAATACATGAATAGGAAATTTTGGATCTTCAATAAGCATGAAAAAAGAAGTTGTCATTATAAAATAATCTTTTTTACATGCAACACCATAATATAAAAAATATATTAGTTATTGTCGTATTAATCTAAGAAATATAAGTTCTCTAAGAATCGTAAAAAGTTAATTATACGTTAGAAATAGTAAAATAGAAATTAAGAGATGGAGACATACATGAACGACGGCAGAATGAAAAAGAAGATGATAAACCTAAAATATGTTTAGGGATTTAGAAGACTTTTTAAACTAATAGTCTAAGTTAGGTAATAGATGGTAAGCTTATTAGGATTCGAATTAACATAAAATGAAATTACTGGGGGGGGGGGGGGGGGGTATTGAAGAAACCTTGATTCTAGAATAATCATCAGAAATTAAGAAATGACACACATTTATTTGTTAGTTAACATCAAATATGGAAATGATAAACTATGAGATTTAAATTTAATATATACTAAACAAAACATACTATAAGATTTATAATAACAATAACAACACGTCAACAAGTATGACGAATCTCGCCATATGATTAACATAGATTTTGTAACATCTGTTAAATTTATACAAAAACATCATAATTAATAAAGATATTAAACATAAAAGATAAAAGTGTCAATAGCAACATAACTTAAACAACCAAAAGATCATAATAATTATAATCCAACATTGATACCACGAAACCTTAGTTTAAACCTATTCAAATACTTGTGACAGGATTAGAGAATGAGTGGCATGGGTGTACTCGAGCAGACAGTTTTTCCCAAACTCAAGTCCATTTAGACGAATAAATTTTGGCCAGTCATGAACTCTAAACTTGTTATGACCACGATTGTATTCAATATGGATTCTAGTCATCACATCTTCACCATTTGGGTTTATTAACACCAAATTAGTCTAAACATCCAATCCATTGTCACATGCAAATTGAACAGGTAAACACTGTAAATATATAAACAAAAGTATTTCATGTTAAGAATAATACATACTTAAATACAAAAAAAAATTGTATACCATAACAAATTTATGACATGGGAAAAAAACTTACCAAACGATCCCTAATAACAACTTTAATAAAATTGTTACCGACATGCTCGTCTTTAATTCTAACACGGTTCCCTTTTAAATCAACAACACCAACACTTTCATAATCTAATTATAAAAACATAGAACAAAAGTTAACAAATAATTATATTTTGATATACAAATTATGTGAATATTGGGAAACTAACCGTCAATAGTAACTATATCAACATCGTGCGAGTGGCCAACAACCAAATTTTGTTGAACAAGTTGTGTACGTTCAACACCATGACTATCAAACACATATAACCTTAGAGTATTCTCCTCAACCGGTACAAACACAAGATAATCCTTAACTTGTAACTTAACATGCCTTGCTATATTGAGCCATTCACCAACAAATGCATATCCAGGAATACGGCTTTTGAAACTTTTAAACATAAGAGTCCATCTACTTCCATCAACTAAAGAAACATACTAGTTGGCATATGATCTTCCACGAAGGAGATATGGAAGGTAACGTACAAGCTGATCGTCCCTTAACTGCTGAAATTCAAGTTTAATAAACCGTGTTAATATAAAAAAATGTAAAAGGTAAATTCTAAGAATTAAACAATAAATATTAAAAAATTTAATATTTATATAAACGTCCAAATAATAATACAGTTTAACATACCAACTTATTCATTGTTAGATAAGAGACATAGACATCAAAACCTTATGCTGCCAATCCGAATGATCTGGTACATATCACAATCTCCACTCGTGTGGCTGAGTCGGACATAAAACCAAAACATCACCAAATTCAAAATCATTGTCTATGACAAATGGGAACCATCCAGAGGCAAATACATACTTATCAATGCTAAAATCAATATCAACCCACCATTCTTGATTTAGATGCGTAATGGTAACAGTCTCATGAATAGACTGATGTGGAAAAAGAAGCTGAAAATAATCTCTCAGAATTTTCTAGAAAATTAACATAATCTTTATTAGAATATATTACCCTAAAAAATTGAAGTTGATGATAATAATGACTACTTATAACTGGTAGATACTCACCATATCTTCCAATCATGGTTGATTAAACACAGCTAATGCAGGATAATACATTTACTTAGCAGACATCAATGCTAATTAGGTTTATGGTAAGTAATACAAAAATATGAAAATGACATTAATGATGAACAATATGTGAAATAATGAAGATAAATCTAAAAACAGGGATTATTACCATCTAAATCAAGCGCTAATTAGGGTTCAAAAGATGAACTTACCTTGAAAACATGGAAGACGAATCAAAGACTGAGGATGATTTTGATTGGATGGTAGAAATAGATTAAAAACAATAAAAATTTGGTTATAAATGATACAAAAGGTCAGTTATTAAACGGGTCATTATTTTGTAAATGGGTATCTTGAGAATATAACCAAGAAATTTAATTATTGGAATATATTTATAATAATAGAACCTAAGTAAGATCTATGTTAATTTTAAACATTGATAGAATGTAATTAAATTTTGTAAAGTTAATATTTAATAATGTTAAAACAAAAATTATAAAACTAAATTTAAAAAAAAGATAACATATAACAATACAACTAAAATTAGGGAGTTGCACTAAATAATAGAAACAACTAACGTTAATGATTATATAAAAAATTAAAAACCATCATGATAAAAAAGAAATGTATGTGAACAAAATAAAAACCTAACAATAAAGTCAACAAAAATACCACCAAAATTAAGTCTTAAAATATAAATGACACTGAACAAACTCATGTGTCTTTATTATTAAAGTTTGAAATAAAAACTGAAGTCACTTCTCGACCTTAGGAGTAAGAAGTTTAACACCATCATTGCTTGTTCCAACAACGCTAACCAACTCAAGATCATCTTGAACATCACTTTTCTTCGACTTAGTAGAAGAAAGTTCCAATGGTTGATCACCATCAAAAACATCCACAAGTTTACGCTTCAGTTTGTCATCGGAATCACTACTTTACAACTTGATCTCATTCACTTCCTCATCAAACAAACGATAAGAAATTGGAGTTTTGTTATCCCCATTTTCATCTGTAATAAAAAAACTTGAAAAATAAATATATAAATAAAGCAAAAACATAAATAATGTAAAATAGATAGAAGAGTAACAATCCTTTAAAGAGGCAGAGCTTGTAGATTGAAAGTCAGTTAAAGGATTTCCAAATGTTAGAGATCCGGAATCCGAAGGCTACAAATATAATACAAAAATTTAGAATATAAGGCTATAATGTGGGTGTTAAAAATTATATGCAAATGAATTTACCACTATAAATTCAGGCATTAGTCTTTTCTCAATCTCAGAAATAATTTGCTGATCATCTTTTAGCTTTGATATACCGTATACCTCAACATTATTCCTAAAATTAAAATCGGCAATCTCAACTTTTAAAGAAAACTTCTTTTCCAACAAAGAGTTTAACTCACTGGGAAACCATTATCATCGACATCATCCTATAATATTGTTTAGAAAACCATGTGTTAGATAAATAGTGTTTCGTATAAATAACATACTAAGAAGTTGAATATGACTACATAATAACGTAACCTAATCTTTAATAGCAAGCAATTCAGATGTTGTTTTGTTAATATGAATTTTGGCATCGCGATTAAAAAGTGTTAACGAAACAACCCACTGTCGTCTTAAACTCTTAGCTTAATCTTATACCTGAAGTAATTTTTTGAATCAACAACATGCGAACAATTAATATCTAAAATATTTTTTTATACATTATACCTAGGAGTAGGTGTAACACCCAAAGTGTTACATCTTCGATTCTTGCATTCATAAACATCATCGCCTTCCACAACAGTCATGCTCAACTTACGATTACAACTATTGCAACCGACATAGTACCATTCCAAATCTGGACAAACCGCCTTTATGGTCCCGAGTACTATAATACTCTTTGGATGAAATAAATTACTTAAACAACTTAACATATATTTATGGTAAATGTTATAAATTATAATTACATGGAATTATATATAATTACCTGCAATATTGTGCAAATTTCACAAATGTTGAAAAATGATGTAGCCTTTAGAAACTCTTCATCAAGAGTAGACATCAATTTTACAGGAATCGGCCTACGAACAGGACCATCAACATTGACTTCCAAAAACTCAAACAAACTGTAAAACAAATTTAAAAGTATAGAAATACAAAAATGTAAGGAAAATAATTATTGAAAAAACAATTAGGACATTTAACAATAAAAATATCACTGTGTATTATAATCTTCAATCTCAGAAATATTATCATTGATGAACACACGAGTAACGTCAATACCGTAGGAATTAGACATATAGGGTTTCTCTAAAAAAAATAAACACAAGACAGTCATTATGATATTCAAATAATCAAGTCTTAGAAAAAAGGAATTACATATAAAAAATATTAAAAAAAACGTTTATGGTATTTAACTCTACCAAATTGCATGAAGATAATCATATGTGATTCATCAAAATGCTCAATAACATACTTAGAGAACTGTGATGCGTAATCACTCCAAAGAGTGATGTAAACACAGTCACCGCTATAAAAATAACTAATATTAGAACTAAAATTTTATAGTGTTCAAATATTAAGAAAGAATAAAACAAACGGCCATATAAAATTATGAAAAACATGTACCTGATATTAGAAACCTCTATAGTTAATCTCGCATTTCTTTTGACATCTCTCATATTGGAATTGTTATTTTTAAAAACATGAACAACATGTCCAATTATATCTGGAAGACATCGGATTAAAGAATTAGAAATACATAAAATATTCATAAATTATAAAAGCAACAATTTATGTAAATTTATGTAAATAATACCTATAGTAGTTTTCAACGTGATTTCATTATCAATAACTGACTTGAATGAGTAAAACTTAAACCGAAAGTAGGTCCATCAAACTGGTTACAAGGATTCACATGGGTACTGGATTTCAAAACTAACTTATTCGGGCAGTCGATAACCTTGTAATAGACGCATTAGATCCAAGGCTAGGGTTTATTATAGTAGCATTCTCGTTTAAATAACGTTTGAAACGGAATATATCTTGTTTAAAAACTTTTGACTGCATCCGGTTACCCTGAAGTTAAAAAAACATAAATAATTGTTATCCTTAACAAAATGGACCAATAATTATAAAATAAATGGTAAAAAAAATGATTCCCGATTCGTCCATAAAAACCATTTCCATTAATAAATCCTCATTAGCATTATTTTTATCCTTGACACTCCAAACCTTTAACACTTTTACCTTAATGGTAGATGGAGTAGATCTAAGTACGTCAGTCTCGTGTAACATAGTAAATTTCTGGACATCCATTGACCTTGATAAACAAAAACACAATTACATAATGTAAGGCCCCGATCCCGGTGCCTCACACTGGACGTTGAATTTACACATAAACACATTTCTAAATATTAGACTTAACTAAAATTTTACGCGGAATATAAAACTTTCAAACATAATATATTACATAACCTTCAAATCTTGTCTTAACAGCATTCGTAGTTGTTTAAACATAAAACATAGTCTTTAAAATAACGTAACATTTCCTTGAGATGCCAGTATCTTCAATTTCATCCCATGTGTTCCCCTCAAGCGAGCTGCCTCATCCAACTCACCTACGTGCATACTAAAAGTCAGCTACGCTGAGTGAGTTCTAGTTAATCATGTAATCGTATAAAACATTCACATATTCTTACATACCCATCCGAAGATACATATTATATAATCTACTTACCTTTCTTTCATACTTACATAATCATAAACTTTCTTTCTTTTCTTTCATACTTTATATTAAACCCTAGTTTACATTATTCTATTCTGCCTCGAGAATTATAAGGGCTCGGTCCCTTTTCTGCCTCGGATATTATTAGGGTCCTGTCCCTTTCTGCCCCAGATATTATTAGGGTCCGTTCCATTTCTGCCTCGAATATTATTAGGGTCCGGTCCCTTTCTGCCTTAAGTATTATTAGGGCTCAGTCCCTTTCTTCTGTACCTATCCATCTCTTACATTCATTCATAACATATAAATATCATTCACACATTATATATAGCATTCATATCCGTAATTATAGCTTGAAGGTTCATGCAATATCCAAAGATCGTTCACGTACCGACAAGAAATCATTCATACCTTTCACATATATCATATATGGCATACACTTATCACTTAGGATAAGTGTATTAACTAATCACATCGAGTATGCACATAGCCCCGAAAATATAACAAGAAATGGGGCTAGAAACTCACCTAAACTTGGTTACGTTCACCGTTAATGGTAATCCATTTCTTTAGTTGTGCATAGCTAACTGTATAACAATTACGCGTATTAATTACTATCACTATCCATATTGTAGGTTCCTGGACGGATCACACGAGATATCGCGGTCTACTAAGGTGCGGAATCCCTGCGTAGATCGTTACGAGTGTAGAAAGCAAATCAAACAAACACGATACGATAAACGAACACGTTATATTGATAACCGAACACGTGATACGATATCACTATTACAGACTCACGTCAACTCGATCGACTCAAACGACTAACTTGAACAACCCACCTTAAACCAAGCCGTAAGTTGTATTATAAATACACGACAACTTCGCCTGATATGTTCAGGCGAAGTTGTCCATAACTTCGCTTGTTCAACAAGTTCGCCTAGGCGAACTTGTTAACAACTTCGCTTAAACAAAAACATAAATAACTTTACAGACTCGATTACAGACACTAGACTATGAACTACTGACATTTATGCACCAACAGACTCCCCCTTGGCAGTAGCTTCATATCTTGATCTTTAAGCTCTTGTCTTGTAATCCTGTATCTTCACGCATGCACTCCATCTCTAACACAAACTGACACGACTCTTTGATACTTCCTCGCTTCATCCTTCCAAGCAGGAATATAAAAGATTTTCTTCTCATTAAGCACCTTCAGATCAGCTTGCGATAAGTTTACCAAATGCATCGGATCGCAAACTCTAAGGAGCTCTTGTTCATCTTCGTCTTCCATCACCGCCTCTGCTGTCTCACAATCCACGTACCACCACTTTAGGTCTTTAAGCACATCCTTGGGCATTAGCTTCATCGGTACTTCTTTCAGGCACCGGATCGGTTTATACTTCATTACCATCCAAGGTTTTCCATCAGTTCTTAGACCTCTATCCTTGTCCTCAACAAGTTTTCCCTTTTGTGGCTTCAACAGCTCAAACTTCTTCTCTTTTATACTCTCTCTCCAAACAATTTTCTCAATGACTCTAGCCATATTATCGTCACTTCGATTGATTAACCCCAATCTGGCTAAGTCTTTCACTTCACATTCCGGCAGTGTATTCAACGACCTTAACATTCTTTTAAAATACTGAACGCCGTCATACCGTTTAAGCACAAAGAGCTTCAACTGCTCATCATAGATCTAGCAAATAATCCCTTTCTTCGCTTCAGCATAGCCTTTGATATTATAATTCTTCTTGAACATGGTTGGAACAGCAGGCTTTTTAGTCTTAATAAACCAATGAGCATATCCTTCTTTCCACCTAGGTTGCTCCTCCCACTCTGTCTCATCATTCTCCATCTCAGTACCAATATCGGCTTTCTCAACATCTGGGATCTCGTGTTCAACATTTTCTTCTACTATCTCACCTTCTTCAATCTCATCTTCAATCACAATTTGTGCGCCAATCTTCTCAATCTCCTCAATCGGCAGCACATCATCATCAAACATATCATCATCTTCTAGCATATCATCATTCAATTCTTTCAACGCATCTATCACATCATCATCATCATCAACCATCACCACCTCATCACCACCAACTGCACCTGCAGACTCCCCCTGAGCTGTGGAAGTCCCAAGAGCTTGAGTAGTTCTTGGCAACTCACCACCTGCACCTTTCGGTGCATTGGGATCATCGTCTCTGTCATTTCTCCTCTTCGTCCTTAACTCGTCGCCTCTACAGCCTGTCTCCCCCTGAGATGCCAAGAACTCCTTCATAGCATCTATAATACGCCCATGTTCAACCAGGAGGGACGACTGTAGTTGATTCTCTGCTACAAGGCGCTGAATAGCCTGGGTCTGGATAAAGTTTATCCTCGATTGCTCTGCCACGACCCGCTCAAGTGCAGCTATTCTCTCCGAGTCTGAGAGGGTTGCATCGAAATCAAACCTCATGTTAGATGTGTCTTGAGTATACTGAGGAGGGATCTCGAATGTAACCGGGACTTCATAAGCAGTTGTGGACGTAACCGCAGGTGGTATCGTGACCGACAACCCTGCAGTTGCGACGACCGTCGACTCTACAAACCGTGCCACCACCTCTGAAGGAGTAAGCGTTGGAGGTGGTAACGACACAATCTCCGGAGTCGTCGTCTGTAGTGTGATGGATGGGATGCCGACAGCTGATGTAGCCACCACAGGAACATCTGCGGCGCTTGTAACCTGTACAGAGGTAGGAACAATCGACATACCTGACAGTGCGGATGGAGCAAAACGTATAACTCGTGAAGTCTCTCCAGCTCCCATACCAGCACCTGTCCTTTCATGTCTTGATCGTCTGATCAACTTGTGTATATCCTCCTCTTCTTCTTCTGACTCACTATCATCCACTGTCCTCTTCCTCTTCCCCAACGTCCTCTCTCTAGTCACCAACATCCTCCTCGCCTCATCCATAACATCGTCAAGATCTGAGTCAGCCACCGTTGTAGCCGCTCTAGTTACACTCACTTCCCTAACCTGTGCAGCAGAGACCTGCACTTCTTCATGTGGATCAAAACGATCCATGTCGAAGAATCCTTGGCCGCCAAATGCAGCATCAAGGTCAACATCCTCCTCAGCCGATACAACAGGCGCAGTAGGTATATCTCGAGTTGCTCCTGCCTGTTGTGGTTGAGGGTCTCTGAACTCGTCCCCCCGAGCTGGCACATACCCAGGGTTTATCAAGTACCCGAAGAGTGGAGTATGCCTTGGACGCAGTTCAGGCTTGCTCCTCGCACTGGATGTACGGCATTGAGCAAAGATACGTTTGCTAACATTCTCCATGTATCTTATTGGGCGTCGTTGTGGCAAATTTGGAGCCACATGGTTCAAGATCATCTGGATGAATCTTGGATACATTATGAACCGCTCACGAGCCATCGCCCTCCTCTGTCTGTCGATCTCATAAAAGACCATCTGACTGAAGCTATAACGTTTGTTATAGGTCAGAGCAGTCATTGCGGACTGCATGGTCGCACCCATTCCGTCAGTACCCGCCTTCCTCCCAGACATACACACAATCATGACGTGCATGAGGAAGCGCCACTGATCGAGCATGAACCCCTTCCGTCTCTGGGTATCGCCCAATGGACCAGAATAGCCCATTCTTAGAAATGCCCCATCGCGAAACGGAGCAACAAACTTTTTAGGGTCATCCCTAGTCTCCTCACCGAATCGTAAAGCCACCCGTATCTGTTCAGATGAGAACTGAACTTCTTGATTATTGACTGTTGCTCTCATAACCGGGGGCTCAACACGACAATCGTACTCCACCGTCTGCCAGAAGTCCTCGATATTGGGTAAGGATATCGGCAGTGTCGTCGTGATTGCGTGGAATATCCTCGAGCGTAGGAGGAATGTGATTATCTCGCGATAATCCTCCACACCACTCGCTTCCGGGTCTAAGGTGATGAACATGTTGTGACCCGGGAAGAATTGCCTCTGATTATCTCCTCCGTCATCTCCTCCAGCACCTCCAGCACCGGCAACAGCAGCCATCTCTGCAACAAACGAACCAAGTTAGATAAACATTAAGATATAACACAAGTTCGCTTGTTACCATGAGCGAAGTTGTGATAAAAACTGTATAGGCGAACTTAAAGTTGGGGCGAAGTTGGGAACAACTTCGCATCATCTTTAAGTTCGTCTAATAATTGTTAAGTTAAAAGATCCAGGCGAAGTTAATGATAACTTCGCCTCACCACAACATCGCCTCAGGCGAATTTAAGCTTCAGGCGAAGTTAAGCATCAGGCGAAGTTACGGATAACTTCGCCTAAACCTTAAGTTCGCCTGAATATGAATCGGCGACAGTGAGTTTGATTCAAACTCGAAAATCTGGTGTTTCGGCCAATTTTGACGATTTAGGAGACTAAAACACATGGTATTAAGGCAGTCCGGACGATCAGTTTGTTCATGAACACGTAAAACAAGTTTTGAAATTGGGTATAGGTTTCGAACGTCCGAGGTCGTTAACCGGGTGTCAAAACAACCTAGGATTAACAACATCGAACATCGAGTATAAGATATAGAATCCAAACACACCTTGAATACTAACTGAAATCGAAAAAAGACAAGTGGATGTTAATCGGATAAATCGGATAAGTTCGCTGAGATTATCGAGAATAAGTTCGCTGAGAATTCAAATAATGAACTGTGACCTTTGAAAATCCTTATATAGGGGCGAAGTTATACAGGCGAAGTTATGAATAACTTCGCCTAGGCGAAGTTATTCACAAGTTCGCCTGTTTAACAACATCGCCTATATTTACAAAATCAACCCTTATAATTTGAACATTTTGCAATTAACTTTTAAAACTTCCCTTTAAGAATTAAATAACATGATCAAGTCCAAGTAACCTTTTATAAAAGCATACAACTACATAAAAAGAAAACTTTTAACAATTAAAGTATAAGGGATCAAATTTCAGTCTCGATAGGGACTGCTACGTTTTAGAAAAGATCCGAACAGGAATCATACTAACAACGTGACTGTCACATAGATCCGTGTTTAGCTGTATTATGACATAAGGAAACAGGGTGTAAGCAGGTAATATACTTAAGATGGTTTTCATCGTTTCTGTGATACGAGTTAGATTCAATTATGCCTCAAAATTTAAGTGGGCAACAACTCAGAGATTAGGATGCCTCCTATCTATTCTCAAAGCGTATTTGGCTTTCCCCAAGTCACCCCGAATTGACTTCGACCCTTAGTGTCTGATTAAGTTTGTAATTACTCTTCATCTCCTTCCCGTTCTCTTTCTTACTCCTTGATTAAGAAGTCTTGATATGTTGAACTCTAAAATGTTTCAATAATTCATAAGTTGTTTTTTTTTTATTTTTTTTTTTATGATAAACATTTACATAGACTTCAGAGTAGTAACCAACTGCAAGTCCCGAATCTGGATCACTGCAGTTTCTTGAAACGCTATCTTCACGGGAATCAGAACACTTACGGGCTCGTGTATGACTGGGTAATCGCTTTTCTGCCTATCATTCGGAAAGATATATATGAAGACATGCAAAACTCGTAAGGAGTTTCCACGTAAAATCAAGTAGTTTTAGTTTGTATCACATCTACTTTTACGCACCATAAAAAGTTACCATGACATACAATGACTGTCCTAAAGCCTTTTAAGCCTAATAACTTCACTAGTTAAGCACACAGAATCAGTATATCTATCATTTTCCAAGGTTGGATCAATTTTCTGTTAAACATAGCTAACGAACTTCTTACGAAGTAGTAGACTTGAAAAATAATTTCATTTCCCTATAAAAATTTTAACATTTATCGCCCCGACCAAAACAAAGTCTTCAGGTAAACGGCTATCCGAAGATCCAAAGGATCAGCTGGACCGACCACATACTAGTATGTGTCCTTCTAACTAGGTATGATCGAATAATTTTAAGCGAAAAAAATGAAAACTCATCATAAACCACCCCGGTCACTTTCAGTCATCTGGTTAATGGCTATCCTCAAATTCTACAAGTAGAAAATGAGGACCAAAACATATCCGAAGACAAGTCCTTCAAACTGAGGTAACCGACATAATTTTAAGCGATAGTGATTTTTTTTTTTTTTTAATATAACTTGAAAAGCATGGTTACTCGGGATTGATCATCCCATTCAACTCAATAAGGTTTTGAAATCTCATTTTGTCAAACGCTTTAGTATATAAATCAGCGAAATTATCAAGCGTATCCACCTTTTCAAGCACAATCAGTTTCTTCTCAGCACAATCCCGTATAAAATGATGACGTATGTCAATATGTTTATTTTTACTATGTTTCACGGGATTGTTAGTTACTGAGATAGCAGCTGTGTTATCAATGCAAATAGGTGTAAGTAAGAAATTCAGACCATAGTCGCGCAACTGTTGTTGAATCCAAAGAACCTGGGAGCAGCAGTTGGATGCTGCCATGTATTCTGCTTCACAGGTTGAAATTGCGACTGAAGTCTGCTTCTTGCATTGCCACGACACCAATCTGCCACCAAGAAACTGACATCCTCCAGTTGTTGACTTCCGACTCTGATTGCACCCTCCATAATCAGAATCTGTGTAAGCGACTAGCTCCAAGTCTCCTCCTCTCGGGTACCACAACCCCAGCTTCGGTTTGCCCTTGAGATACCGCAAGATCCTCTTCACACCCTTCATGTGAGATTCCTTTGGGTTTGCCTGAAAACGAGCACAAAGAGAAACAGCAAACATTATATCAGGCCTAGAAGCAGTTATGTGACAATCGTCAATTTCAGGTTAACCTCGTTAACTCAACTCCGTCAATTCAAACTTTAAGATCGTTGAATCTTTAACGCACACTTCATTACATTTAAACTAGGGTTTAAATGACGCTTAACACTTACTACATGTGTAGTCTTTCGGGATTTGCACCGAAACGCAAACGAGTTAACGCAAACGATTGACAAATAAACGACAAACGTCAAGACACTAATTATATGATTATTATGTGTTAGGATTATGTGCTATGTGATAATAGTATGGTCATGTTAACTTATTGTTCAAGTATGATGGAATGTTCTAGAGAAAAACAACAATTGGAAGTTTAGGGACTAGAATGCAACTTGGTTGCTTATAAATATAACATAAACTCTAAACCCTAGCTATTATTATTATCACCAAAAACCCGATCGGCCCCCTTGCTCCTCCCTATCCACGGCTGCCGTCCACCTCCATACACACAACCACCATCAATTCAAGCCCTTGATCCAAGAACTAGGTGCTAGGAAGGTATACTTGATCACCTCTTACCTCCTTGTTGTGTAATTTTTATGTTTGATGGGTTGTAGGAAAACCCTAAGTTGGCCGATTCTTGTATATATATGATTATTATGATTCTTGTTAATTGGATAATAGATTGATAACTAGTTTGATAGTATTGTATGTTAATTGTTGTGTCCTTGATTGGGAGTGTAAGTAAAACCCTAAGCTTGTATGTATGTGGGATTGATATGCATGGATAGTAATTATAGTATCTAGAGGGTTGTATGGATGCATAATAGCTCATAGGTTGTGATTATGTTGAGTTTTGATGTGAACAGATTCTGGACAGAATGTATATACGATGTTTAACTGACTGTAACGAAGTGTAAACATGAAAATTGATTGAGATTGTGAGTACTGCAGTAAACTAGGTTGAGTCTAGTTTCTATGAAGTATAAATTCGTAATTTTTGGATAAGTGGAAGTATACTTTTATGATTTTACAAAAACGTGATGCAAAGCTGAGCTGTTAGACCTGCTGTTAGGTTATATTGTAAATATTATATCTCATGAACCACGAGACCAATTGGGTTGGTTCCACTTCTGGAAGTTGACTCACTGAGTTAGGAACCAAACCCAAGTGGTCTTGCATTTATTGGATTTTTCGTTTAACGGGAATTGCAAATAACATTCTGATGTGCATGAATCTGGCTGATATAAGTTAGCTGTAATGTTTTGATCATTGTGAGCAATCTATATGGAATAAAAATAAGATAAAATATGTTCTGGAAACCTAAGACATGTATGTTTCTGTGGTAATTTTTGGTGAATTAATTGAGACATTATAATCGGTGAACTAGTACAATCTTTCAAGTAGAAATTCTGTCATAACGAAACTAGCTGCTGAGTTGTATAGGAATGCATGAAATATGGTAGTTTCTATATAATTGTTGTAATTTTGACCAAAATACCCTTGCGGGGAAATATTTGCTAGTTGATTGCCATGAATTGACCAAATTACCCTTGCGGGAAATATTGGTTAGTTAGTCTTTGTTTGTTGACCAAATTGCCCTTACGGGAATTATTGCTAGTAAGTAGGTTATTAACACATGACACGGAAGTAATTGCTCACTCATATGTCGTATCACGATTGTACTTGTAGAGTCACACACAATACACAAACGAAACATGTTACGTGCATAGGTATTATGTGCCGAGTCTAGAGACTCGTTAAACGTTCCGATACTTAGAAAATCTCCTTGTTGTTTTAGAACGCTAGAGAGTTTTCTACGACGCGCATCACTCGGTGATCTAGATCGGATATTCTTCGCAAACAGTGAGTTCACTTTACCCCACTCTTAAACTGCTTTCAAACGTTTTCACTTGGGGGAGATAACATACTCCGATAAACATATTTTCTGAGATAAACGCATATGAAAGATTTTGTTATAAATTATATATCACTTGTAAAGGCTAAGCGGCATTTGTAACAACTTGAAGTCCCACACATCGGACCGGTTAATATTTGGAATAGCGAGTCACTTTTGGGTAGTACTACTGGGTTTGACAAACCCCACCCGACGTTATAGCTCAACTGGAGGTTGAGTGGGTGTAAATTTGGGCTAACACATACCATGGTCTGGAGGACCTGGTGACGGGCACTTGATAAACAGTCAGCTTCGGTCGCGAACCACTTAGCAATACTTGTTGTATAGATTAGCTACCTATCGATATATAATTTAACATAACACTATCTGGTAATGCAATACTTAAACGTTGTAACGTGGTTACACACTCAAACGCCGTAACGAGGTTACGCAACATTTAAACGTCGTAACGAGGTTACGCAAAACGCTAAACAATTTATCTTATTTTACTTGTGAACTCACCAACCTTGTGTTGACACTTTTAGTATGTTATTCTCAGGTAGCCGAGGCGGGCGCGCGGTTTAGGAGCATGCATTATTGAAAACACTTTTATTCTGCAAATTTAAACTTAAACAGTTACTTTTGGTTTTTAAGTCGTCCTGCGTGACGCAACTTTTGAATTAAGGTTTTACGCTTCCGCATTTACTTTCATTTAAACGTTTTTCTTTGGTTTGGTTATAACTAATGATTCCGATCCTGCCAGTTCACACCCTCTGACGGTAAAACTCCGTTAGTGGATTTTGAGGGTGTGACAGATTGGTATCAGAGCCATTGGTTATAGCGAACTAGAAACTGCATGCATACTAGACTATAACCGCGACGACCCATTAGTTATAATGATACGCACTGCATAGGTTTGTGTAGTCTTGAAATCTTATTTCCTTACCTCCTTCACTCATACGCGCGCATATACACGGCTTACCTGTAGAAATGTCGACGCCACCCTCATCATCATCCGATTCGATGACGCATGCTCACGGGAAGGAACCGCAGTTACCTACTGCCTCGCCACCCCGTGTAGTCCAGGAACTCGAAGCTCCCGCACCGAAGAGGTACCGCCTATCCGGAGGCTTGTATGACAACAACGTTAGCTGGGAATGGTACCCCAACATGATCAGACGTATGGTCTACCGTGAACAAGTTCCCCCATTGCCTCACCCGAACCACCCTGCTTACCCTAACACTCTACCACCTATACCCGAACCTGTGGAGCGAGTCCTCGCAGCTGTCGTTTCTTGTTTGGAGCGTGATGTGGGTTACATGCGCTACACTAGAGAAAATGTTGCTAGACTGTTTAAAGATGGAACCGAGACTCAAGAGGAGATTGCCCGCATGACAACGGCAATGAAAGAAATGCAAGAGACTAGTGAACAACGAACCAAGGTTATGATGAAGATGCAAGCCGAGATGATAGACTTGCAAGAACAACTCCAAGAAGCAAGGACCCGAACGGAAATAGCGTTAGAACGTTGCGATATCCTACAAACGCAACTCGATCAGAACGCAGCAGAACCTGAGGCCGAGCCCGAGGCAGAGCCTGAAGTAGAACCCGAAGTAGAACCTGAAGAAGATCCCGAAGAGGAGCCTGAGGAAGATCCCGAGGAAGATCCCGAGGAGGAACCCGAAGAGGAACCGGAGGAAGAACCGGCTGAGCCAGAGGCACACTCGGATGTGTCCTCAGGCGACGACATCTCGGGATGATAATACCTAGATGGCTGGAAGAAACGCTGGACACGGACGTGGTAACATCAGCATGACTGCAGCTGAACTCCAAACTCTGCTGAATGACCATGTGGCGGCCGCTTTAGCCGCACACGTTCAGAATCAAACAGGAGGTCCAAATGGAACGTGTACCTTCAAGAACTACTTAGACTGCAAGCCCAGTACGTTTAAGGGCACTGAGGGAGCTATAGGCTTCCTGCGTTGGGCTGAGAAGGCCGAGTCGGCCTTTGAGATGTGTAACTGTCCCCATGCCAATAGGGTCAAGTTTGCTGCTGGGACACTCGAGGATTCCGCCCTCACTTGGTGGAATTCGAACGTCCAGATCCTTGGCTTGGAACTGGCAAACGCGATGAACTGGGAGGAGTTCAAAAACATGATGCGAGAGGAATACTGTCCGAGGGAAGAAATTTCGAAGTTAGAGTCGGAGTTTTGGTCATTGAAAATGGTGGGTTCAGAGATTGAAGCCTACACCACTCGTTCGCACGAGTTGGCAGTGATGTGTCCGCGGATGGTGGATCCGCCGAGCAAAAGAATAGAGATGTACATTGATGGGTTGGCACCACAGATTCAGGGTATGGTGACGTCTTCCAGACCAGCCACGATCCAACAAGCGATCCGTTTGGCTCACAAACTAACGGATCAGGCTGTGACCCAGGGTGCGTTACCACCAAGGGGTTCGACTGTAAAAGCCCGTGACAACCCGAATAATGACCATGCCAGCAACAGCAACAACAGCAACCCGAACAGCGGGAAAAGAAAGTTTGACAACACCAGGTCTTCATCCTCAAACCTCCCACCGCAACACCACTACCGTAAGCCCGAATTTACTCGGAGTTTCAACACTCAGAATCACAACAACAACAACAACAACAACAACAACAACGGTAGCGGGCAGGTTTCGAGCGGATATGCTGGGAAATATCCAAAGTGCAACAGGTGCAACTTTCATCATGTTGGTCAGTGTGACCGTGTCAAGTGTCAAAGATGCGGAAAGATAGGTCACCAAGCGAAGGAATGTAGAGGAGACCTTGCGGCGAAGGGTGCTCCTAAGCCACCGATGACGACTAAGGGATGTTTTGAATGTGGACAGGAAGGCCATTTCCGGAAGGATTGCCCCAAGCTGAAACATAATGACAACAATGGGGGCAATGGAAGTGGCAGTAACGGTGGAGGAAATGGCAAAGGAAGTGCGTTTGTGATTGGATCGGGTCAAGCCCGCAGAGATCCGCATGTGGTGTCTGGTAAGTTCCCTGTAAACGATTGTTTTGCTTCTGTTTTGTTTGACACTGGAGCTGATAGGAGTTTTGTGTCAAAGGCCTTTAGCCAACTTTTAAACCTTACTCCAACCCCGTTAGACGCTAAGTTTCCTGTTGAATTAGCCAACGGTAAAACTGTAATAACAACTCATATACTTGCGGGATGTAAGTTGAAATTGTCAGGTTATGTCTTTGACATTGACCTTATTCCTTTTACGCTTAGTAGTTTCGATGTCGTAGTCGGCATGGACTGGTTATCGGAGAACCGAGCGGAGATTATATGTCATGATAAGATCGTCCATATTACCACCCCTTCAGGCGAGATCATTTCGGTCCGAGGCGAGAGAAGCGGCATGACCACCAGCATCATTACCATTATGAAGGCACAGAAGTATTTAAGAAAGGGTCATCCGGCAATTCTGGCGCAGATTGTTGAGAAACTTGTGGAGGAGAAACGAATTGAAGACATACCGGTTGTGCGAGACTTCCCGAAAGTTTTCCCGGAGGATTTGCCTGGACTCCCTCCTATTCGTCAAGTCGAATTCCAAATCGAGTTGACACCCGGTGCAGCACCCATAGCACGAGCCCCGTATCGGCTCGCACCGGCGGAACTTCAGGAGTTGTCCACCCAGTTGCAAGATTTGTTGGATAAAGGTTTTATCCGACCTAGCTCATCGCCATGGGGAGCCCCTGTCTTGTTTGTCCGAAAGAAAGACGGGACTTTCCGAATGTGCATCGACTACCGGGAGTTAAACAAAGTGACGGTCAAGAACCGTTATCCTTTACCCCGAATTGATGATTTGTTTGACCAGCTTCAGGGATCGAGTTACTACTCGAAGATCGATCTACGATCCGGTTATCACCAGCTGAGAGTGCGCGAAGAAGATATTTCAAAAACGGCTTTCAGAACACGGTATGGTCACTACGAGTTTTCGGTTATGCCTTTTGGCCTAACCAACGCACCAGCCGTATTTATGGATCTCATGAATCGAGTATGCAAGGCGTACCTCGACAAGTTCGTGATTGTTTTCATCGATGATATTCTCGTCTACTCCAAGAACGAGACTGACCACGACGAACACTTAAGGATAATTCTGGAACTGCTGAAGAAGGAACAACTGTATGCTAAACTCTCGAAATGTGAATTTTGGCTTCGCGAGGTTCACTTTTTAGGACATGTGATCAACGAGAATGGTATCCATGTCGATCCCGGTAAGGTAGAGGCCATCAAAAACTGGGAAGCACCTAAGACTCCGACTGAGGTGCGACAATTCCTAGGACTGGCCGGCTACTATCGGCGTTTCATCGAGGGATTTTCAAAGATTGCTCAACCCCTCACCGCTTTGACTCACAAGGGCACTAAGTACAACTGGGGTGACGCGCAGGAATCCGCTTTTCAACTGTTGAAAACCAAGCTTTGTAGCGCCCCTATTTTAGCCCTCCCCGAGGGAACAGAAAATTTTGAGGTACACTGTGACGCATCTATACAAGGTCTCGGTTGTGTGCTGATGCAACTCGAGAAGGTTATAGCCTACGCCTCTAGACAACTACGGGTTCACGAGAAGAACTACACGACCCACGATTTGGAACTCGGAGCTGTAGTGTTTGCTCTTAAGATATGGAGGCATTACTTGTACGGTACCAAGTTTACCATTTACACCGACCACAAGAGTCTCCAACATATCTACGATCAGAAGGAGCTGAACATGCGACAGCGTCGTTGGGTCGAGCTGCTTAAAGATTATGATTGTGCCATCAAGTACCACCCTGGCAAGGCCAATGTGGTGGCCGACGCCCTCAGCAGGAAAGAAACAGATAAACCCAGACGAGTGAGAGCATTGCAACTCACGATTCATGCCAGCTTACCCGATCAGATTCGCGATGCGCAACTGGAAGCTTTGAAAGATGATAATCTTCCATCGGAACTCATGCGGGGCATGAGCAAGCAACTTGAAACCAGATCGGACGGGGTCCGATATTTTGAGAACCGGATTTGGGTTCCACGATACGGAGAGTTGAGAACTCTAGTGATGGACGAAGCTCATAAGTCCCGATATTCTATCCACCCTGGCTCAGATAAAATGTATCATGATTTAAAGGAACTTTACTGGTGGCCGAACATGAAAGCCGACATTGCCACCTACGTGAGCAAATGCTTGACTTGTGCCAGAGTCAAGATAGAATACCAGAAACCATCTGGTCTACTGCAACAGCCGGAACTCCCAATGTGGAAATGGGAACAAATCTCAATGGACTTTATTACGGGTTTGCCTAAGACACCGACGGGATGCGATACCATCTGGGTGATCGTTGACCGGTTGACTAAATCGGCACATTTTCTAGCGATTAAGGAAACAGACAAAATGGAAAGACTGACTCGTGTCTACATGAAGGAAGTAGTGTCGAGACACGGAGTGCCCGTCTCCATCATTTCCGACCGAGATTCTCGTTTTACCTCACACTTTTGGAAGTCGCTGCAAAGCGCACTGGGCACACGTCTTGATATGAGTACCGCATACCATCCTCAGACGGATGGGCAAAGTGAACGGACTATTCAGACCCTGGAGGATATGTTGCGTGCATGCGTCTTAGATTTCGGAAAAAGTTGGGAACCCCATTTACCCTTGGTAGAGTTTTCGTATAATAACAGCTACCACGCAAGCATTAAGGCAGCGCCGTTTGAAGCGCTGTACGGACGGAAGTGTCGATCACCACTCTGCTGGGCAGAGGTGGGTGATAGCCAAATCACTGGTCCGGAACTGGTACTCGAAACTTCGGAAAAGATTGTTCAAATCCGAAATCGCATGGCAGCAGCACGAGATCGACAAAAGAGTTACGCCGACAAGCGCCGAAAACCTCTCGAATTTCAAGTAAACGATCGAGTGTTACTCAAAGTCTCACCTTGGAAAGGTGTGGTTCGCTTTGGTAAGCGAAACAAACTTAACCCGCGATATGTTGGTCCGTATCGGATAACTGAGCGCATTGGTCCGGTGGCGTACCGACTGGACCTACCAACAGAACTCAGTGGCGTACACGATGTATTCCACGTATCAAATTTGAAGAAATGCCTATCTGATGAAACCCAAGTAGTCCCTTTGGAGGAACTACAAGTTGATGAACAGTTACGGTTCATTGAGGAACCAGTCGAGGTTTTGGATTGGGAAACCAAAACGCTCAAACACAGCAAAATTCCAATCGTTAAGGTTCGTTGGAACTCGAGACGTGGACCGGAGTTCACGTGGGAACGCGAGGATCAAATGATGAAAAAGTATCCTCACCTTTTTGAAGGGCTAACCAAACACCGGAAACCGCGAAACCCGGCAAACCGTCAAACATCACCGGAGGTATGAACTAAATTTCGGGACGAAATTTCTTTCTACTAGGGGATGATATGACAAACTGAAAATTTTTCTTACTTTTTCAGGCTCTCATCACGACTTGACTCAATTTTCGGGACGAAAATTCTTTAACATGGGAATGATGTGACAATCGTCAATTTCAGGTTAACCTCGTTAACTCAACTCCGTCAATTCAAACTTTAAGATCGTTGAATCTTTAACGCACACTTCATTACATTTAAACTAGGGTTTAAATGACGCTTAACACTTACTACATGTGTAGTCTTTCGGGATTTGCACCGAAACGCAAACGAGTTAACGCAAACGATTGACAAATAAACGACAAACGTCAAGACACTAATTATATGATTATTATGTGTTAGGATTATGTGCTATGTGATAATAGTATGGTCATGTTAACTTATTGTTCAAGTATGATGGAATGTTCTAGAGAAAAACAACAATTGGAAGTTTAGGGACTAGAATGCAACTTGGTTGCTTATAAATATAACATAAACTCTAAACCCTAGCTATTATTATTATCACCAAAAACCCGATCGGCCCCCTTGCTCCTCCCTATCCACGGCTGCCGTCCACCTCCATACACACAACCACCATCAATTCAAGCCCTTGATCCAAGAACTAGGTGCTAGGAAGGTATACTTGATCACCTCTTACCTCCTTGTTGTGTAATTTTTATGTTTGATGGGTTGTAGGAAAACCCTAAGTTGGCCGATTCTTGTATATATATGATTATTATGATTCTTGTTAATTGGATAATAGATTGATAACTAGTTTGATAGTATTGTATGTTAATTGTTGTGTCCTTGATTGGGAGTGTAAGTAAAACCCTAAGCTTGTATGTATGTGGGATTGATATGCATGGATAGTAATTATAGTATCTAGAGGGTTGTATGGATGCATAATAGCTCATAGGTTGTGATTATGTTGAGTTTTGATGTGAACAGATTCTGGACAGAATGTATATACGATGTTTAACTGACTGTAACGAAGTGTAAACATGAAAATTGATTGAGATTGTGAGTACTGCAGTAAACTAGGTTGAGTCTAGTTTCTATGAAGTATAAATTCGTAATTTTTGGATAAGTGGAAGTATACTTTTATGATTTTACAAAAACGTGATGCAAAGCTGAGCTGTTAGACCTGCTGTTAGGTTATATTGTAAATATTATATCTCATGAACCACGAGACCAATTGGGTTGGTTCCACTTCTGGAAGTTGACTCACTGAGTTAGGAACCAAACCCAAGTGGTCTTGCATTTATTGGATTTTTCGTTTAACGGGAATTGCAAATAACATTCTGATGTGCATGAATCTGGCTGATATAAGTTAGCTGTAATGTTTTGATCATTGTGAGCAATCTATATGGAATAAAAATAAGATAAAATATGTTCTGGAAACCTAAGACATGTATGTTTCTGTGGTAATTTTTGGTGAATTAATTGAGACATTATAATCGGTGAACTAGTACAATCTTTCAAGTAGAAATTCTGTCATAACGAAACTAGCTGCTGAGTTGTATAGGAATGCATGAAATATGGTAGTTTCTATATAATTGTTGTAATTTTGACCAAAATACCCTTGCGGGGAAATATTTGCTAGTTGATTGCCATGAATTGACCAAATTACCCTTGCGGGAAATATTGGTTAGTTAGTCTTTGTTTGTTGACCAAATTGCCCTTACGGGAATTATTGCTAGTAAGTAGGTTATTAACACATGACACGGAAGTAATTGCTCACTCATATGTCGTATCACGATTGTACTTGTAGAGTCACACACAATACACAAACGAAACATGTTACGTGCATAGGTATTATGTGCCGAGTCTAGAGACTCGTTAAACGTTCCGATACTTAGAAAATCTCCTTGTTGTTTTAGAACGCTAGAGAGTTTTCTACGACGCGCATCACTCGGTGATCTAGATCGGATATTCTTCGCAAACAGTGAGTTCACTTTACCCCACTCTTAAACTGCTTTCAAACGTTTTCACTTGGGGGAGATAACATACTCCGATAAACATATTTTCTGAGATAAACGCATATGAAAGATTTTGTTATAAATTATATATCACTTGTAAAGGCTAAGCGGCATTTGTAACAACTTGAAGTCCCACACATCGGACCGGTTAATATTTGGAATAGCGAGTCACTTTTGGGTAGTACTACTGGGTTTGACAAACCCCACCCGACGTTATAGCTCAACTGGAGGTTGAGTGGGTGTAAATTTGGGCTAACACATACCATGGTCTGGAGGACCTGGTGACGGGCACTTGATAAACAGTCAGCTTCGGTCGCGAACCACTTAGCAATACTTGTTGTATAGATTAGCTACCTATCGATATATAATTTAACATAACACTATCTGGTAATGCAATACTTAAACGTTGTAACGTGGTTACACACTCAAACGCCGTAACGAGGTTACGCAACATTTAAACGTCGTAACGAGGTTACGCAAAACGCTAAACAATTTATCTTATTTTACTTGTGAACTCACCAACCTTGTGTTGACACTTTTAGTATGTTATTCTCAGGTAGCCGAGGCGGGCGCGCGGTTTAGGAGCATGCATTATTGAAAACACTTTTATTCTGCAAATTTAAACTTAAACAGTTACTTTTGGTTTTTAAGTCGTCCTGCGTGACGCAACTTTTGAATTAAGGTTTTACGCTTCCGCATTTACTTTCATTTAAACGTTTTTCTTTGGTTTGGTTATAACTAATGATTCCGATCCTGCCAGTTCACACCCTCTGACGGTAAAACTCCGTTAGTGGATTTTGAGGGTGTGACAAGTTAAGTACATTAAAGAACCTATAATAGCCCGATACTGAGTTGGGTCCACATCTGCATCACCGTCTGACTCAGCACCCAATTTGTGATTGACGCAGATAGGAGTGTCGAATGGAGTGCTGTCCTCCATCTTGAAGCGTTTGAGCACATCATGGACATACTTGGTCTAATGAATGAACATCCCATCCTTCTTCTGATCAACCTGCAATCCTAAAAAGAAAGTTAGTTCACCCATAGCACTCATTTCAAACCTTTTCTTCATGACGTCCTCAAACTCCTGACACATGGAGACTTTAGATGCAGCAAAGATAATGTCATCCACGTAGACTTGCACCAGCAGGAAGTCGCTTCCTTCTCTCTTAACGAACAACGTGCTATCAATCTTCCCTCTTTCAAAACCATTTTCAAGCAAGTAATCTGATAAAGTTGAATACCAGGCATGAGGTGCCTGATGTAGTCCATACAATGCCTTGCTCAACTTGTACACGTGATCAGGAAAGTCTAGGTCAGGAAAACCCGGAGGTTGCTCAACATACACTACCTCATCAACTTTCCCATTCAGAAACGCACTCTTCACATCCAACTGAAATACCTTCATCTTCTTATAAGCAGCGAACGCCAAAAACAATCTAATGGCTTCCAACCATGCGACAGGAGCGAACACTTCATTATAATCAATCCCCTCTTGTTGATTAAATCCTTTCACAACTAGCCTCGCCTTGATTCTTATGATAATCCCTTTCTCATCTCTCTTGCACTTAAACACCCATTTTGTGCCTATCGCATGCACATTTTTCGGTTTTTCAACCAAATCCCATACTTCCATTTTCTTGAACTGAGCCAACTCTTCTTGCATAGCTTCGACCCACGAGCTGTCCTTTAAAGCCATTTGATAATTCTTCGGCTCAATCTGGCTGATAAAGCAGGTGTACAAGCATTCGTTGATTATCCCTGTCTCCTTGATGCTTGTGTAAACACAGGTGTGCTCATTCAAGCTACGTCTTGTTTGTACACCGGAGGACACATCACCAATCACATTCTCCAAAGGGTGATCTTTATGAATTCTCGTGGTCGGAACAGAACCGACATGCAAATTGTCTTCCAAGTTAGAAGAGAGCTCGTCAGTGGTTGATTCATGCTGAGAGTGAAACGGATTGAAAAATTCTTCTTCAGTCGAGGTAGCAGGGGTATCGACAGCATTTGATGAGGAAGGTTGACATTTATCGATCAGCTGTCTTTGCAATAGGTCTTCTTCCTCATCAAGGATCATCTTCGTAGCAACTCTCTCTTCTTCTTCAGCAATATCCAAATACGGTATGTTAAAAGACTTAAAAAGTTTAACATAGTCGAAAAACTCCGCAGGTCCGTTGCTTGGTTTTGGCAGTTGGTAACTTGTGATATCGGTGTTACACACCACCTCAACCTTGCTGGTCGATGTATTGAAGACACGTCTGTTGGGTGTCCCAACAACATAACCGACTAAGATTCCTTCATCGGCTACTTCACCAAATTTAGAATTTGTCTTCAAAATCGAACAAGGGGACCCGAATGGTTCAAGACCACTCAAGTTGGGCTTTCTCCCATGCATAAGCTCATAACACGTTTTACCAAGTCTTTTAACAGTTAATACTCTATTCAGAACATAACAGGCTGTAGAAACCGCTTCAGCCCAAAACACCACAGGAAGCTTCGAATCAGCCAGCATAGTTCTGGCTCCTTCAATTAATGTTCTATTCTTCCTTTCAGCCACTCCATTCTGTTGCGGTGTATACGGAGCGCTGTATTGGTGTTAAATCCCTCTCTGAAGGCAGAAGATCTCCATCTCAAAATTCTTGAACTCCGTTCCATTGTCACTCCTGATGAACTTAACCCTTTTATCCATAACGTTCTCAACTTTGGTAATCAAATTCTTCACCATCTGAGCCGTTTCGTCTTTTGATTTCAGGAAATACACCCACGAATATCGTGAGTAGTCATCAGTGATCACCAAGCAATAAGAAGTTCCTCCTAGACTTTTTGCATTCACGGGACCGAAGAGATCCATGTGAAGCAACTCCAGAGTACTGGTAATTGAATTGACTTTCTTGGTGAGATGGGATTTCTTGTGCTGCTTTCCCTTCTTGCACGCTATACATTTATCTTCAAAATTGAAATTCTTCAAGGGAACGCCCAGCACAAGTCCATTCCTGACAATGTGGTTCATCTTCCGAAGATGAATGTGCCCCATTCTCCTACGCCACAATTCGGACTCTGATTCACTTACTTTTGTCATAAGGCATGATTCTGCCGTGGCCATTTCAGTTGATCTCATATCCATAATATATGTATTTCTTTCACGTGGAGCCTTCATCACAATCCACTCCTCTGGTATCTGAAAACCCGGTTTCAACACGATCGCCTCATTCTTTGTAAAGTGAACGGTGTACTCCTTATCACAGATCTGCGACACACTCAGCAGATTGTGCTTCAATTCTTCTACAAAGTTAACCTTCTCCAAAGTCATCTTTCCGTTTGACACCGTTCCTATTCCAGTAATCTTGCCACCACTTTCACCGGCAAAGCTCACTCTCCCTCCTTGAACATGTTTCAAATCGTGTAACAAGTATTTGTTACCCGTCATGTGCCGGGAACAGCCGCTATCTACAACCCAAAGATTGTTGGCAGCCCTGTTCAACTGTTCCTGCACAATAAAGCAAAAGATTAGAATTTAGGGACCCAAGACCAATTGGTCTTGGATCTATACATCCCAAACTTTGGCTTTCCAAAGTTAGTATCTCGGTAATTCCTGTAAGTCCCATTAGGATATCACATTGAAGGTTGATAGTGAGGCCTACCAAACCTTTGTGAATTGAAAGAATTATAGCTTGTGGTTTGGTTATAAGCAGTGTAAAACTGAGATTTGTTTCTATGAAAACCTGAATTAGTCACATTTTTGAATTTTAAGTGGTTTTCATTTTTAGCAGCATGATAATTACTATTAGGTTTATTCTCAGCTTTAGTAGGCCTTACACCTCTGAATCGCTGCTTCAGAGGGCAATTTGCAACAAGATGTCCTAATTGATTACATCTAAAACAACACCTATGCTCAACCTTTTTATCAACCGGTGTTTTAGATGTCGAGGCTATATTACCGCCCGTTCGTCTCACATATGGTGGGACGTACGGGTTTAGTGGAGTACTCCTTTTATTTGTTTTATCTTTTTCTCCACTCTTGGGTAACACAACCTCCTCTTTTGCCTTACCAGACTCGGATGACTTATCCGAAACTGACGAGACTGGACTTTGATCAGAAATTTCAACACTTGAAACAGGCGAACTTGTTTCGCCTCTACTAACATTTGGTTCTTTAACCGTTACTTTAATTGGCACTGTCTGAGCAACCTCAAAGTCAACAGATTTCTGAACACTAGGGTTAAAAGTGTAATTGTGATTATAAGGTGGTGGAACCTCATGATAACCGATTCCTCCTCTCTTAGCAGAGGAACCTAGATCACTAACAAGGTGATCAAGAATAGCAGAAGAATTTCTGAACTGCTCCAGTTTTCGATTCAGTTCCACCACTTTCACCTGGTGGTCAGCAATCTGTTTTTCTCTCTCAGCAATTAGTTTGGTCTTTTCTTCCAAAACTTCATAACTTAAATCAACCACTTTTATTTTAATTTTATAATTATTTTCTCTTGATTTAATGAAGTGATGATCTTCTTTTAAGGTTTTAAATTCAGCATCCAACCTAACATACTGATCGGTTATGGTTGCTAGTTGCTCAGACAAGTTCTCACATTTTGAACAAGTTGGTTTAGAACATACCTCGGAGAGCTGGTCATTAACGTCTGTCATTAGAGCTTTTTCCTCTCCGGTAACCTTCTCACTTTCTTCAGTTTCTACCTTTGCCAAATTTGCCTGCTCAAAAGTTTCTTTAGAAAGCAGGTTCCAGTTGTATTCACCATCTTCTCTAGACATCATGGCACTATAATCTTTTCTACCCTCACTTTGCTGTGGAGACCTACCCTGACTTCGTTCCACACGCTCATTCCTGCATTCTTTTGCAAAGTGACCGTTTTGTTGACAATTGTAGCATCTCACCTTTGCCTTGTCAAACCCCGGCTTTCCACCGACAAACTTCCTTCCCGTCTTTCTCATAAACCTCTTTACTCTTCTCACGATCATGGCCATTTGCCATTGTAAATCCATTTCTTCCATATCGTCAGCATCAATCTGATCGTAATCTTCATCCAACATAGCTGGATCAACAACCTTCCCTTGAATGTAGTTCTCATAGGAAGCAATGAAAGAAGCATAGAGACCAAACTGCTCTTCAGCAGACTTGACACTCATAGGCATCTTGGAGTAGTTGTTGCTGGGAGAACTTGGAGAGCAACTACTCTTACTTACCTGGGGTTGAGAACCACTTGATCCAGCTGCTACATAGCAAACATCCCCATTTGTGTTAACTGACGCATGCCCCTCATGTGATGAGTTGGGGCTCGACTCTCCCTTTGTGTAATAGGCAGCAGATTCAGTCTTTGATCCTGAGCTAGTGTTGACTTTAGCTCCATACATACCTGGATCTTGAACCTGATCCATAGGTGTCTCTTTTCTGACCATGTTAAGCTCAAAGGTTCTGAGCTTGTTGACTGCCGTTTCTAGATCATATGTGGGAAAGTCTTTGTCTTCCCTCATCAGCACAGTGTACATCTCCCATTTTGGTGGGAGAGCATCTAGAAGCTTCTCAACTATTTCTTTTTCTCGGTAGGAAATGGAATAGTTGCTCAATTCAGTCATCAGATGGTAGTATCGAGTGATAATATCATCTAAAGATTCATTCTTCAAATACTTGAAGACTGAAAACTGGGTTTTGAGCAATTTTATTTTTGAAGCCCGGATTCCTACATTCCCTTCAAATCTGCTCTCAAGAGCTTCCCAAAGCTCTTTTGCTGATGTGTACTTTCTAAACGTATGAAGGATCTCTTGTGGAAGAGCCATAGTAATAGCAGCATGAGCCTTGCTCTCAGCCTCATACATCTTTTTCTCTTCTTCTTCCATTTTACTATACTTCTTGATTTGGTCACGACCTTCATACTCCATAATTGGTGGAATATAACCATCCTGGATGCATAGCCACATCTTCGCATCCTGGTATTTGACGTACTGTATGAACCGATCCTTCCATGCAACGAAATCGGTTCCCTTCAGCAATCTTGGGGCCTTAGTAGCTGACCCTGCTTCAACTTCCATCTTCACTAACTCAGAGATGTTGATCGACGACATCTTTCCCGAAAAGTAAGAAACCTGAAAAGTTAAATTTTTTTTTTTTTATTTATATATTAAAGTACTGTAGGCGAAGTTACGGATAACTTCGCTCGCAGTAGGCGAAGTTGTAGAGAACTTCGCTGAAGAACTTCGCTGATAACACTGCTGATTAACTTCGCTGATTCTTAACTTCGCTTGAGGTAAGCGAACTTAAGAAGAAGGCGAAGTTGTAGAGAACTTCGCTTGAATTAGGCGAACTTGAGAAGGTAGGCGAAGTTGTGGATAACTTCGCTTAACCTCATATCTTCGCCGAAACCCTACGCACAGTGACGGCAACTTCGCCTGATGAACACGAAGTTTCTGCAGATCTGTAAATCGGATTTTAACGAGGTTTTTGATGGTGTAAAGGCTTTAACACGATGGTAGGAGGTAAGAATGATCAAAAGCACAGAAAACACGTCCCGCGAATAGTCGAAACGGGACGATTTCTACACCCGCGTGAATATCCCGAACCACACAATCGAGCAAATGCTCTGATACCAACTGTAGGTTCCCTGGACAGATCACACGAGATATCGCGGTCTACTCAGGTGCGGAATCCCTGCGTAGATCGTTACGAGTGTAGAAAGCAAATCAAACAAACACGATACGATAAACGAACACGTTATATTGATAACCGAACACGTGATACGATATCACTATTACAGACTCACGTCAACTCGATCGACTCAAACGACTAACTTGAACAACCACCTTAAACCAAGCCGTAAGTTGTATTATAAATACACGACAACTTCTCCTGATATGTTCAGGCGAAGTTGTCCATAACTTCGCTTGTTCAACAAGTTCGCCTAGGCGAACTTGTTAACAACTTCGCTTAAACAAAAACATAAATAACATTACAGACTCGATTACAGACACTAGACTATGAACTACTGACATTTATGCACCAACACATATCGTATTTCTAGTTTAATTATAAACCTTAACGAACGAGGGTCCGAGGGCAGCGCCCCTGGAAGCGGGGTTCTAGGGGCAGCGGCCCCTAGCATGTTCCAAGGAGAAGAGCCCCTGGCTGGGGTCGAGCTACTTCGTTATCTTAACATAACGAATGGGTGAACTGATTCTCTATCTGGTCATGTCCTAATTCATTATATTAACTTAGCAAATGGGTGAGTAACGAATCACCTGATTTGTTATCTTACTGTTGTAACCTTCCAAGGATCTAGCAGTGTCAATACATCAATTAAAAAATACGAACACGAGATCGATCAATACGTTAAATACATACTTTATTGATAATTAGAGAATGAATACATTATAGTGTAAATAATAAGTTATGGAGAGAATTAACTTTGATCTAGATCTCTCTATATGTACCTACACCCTCAATTATGAACGGGAGCTACCTATTAATAGGCCAAAGCTCCCATTCGATAAGTTAGTCATTCGTTATAGCTTAGTAACGAATTAGACACCATTCGTTATGCTTCCATAACGAATGGTAATAACTTAATGAACTAGCCATCATTCGTTATGCCTCCATAACGAATGGGCTTATAAGTTAACTAACAGTCTAGTCTATAACGAATGGACCTCATTCGCTATACAACCCATAGCGAATGGGCCATTTTACATTCAATATAAATTAAATATAAAGACTAGACAACCCATAACTTATTCGATTGCTACGGACACCAAAACCGTGAACTAACACTTACATGATATGATTCGTTATCCTAGTTCGTTATCTTGACGTGACTTGATTCGTTATCTTAATATAGCGAATGGATAGATAACGAATTAAAGGTTCATTCGTTATCAGTCGCACGGATAAGCCCCATTTGTTATGACCGCGTAACGAATGACGTCATAACGTATTATCAACAGTTCTTATCCAGACTTTGACTCAGGGTCAAAGTCAAAATCGTCAAGAACCAGAAATGGTCAACATATACCAGATCTGCAATTAAACCTTCAATTCTTAACGAAACATCACGATTTAGGTACCAATGAACTCGGAATCAATGCATCTACAAACCCTAATCATCAAACCTTCAAAATATTATGTTTTAAAGGGTGCGACGGTTACATATATACATGCGGTTTCTTCATATGCAAATTAACCCATCAAATGTTAATCAGTTTCAGTGAGGTTTGCTTTGTTGGATTCGTTTTTATCATTCTCATACATATCTAAGATTTCCCAAACAAATCCGAACCTAAATGAACGATTTCTAATTAAAAACGTACCTTAAATGAGTCGGTTTACAAACACGGTCTAATCTTGATGTTGTTTTGGTTCATCACGACGTTCTAGCACCAACAAGCTCGGTTTTCGCCTTCGAATCTTGGTTCGGGATTTTGGATGGTGTTTTTATGTGTTTTTGATGGTGTAGGCTATGGTGTAGAGATCGATAAAAATGGAAGGATTAGGGTTTACGGGGTATTTATACTCCCTTAAGCCCATGGACCTAAGGCCCATTCCATCTCTCATCCCATCTTTCAAAGTCCAATCCCACCTTCTGTTAGTTATTTATCTAAACCGATAAACGACACACTTTAAAATAACGAAATTTATTTTATTATTTCTTAACGAAAGTAGGATGTTAACAAGTATTCCATCTTTAAAGAGGTTTCGTCCCCGAAACCTAACTATTACATAAGCAAGTTTGGGTAAAAATTGTGCATCTCATCCTCAGCTTCCCAAGTGGCATCTGATCCCTTGCGATGCTTCCATATCACTTTCACTAAAGGTATGACCTTATGACGAAGTTTCTTCTCCTTACAACCAACAACCTCTATCGGTTTCTCAATGAAGTTTAATCGTTTATCGATCTCAATGTCCATTAATGGCACGTGAGACGTGTCATCAGCTAGACATTTCCTCAGATGAGAAACATGGAAGGTCGAATGAATTCCTTCTAACTCATCGGGTAAATCCAGCTTGTAAGCTACTTCACCCACACGATCCATAATCTTAAACGGTCCAATGTACCTCAGACTTAGATTTCCTCTTTTTCTGAAGCGAATTTCCTTTCCAAGGTGAGACCTTGAGCATGACATTATCACCAACGTTAAACTCAATCGGTCGTCGCCACTTAACAGCATACGACTTCTGTCTGTCTTGAGCAGATTTCATTCTTGCCTTGATCTGATCAACTTTGAAGAAGTTTCTTGCACAACTTCTAAACTTCCCACCTCTCTCTGACCAATCTCTCCCCAACAAATCGGGGTTCTGCATCGTCTACCGTAAAGCATTTCAAACGGCGGCATACCAATACTTGAATGGTAACTTTTGTTATAGGAGAACTCTGCCAGATGCAGATGATCATTCCAACTTCCTCCAGAATCTAAGACACAAGCACGCATCATGTCCTCAGAGGTTTGGATCGTTCTTTCAGATTGTCCGTCTGTTTGAGGATGATTCGTCGTACTGATTTTCAATCTCGTTCCCATAGCTTCATGGAACTTCTTCCAAAACCTCTAAGTAAACCGAGTATCTCTATCAGACACGATCGATAACGATACTCCATGCTTAGTCACAACCTCTTTTATGAACAAGCTTGCTAACGTTTCTGACGAGATAGCCTCTCGTATAGGCAGAAAGTGAGCACTCTTGGTCAAACGGTCCACAATCACCCAGATGGTATCATGATGCTTAGCTGTATGAGGTGGCTTAGTTATGAAATCCAAGGTGATGTGTTCCCATTTTGATTCAGGTATCTCAAGCAGTTGCATTTTCCCATAAGGCTTCTGATGTTCGGCTTTGACTTGTAAGCAAGTTAAGCACTTACTAACATAATCCACCATATCATTTTTCATTCCTGGCCACCCGTAATCTCTTTTCAAATCTTGGTACATCTTTGTAGTTCTGGATGAATTGAGTATCTTGACTTATAAGCTTCATCTAAGATTCGACCTCTAAGATCTCCATGACGTGGAATCCACATACGGTCAAACCTAGTCTTCACACTCTGCGTGTTTTCTATCAACTCACCTTTCTGACCGAAAATCATTTCTTTCTTTATTAGCCCTTCATCTAGCAGCACTTTTGACTGCACTTTGATGATTTCTTCAAATAGGCTTGAGTTCATAATTAACTGGTATGACTTCACTGTTGCAATGCCTTCCTCGTTCTTACTACTTAGCGCGTCGGCGACCATGTTAGCTTTACCAGGATAGTATTTAATGTCACAGTCGTAATCCTTGATCAACTCCAACCATCTTCTCTGTCTCATATTCAATTCCTTCTGCTCAAAGAAGTACTTTAAACTCTTATGATCTATGTAAATGGTACACTTAGTACCATACAGATAATGCCTGCATATATTGAGAGCATGCACTACTGCTGCTAGCTCTAAATCATGCGTCGGATAAGTACTCTCATGGACTTTCAACTGTCTAGACGCGTAAGCTACCACTTTCCCTCGTTGCATCAACACGCAACCTAAGACACGATGCGAAGCATCAGTGCAAAAAACCAAATCCTCGTCACCATTTGGTAAACCAATGATTGGAGTTTGCGCTAGTCTTTTCTTTAATTCTTCAAAAGCTTCTTCGTGAAACATTCCCTAACTGGATACTATCGACTTTCGCGTCATACCGGTCAATGGTGCGGCTATGTTGGAGAAACCTTCGATGAATCTTCTATAGTAGCCAGCTAACCCTAAGAAGCTTCGTATGTCAGTCGGTTCTGCGGAGTCTTCCAATTCGTTATCGCCTCAATCTTAGCTGGGTCCACGGTAATCCCTTCAGGATTAATCACGTGACCTAGAAATTTCCCTTCACTTAACCAGAATGAGCATGTCGCAAACTTAGCGTACAACTTTTCTTTCTTCAGAGTCTCCAACACCTCTCTCAGATGCCCAGCATGATCATACTCAGTCTTTGAATAAATCAATATATCGTTGATGAAAACGATAAATGACTTATCCAACACCTCTCTCAGATGCCCGGCATGATCAGACTCAGTCTTTGAATAAATCAATATATCGTTGATGAAAACGATAACTGACTTATCCAACATCGGCCGACACACCCTATTCATCATGTCCATAAATGCTGCTGGAGCATTTGTTAGACCGAATGACATCACGAGAAACTCGTAGTTTCCATACTGCTGGAGCATTTGTTTTAGGGATGTCTGCCTTTTTCAACTTTAGTTGATGATAGCCTGATCTGAGATCTATCCGTGAGAACCAACTTGATCCTTGAAGTTAGTCAAACAGATCATCAATCCTTGGCAAAGGATATCTATTCTTCACCGTAAGCTTATTCAACTCGCGATAGTCTATGCACATTCTCATACTTCCATCCTTCTTCTTCACGAATAACACTGGTGCGCCACATGGGAAAATACTTGATCTAATAAAACCCTTGTCGAGGAGTTCCTGCAGTTGGGACATCAATTCTTTCATCTCGGACGGCGCTAAACGGTAAGGCGCTTTCGCGACGGGCTGGGCTCCTGGTATTAAATATATCTGGAATTCTATCTCTCGCTCCGGTAACAACCCCGGAAGATCCTCAGGGAATACTTCTGGGTAATCGCATACGATAGGAACATCATTTATTTCTTTTGTCTCGGCCGTAGCATTGACAACATATGTCGGGTAAGCACCGCACCCTCGCCATAACAAACCTTCGGCTTTTATCATCGAAATAACATTAAGCCCAGAATTTTCCTTATCACCATAAACTGTCACCACACTATCATCCAAGGACTTTAACCTTATTATCCTACTCTTACACACAATCTGAGCTTCATACTCAGACAACCAATCCTTTCCCAAAACCACATCGAACCCTCCTAAGGTCATAACATACAAAGTAACAGGGAACTCATATCCCTCTAACTCTATCTTACAGTTCTTAACCATTTTCATTATTTTAACCAAAGTGTCACTGGCGGTTTATACTATAAAAGTTTCAGACACTCGGAAAATCTTTATTTTAGCTACTTTACTAAATGGCATAGCTACGAAACTCTTGTTCGCACCTGAATCAAATAATACTGAAGCGGAAACACCGTTTACTAAAAACGTACATGTGCGACATCTGGGATTTGCTTGGCTTGTTCTTGAGTCAGCATGTAGGCCCTGGTCTTTGGTCTTGATGGTTCAGCATCCTTCTTCCCACTTCTTCCAGCTTCACCCTCAGTTCATTCCCTTTCAAAATGACCCGCCTTACCGCACTTTTAACATGCGGACTTTGCGATACAATCTGGAGCATAATGCCCCACTTTCCCGCACCTGTAACAAGCATTCGTACCAAACTTGTGCTCACCAGCATGACTCTTCCCACACTTATAACAAACGTCTGAACCCTTACTCCATCTGCACTCGCCACCGTGTTCCATGCCACAAGTCGTGCACGACTTCTTCTCCCATACCCTCTACTTCTTGTCCCTAGGGTTCCACAACTGAGTACCGTGTCGTTTAACAGTGGCGACCCACTTCTTATCCTTCTTCTCTTCCATCACCACAACATCATCCGCAGTCAAGTCATCATAAACCATCTTCGCGAGCTCGACCGTAGAGTCGAAAGAACCAAGTTTACTCGCCCTGACTAGCATGCAAACATTCTGTGGCAATCCTCTCACATAGCACTTGATTCTTTTAGCCTCAGTGTTAACCATATCGGGCACCAATCAAGACATTCGATTGAACTCTGTGGTTTACTCACGATGTGTCATCGTTCCAGCCTTCAAGTTTAGAAACTTCATTTCTGCCCTCTCAACCTCGATGTTAGAACAAATCTCTTCATAACCAATTCCTTCAGATCCTCCCACTTCATTGCCTTAATCTCCTCTTGACTTTTCATCTGCTTAATTGATTCCCACCAATACATTGCCTCATCACCAAACGATTGGGTGGCATTACCGAAAGCTTTGTCGGGAAGGCACTTGCTAATGCAGGTAACCTTGTCCATAGTGGTTATCCATTGGAGAGTAGCGATTGCGTCTCCCAAACCAGTCACCTTCGGCGGATCGCAACCTTTGAATGCTTGTAGTTGCACCCACCTCAGCCTCTTTTCCTATCATCAACTTTCACTGACTTAACCATACTTAAGTCCTCCTTCTCCTTTTCATCATATTTCTTACCGTCTCCTACTGCCCTTTCAGCAGTTCTTTCACGGCTTCTAGCAGACCCTTCAGGGGTCAAGTTCTTTACAGTCGTGGCTACAGCTTGAACAATAGCCGCTTGAATTGCGGGATCCAGTTGAACCCCTTCATTGTTGCTTGGGTTTCGTCCAGCTGCGCTTCCTTCATCTCTTGTGTTGGAAGTTGTTTCTACCGAAGGTGGTCGGACAGTACATGGCCTGCCTCGTCTTCGAGTGCGACCTCCAGCTCTCACAACTTCTCTAGCTACAACCATCGTATTCTAAAAGAGAAAACATAAACTTCATCACTATATGAACTATTTAGTACAAGGTTAGTAAGGCTAATAGGTAATAACAATGGCCAATTGTGATTAGCTGATCACATTACTTTCCGTGTCCTATACACTTTGCTAGGTTCTACCTTAAACAGTGAACAATCAATTAATCGTAACCCTAACATTCACACATATCCTTTCTTTAGCAATTAAGCAAATATTAACATTCATTATTTAACCATACACTTTACCTTTACAGAGGTTGCTTGAGTGACACATGGCTATCTTAAACTGACATCTTCTTTCTTTTCTTACTTAAATCCCATTCTCTATTCGAGTCTAAGCGTGTAGGATGCTTAAATCTCTCGAACTTTGCTCTGATACCAACTTGTAAGGCCCCGATCCTGGTGCCTCACACTGGACGTTGGATTTACTCATAAACACATTTCTAAATATCAGAGTTAATTAAAACTTTACGCGGAATATAAAACTTTCAAACATAATATACTACATAACCTTCAAATCTTGTCTTAACAACATTCATAGTCGTTTAAACATAAAACATAGTCTTTAAAATAACATAACATTTCCTTGAGACGCCAGTATCTTTAATTCCTTGCCATGTGTTCCCCTCAAGCGAGCTGCCTCATCCTACTCACATGCGTGCATACTAAAAGTCAGCTACGCTGAGTGAGTTCTAGTTAATCGGGTAATCGTACAATACATTCACATATTCTTACATACGCATCCGAAGATACATATTATATAATCTACTTACCTTTCTTTCATACTTACATTGTCATAAACTTTCTTTCTTTTCTTTCATACTTTATATTAAACCCTACTTTACATTATTCTATTCTGCCTCGAGAATTATAAGGGCTCGATCCCTTTTCTGTCTCGGATATTATTAGCGTCTGGTCCCTTTCTACCTCGGTTATTATTAGGGTCCGGTCAGTTTCTGCCTCGAATATTATTAGGGTCCGGTCCCTTTCTGCCTTGAGTATTATTAGGGATAAGTCCCTTTCTTCTGTACCTAGCCATCTCTTACATTCATTCATAACATATATATATCATTCACACATTATATATAGCATTCGTATCCGTAATTATAGTTCGAAGGTTCGTGAAATATCCGAAGATCGTTCACGTACCGACAAGAAATCATTCTTACCTTTCACATATATCATATATGGCATACACTTATCACTTAGGATAAGTTTATTAACTAATCACATCGAGTATGTACACATCCCCGAAAAAATAACAAGAAATGGGGCTAGAAACTCACCTGAACTCGGTTACGTTCACCATTAATGGTAATCCCTTTCTTTAGTTGTGCACGGCTACTGTATAACAATTACGCGTATTAATTACTATCACTATCCATATCGTATTTCTTGTTAGTTTAATTATAACTCTAAACGAACAAGGGTCCGGGGACAGCGCCCCTGGAAGCGGGGTTCTAGGGGCGGCAGCCCCTAGCAAGGTACAAGAGGCAGAGCCCCTAGCTGGGGTCGAGCTACTTCGTTATCTTAACATAACAAACGGGTGAACTGATCCGTTATTTGGTCATGTCCTAATTCGTTATCTTAACTTAGCGAATGGGTGAGTAACGAATCACCTGATTTGTTATCTTACATGATCTGATTCCTTATCCTAGTTCGTTATCTTGACGTGACTTGATTCGTTATCTTAACATAACGAATGGATAGATAACGAATTAAAGGTTCATTCGTTATAAAGTCGCATGAACTAGCCTCATTCGTTATGACTACGTAACGAATGACCAGCCCAACGAATTATCAATAGTTCTTATCCAGACTTTGACTCAGGGTCAAAGTCAAAATTGTCAAGAACATGAAATGGTCAACAGATACCAGATCTGCAATTAAACCTTCGATTCTTAATGAAACATCACGATTTAGAACCAATGAACTCGGAATCAAGGCACCTACAAACCCTAATCATCAAAGCTTCCAAATATTATGTTTTAAAGGGTGCGACTGTTACATATATACATACGGTTTCTTCATACGCATATTAACCCATCAAATGCTAATCAATTTCAGTGAGGTTTGCTGTGTTGGACTCGTTTTTATCATTCTCATACAGAGTTAAGATTTCCCAAACAAATCTGAACCTAAATAAACGATTTCTAATCAAAAAAGTACCTTAAACGAGTCGGTTTACGAACACGGTCTAATCTTGATATTGTTTTGGTTCTTCACGACGTTCTAGCACCAACAAGCTCGGTTTTCGCCTTCGAATATTGCTTCGGGATATAGGATGGTGTTTGTGTGTGTTTTTGATTGTGTAGGCTATGGTGCAGAGATGGATAAAAATGGAAGGATTAGGGTTTAAGGGGTATTTATACTCTCTTAAGCCTTTAGACCTAAGGCCCATTCCATCTCTCATCCCATTTTCAAAGTCCAAGCCCACCTTCTATTAGTTATTTATCTATACCGATAAACATCACACTTTAAAATAACAAAATTTATTTTATTATTTCTTAACGAAAGTTGGATGTTACACATAACATATATTAAATGTAAAAGGTGGTATATTGTACAAAAAATAGTAAAAGTAAAATTGACATTAACTTGGATGAAGAAAAACAATGTATGTTGTAATGGCTTAAGGTGATGAAAATGATTAAGAAATTAACGAATATAAAGTATAAATTAGTTACTTATTTATGTAAATATAATATAAATAGAGAAGATGTGAAATAATTGTAAATAATAATAATCACGAAAGTGGTTAGTTTCTGAGCGTTATGTGCGAACAATTCTGGACTTATGGTAACAGAAAAAATTATTTATGGTACTGAGTATATTTTTTGTCGCATGTTATGTTTTAAGAAAATGAAATATGTGTACCATTAGTTATGGGAGTGTAAAAATCATGTTTCTTGTATAGCATAATAGAAGTTGTGACCTTATTGTAACGATTCCGGCAAATTTAGGTATACCCTAGCCGGAATATACCATTTATGTGTTATTTAATACTGAATATGTAAATTATAATGTGTTTATACGAGTATATAAGATTCACAAGTATGAATTATACTCGAATGTACAGCTAGTCGTATTGGAATTACGATTAACCGATGAACGATTATTGAAACCCGATCGAATCGGGGATTACATTATAGACGAAATATATGATGTTTAGTAAGGTTTACGAAGTATTAAGGCTACGGGATAAGTGAATTATAGCACAGAAAAAGGATTTCGATTTATTGGTACGTCGGTACGATAAACGAAACCTTTAACATCAAACCAAGCAAGAGAAGATCGATCAAGCCGAAAAAGATGCACAATGACCGACAATATGATGTGTTGAGTCAATAAATGTCATGGTTTAAGTTTTTAAATCGGTTTTATATAAATTTTATTTTTAAGCCGAAAAACGACCGTTTTAGCCTCGTTTTAAGCCGAAATTAAGTGTTTAACCGAAAAACGAACTGAACCAAATTATCCACAACATTATCCGGATTACACAATCCAAATGTGTGGCCAAGGTTTGAGATGCGGGCCCCACCCCACACCATACATGGACCGATCGGTCCATTTTGTGCACACACACATATCATTTTCTTTTTTAACACTCCAACTCCACATTTCTCTCAACACTCTTCAACATTCATCCAAAAACCCAAGTTTTTGAGCAAGAATCATAAGGTATAAACATATTATTATGGTTTAATCTTGGTTTATAATTCCAAAATCTTGCGAAAATGAGGTTTCAAGTGAAAAATGGGTGAAAACACGAGATGAAACCGATTCTTGCATGATCAAGTGATATATACAAGTTATACAAGGGATCTTGGTCCAAGAAAGGAGTTAAAAGAGTCAAAAACGAATTTTTACGGTTAAAATCTTTGTTTTGATGTCTTAACCGAAACCATGAAAGGAATGGCTTGATTGTGGGTATAACTTGCTTGGTGTGGTGTTATTGTGCTTGTAGGTGTTATATCTAGTTGCTAGCAAAGGCTAGAAAGCAAGATCTTTGCGATCTAAAGCTAGAAACACAAGGTAGTTCGGTTTTTCGTATGATTTGTGTGATTTGGACAGATTGTGGTAGACTTAGAGTTGGGTCATGAAATTTCACAGAGATGATCTACACATGAAAATATGAGATCTGTGAAATTTTGGTAATTTTGGATAAAGGATGAATATTTGGTGAATTTAATGCTCGGTTTTGGCTAAAAATGGTGAAAAATAGCTAAAAATCATGAAAAATTCTGGAAAAATTCAGATAAGCTTTTTATAACATATAAAAGTCACACACAAAATTTCAGGTCCATTGGAGAAGTCTAAGTAGGCTTTTCGGTAAAACGAGTTCTAGTGTTTTCTAGCTCGGTTTTGGTGAAAATGGCATGAAAAATGAGTTTTTGGTTCTGTAAAAATTACTGGGAACTATGTGGATGGCAGGAGTCATCCCAGAAAAATTTGGGATTTTTCTAAGGTCGTTTGGTATTTTCGACATATTTGGTGTTTAAATGACGTTTAAAAATAGATAAATAAATGTTAAATATAAAAATTAATTCTGGAAATATTTTTATAAAATTCCTTACTGTCAAAAACTGATTTGTGCAAAATTTCAAGATCCGAGACTAAACGGATAATTATTTGTGCTAATCAGAACATAAAAACAAACTTTTAAAGCTTAAAAATCGTAAACCGGCAAAGTTCGCCTAAGCGAGCTGACTGGTGTATAAAAACCCTAAAAATGGACTATTTTCATGAAACTAAGTTAATCAAGTAAAAATAAATCATCCGAAAGTAATTTGGATGATTTGGGTAATTTTACCCGATTTAGCAGTTTCCGGTATACTAAAGACGGAAACGGGCCCCGCGGCCAAACGGAGTGTCTAAACCGAGCTCTAATTTCACCACTTTAATTAAAATATCAGTAACAACTATTTTCGGGTCGTATGTGACCAAACTCACTTTTGAAAACATAAAGACGGTTAACCGTGCTAGGCACGCAAAACGAGAAAACAAACTGATGGTAATTTTGACTAAAGAACTCTAAGTGATATCACAATCTAAGTCCTGAGAAGTGTTTCGGGGTTAACATTGTCCCCGGATCGTGTACGGTACTGGGTTAACAGTGTCCCTAGACGTACCGGTTAACACGAATTTAAGTTATATTAATAGAAATTGTTTAGTAACGACTTAGGAATCGTATTACAGATCCGAACCGGTAGCTGTGCACAGTATTACATCTTTGCTCACAAAAGGTGAGTTTCACGAGCCCCTTTTTACTGAACTGATTTAAATATTTTCCCGGGGCGGAAAGCATGTTTTTATCAAAGTGTTTAAGTACATGCCGATCGCATGGAAATGAATGTATTATATAATGTTTATTGTACGGAAATCGTACGGTAATGTATCAAGATGGTAATTGTCTGAGTTGCTAATATTGTAAGGCCCGAAACAGTGTTCTGGGTTAACAGTGTCCCCAGAGGTTATTTAATTTATTTCTGGGTTAACAGTGTCCCCATAGGTTATTAAATGTATTTCTGGGTTAACAGTGTCCCCAGAGGTTATTAAATGTATTTCTGGGTTAACAGTGTCCCCAGAGGTTATTAAATGTATTTCTTGGTTAACAGTGTCCCCAGAGGTTATTAAATGTATTTCTGGGTTAACAGTGTCCCCAGAGGTTATTAAATGTGTTTCTGGGTTAACAGTGTCCCCAGAGGTTATTAAATGTGTTTCTGGGTTAACAGAGTTTTCACTTGTAGGCTCAGCATAATTACATCATTAATTTATGATTAATAAAATGATTTGTCATGGTTTATTTAAATTAGTGAAACTCACCAACTATTCGTAGTTGAACCGTTTTCTTTACATGCTTTCTAGGTACACCCAAATTGGAATGAGTGATACGTGCTTGATGATGTGTGCTATTTTGTAGAAGCTTAAGGGTCTATATTTTGTATTAAACATGTTAACATACTATTGGTAAAACTTATGTGATAACGCCTAGTCGGTAACGAAACTCGGAACAATGTAATACGTTTAAATTATTGTAGTGGTGTTTTCTTTATAAAGCAATGCTGTTGATATCAGATGTGTCTGTTGCATCCCGTTTACGTTTCCGCTGCGGTTACGGGGTGTTACAGAACTTGGTATCAGAGCCATTGGTTATAAAGAATTAGGATGTCTTTAAAAGATACCTAAGATATAACCAGTAGCTCAAGTGTTATAGGATCTGAATATCAACTAATAATTTATTGTGACAAGTTCTGGATGAACTTGGATAGACAAGTGAGTTATTATGGTCCGGAACATAATAACAGACTTGTCCGCACGAGGGAATTCAGGGGAAGTCGCGGGGGACTTTAATAGGTAAAATTGGCAACATATGTGCAAATATATGATAATATTGTTATGTGGTCAAGTTGTATAAGTAAGTGCATATTAAGTTGTTTATGATTTACCAAAACAGCCACCAACACCACCATCACAGCCAGCATAACCCGGACCCGCGTCTCCATCCGGCCGATCATCCACTGGGAGTATGAGGACTCCCTCTTCAGCTGCGAAATCGCATACTGGTGGTCCAGTATGCAGTCCCCCAACATCCAAATTTTGCACAAATCAGTTTTTGACAGTAAGGAATTTTATAAAAATTAATTCTGGAAATATTTTTATAAAATTCCTTACTGTCAAAAACTGATTTGTGCAAAATTTCAAGATCCGAGACTAAACGGATAATTATTCGTGCTAATCAGAACATAAAAACAAACTTTTAAAGCTTAAAACGCGTAAACCGGCAAAGTTCGCCTAAGCGAGCTGACTGGTGTATAAAAACCCTAAAAATGGACTATTTTCATGAAACTAAGTTAATCAAGTAAAAATAAATCATCCGAAAGTAATTCGGATGATTTGGGTAATTTTACCCGATTTAGCAGTTTCCGGTATACTAAAGACGGAAACGGGCCCCGCGGCCAAACGGGGTGTCTAAATCGAGCTCTAATTTCACCACTTTAATTAAAATATCAGTAACAACTATTTTCGGGTCGTATGTGACCAAACACACTTTTGAAAACATAAAGACGGTTAACCGTGCTAGGCACGCAAAACGAGAAAACAAACTGATGGTAATTTTGACTAAAGAACTCTTAGTGATATCACAATCTAAGTCCTGAGAAGTGTTTCGGGGTTAACATTGTCCCCGGATCGTGTACGGTACTGGGTTAACAGCGTCCCCAGACGTACCGGTTAACACGAATTTAAGTTATATTAATAGAAATTGTGTAGTAACGACTTAGGGATCGTATTACAGATCCGGACCGGTAGCTGTGCACAGTATTACATCTTTGCTCACAAAAAGGTGAGTTTCACGAGCCCCTTTTTACTGAAATGATTTAAATATTTTCCCGGGGCGGAAAGCATGTTTTTATCAAAGTGTTTAGGTACATGCCGATCGCATGGAAATGAATGTATTATATAATGTTTATTGTACGAGAATCGTACGGTAATGTATCAAGATGGTAATTGTCTGAGTTGCTAATATTGTAAGGCCCGAAACAGTGTTCTGGGTTAACAGTGTCCCCAGAGGTTATTAAATGTATTTCTGGGTTAACAGTGTCCCCAGAGGTTATTAAATGTATTTCTGGGTTAACAGTGTCTCCAGAGGTTATTAAATGTATTTCTGGGTTAACAGTGTCCCCAGAGGTTATTAAATGTATTTCTGGGTTAACAGTGTCCCCAGAGGTTATTAAATGTGTTTCTGGGTTAACAGTGTCCCCAGAGGTTATTAAATGTGTTTCTGGGTTAACAGTGTCCCCAGAGGTTATTAAATGTGTTTCTGGGTTAACAGTGTCCCTAGAGGTTATTAAATGTGTTTCTGGGTTAACAGTGTCCCCAGAGGTTATTAAATGTGTTTCTGGGTTAACAGAGTTTTCACTTGTAGGCTCAGCATAATTACATCATTAATTTATGATTATTAAAATGATTTGTCGTGGTTTATTTAAATTAGTGAAACTCACCAACTATTCGTAGTTGAACCGTTTTTTTACATGCTTTCTAGGTACACCCAAATTGGAATGAGTGATACGTGCTTGATGATGTGTGCTATTTTGTGGAAGCTTAAGGGTCTATATTTTGTATTAAACATGTTAACATACTATTGGTAAAACTTATGTGATAACGCCTAGTCGGTAACGAAACTCGGAACAATGTAATACGTTTAAATTATTGTAGTGGTGTTTTCTTTATAAAGCAATGCTGTTGATATCAGATGTGTCGGTTGCATCCCGTTTACGTTTCCGCTGCGGTTACGGGGTGTTACAGAACTTGGTATCAGAGCCATTGGTTATAAAGAATTAGGATGTCTTTAAAAGATACCTAAGATATAACCAGTAGCTCAAGTGTTATAGGATCTGAATATCAACTAATAATTTATTGTGACAAGTTCTGGATGAACTTGGATGGACAAGTGAGTTATTATGGTCCGGAACATAATAACAGACTTGTCCGCACGAGGGAATTCAGGGGAAGTCGCGGGGGACTTTAATAGGTAAAATTGGCAACATATGTGCAAATATATGATAATATTGTTATGTGGTCAAGTTGTATAAGTAAGTGCATATTAAGTTGTTTATGATTTACACTATGGAAAGAACTATATGTTTGTTAACTTGTGTGCAGGAAAGAATGTCGAGGACTCCTAGTTTGTCGGTGGAGGAGGACCCGGAGGAAGTCAGCTCCGGGAACTCTGGGAGCATACGCGTATCATCCAGCTCCGAGCCTAGCGAGGCTAGTCGTAGGAGCTCTGGCCAGTCCTCCCCAGTCAGGATTGTCAGATCCCCTACCCCGCCCGCACCACAGGCCATCCCTGTCCCGCCCGGATTCGGACCCCGCCTCACGGCGCGGATCAGTGTCCCACATGTCCCACCTACCTCGCCCCCACCCAGACCTGCTACCCGCAGGGGCGAGTCCTCCCGCTCCCAGCCCGAGCCTGTGACTCCACCCGTGTGGGGCCTCACTAGGCAGGAAAGGGATGCGGCGGCATGGCTGCGAGTGCTCACCGAGCAGGTGAATGAGCACTCCGCCGCCTTGACAGTGGGTGTGCAGAGGCGAATGTACTTGGGGGACTGCATACTGGACCACCAGTAAGCGATTTCGCAGCTGAAGAGGGAGTGCTCATACTCCCAGTGGATGATCGGCCGGATGGAGACGCGGGTCCGGGTTATGCTGGCTGTGATGGTGGTGTTGGTGGCTGTTTTGGTGGGGTTGGTATACCACCGTGTTTAGTTGTGTTAGGATGGCAGTAGACAGGAACCGCTTTTTGATACTCTGTGTAAGCAGTTAGTGGTGATGCTAACATAGAGTGAATCTTGGGTAGTTATAATACAACCACTGGGGGGTCTCTTTTGGGGTATATCGTTATAGATACTTTTGGGTATCATTCAAGCACTGACCCATTGTGGGTTATGTCGAGATGATGCCGACATAGGCCCTATGTAGGAAAACTTAACTTATGTAATGATGACAGGAAAAGTATGTGAACTGACATGGATGTAATATGTACTAATGTTTGTTAATGAATGGAATGTTTGTTGTGTTTTATGATTGGAACTTGTATTAATTATATGTATTTTCTGATGATGTGTAGAATGGCACCAAAACGATCAGCTCAAATGTCGGAAGTAGATGTGAGCCGTTTGATTGCTCAACAGTTGGAGGCGGCGATACCGGATATAGTAACGCGCATCGCCGCCAGTATTAATAATTCGACCAATCCAACCCCTCCGAGCAATCAAACGACCACCAATAATGACGAGGAACAAAATGTTAATCCTCCACAGAATGATAACACGATTCCGAGTAATGACGCACCGCCTATAGTGGTCGTTACGGACAGTAATGGCCCTATACCAACTGTAGAGACGAACCGTACTGAACCGATTCCTGCATCCAGGGGATGTTCGATCAAAGACTTTATGTTGTGCAAACCTCTAGAGTTTAGCGGGTCTGAAGGACCAAATGGGTTGGTTAAGTGGATCGAGAAAATAGAATCAGTTGTGAACATCAGCAACTGCCCCGAGGACTGTGTTGTAAAGTACGCCACCTACACATTCACGGACCATGCCTTGACATGGTGGAACACGATAGTGCAGACCCGGGGTCAGGCGGCAATAAACCGCATGACCTGGACAGAGCTTAAGGTTCTTGTACTGGAACATTTCTGCCCGAAAAACGAATGGCAGAAATTAGGAAATGAATTGTGGAACCTGGAGATGCAGGGGGCAGACCATTTGGGTTATACGAACCGGTTTAATGAGTTGTCGCGATTGGTACCATGGTTGGTCACCCCAGAGTCGAAGAGGGTTGAGCGTTATATTTGGGGGCTAACTCCAGTTGTAAGGAGTATAGTCAATTCTGGGGGACACCAGACGTATGAGGGTGCGGTGACGCAAGCTGGTATCGTTACGTATGATTTCGTAAGGAGCGGGTCACTGAAGGTGGCGGGAGAATCCGCTGGGGGAAAGCGGGGTACACATGACCATAGGATCCAGGAAAAGCAGCAAGGTAAACGTGCTAGGCCCGCTGCCCAGAACTACGCCATGACTAGTTCGGGCGGAAGGCAAGAACCGCAGACAAGGACGTTTCCCAGGTGTGGGAAATGCGGTTACCAACATGGAGGCGAGTGCAGGTTGGTAGTGTGCCATCATTGTGGCAGGGAAGGGCACTCCGCACCGAGATGTAGGACAAACCTGAACAACCTGATCCGACAACCGCAACCTATCCGTGCGCAGCCATTTAGGACCCAACCAGCCCGACAACAAAACCCCCAAGGAAATCAAGTGATGACCACCAGCCGTGCTTGCTTTGAATGCGGCAGCACAGAGCACTTCAAGAGAAACTGTCCGAAACTGAACCAGGGAGAAATGGGCGGCAAACCGCGGGTCCGGCATCGTCGTCCAACCCAGCGCGAGGCCGAGCATTTGTGATGGGGGCGAACGAAGCACGCCAGGACCCCAGCGTAGTGACAGGTACATTCCTCGTCTCTGATCATTACGCTTCTGTATTATTTGATACAGGCGCCGATAGAAGTTTTTTTTCTATTAAATTCCTATCGATTGCAAACCTTCCAATTAGTGAAACCATAGAACCTTACACCGTAGAAGTCGCTAATGGTAAAACCATGATAGTTAATCAGATAATTCGGAATTGCCCTTTTATTCTGAACGAACAATCCTTTCTGATTGACTTGTTACCGGTAGAATTGGGTAGCTTCGACGTGATAGTGGGAATGGATTGGTTAGCACGTAACAAGGTAGAAATAAACTGTGAAAAGAAAATCGTCAAGATCCGGGTGTCGGATGACGAAGAGGTATTAGTGCAGGGTGAGAAGTCGGGCAATATGATACCGTTTATATTCCACCTTAAGGTGTTAAAATATATACGACAGGGATGCGTGGCATACCTAGCGAGCCTGACAGCCACGGATCTTGAGGAAAAACGGGTGGACGATATCCCAGTGGTACGCGAATTTCCACAAGTTTTCCCAGAGGATTTTCCTAGATTACCGCCAACCCGACAGGTCGAATTCAGAATCGATCTATTACCTCAAGCTGGCCCTGTTGCTAAGGCACCCTACCGACTTGCACCATCAGAGATGCAAGAATTATCCAACCAATTGCAAGAATTGTTGGATAAAGGATTTATACGTCCTAGTTATTCCCCGTGGGGTGCACCGGTACTATTCGTGAAAAAGAAGGACGGAAGCCTTACAATGTGCATTGATTACAGGGAGCTGAACAAGTTGACAATCAAAAATAGGTATCCTCTCCCCCGAATTGATGACCTGTTCGACCAACTGCAAGGTGCGAGCTATTTCTCAAAAATTGATCTTAGATCGGGATACCATCAGGTTAGAATTCAGGAGGAGGATATCCCAAAAACCGTATTCCGGACACGCTACGGCCATTACGAGTTCTTAGTTATGCCTTTCGGGCTAACAAATGCGCCAGCAGTGTTCATGGATCTCATGAATCGAGTCTGTAAACCCTACCTCGATAAATTTGTGGTGTTTATTGACGATATTTTGATATACTCGAAGAGTAAAGAAGAGCACGAGCAACACTTAAGATTAATTTTAGAGCTTCTAAATCAGGAGAAGTTGTATGCAAAATTCTCCAAGTGTAACTTCTGGTTACAAGAAGTGCAATTCCTTGGTCACGTTATAAACCATCAAGGAATACACGTTGATCCAAGTAAGGTTGAAGCAGTTAAGAATTGGCAAGTGCCTAAATCGCCAAAGGAAATCCGCCAATTCTTAGGCTTAGCTGGATATTATCGTCGATTTATAGAGAACTTTTCCAGCATCGCCCAACCTTTAACCCTTCTGACCCAAAAAGATCGAAAGTATGAATGGGGTGAAGAGCAGGAAACGGCGTTTCAAACGCTAAAACAAAGATTGTGCCAAGCGCCGATCTTAAGTCTCCCCGACGGAGACGATGGTTTTGTCGTGTATTGTGACGCATCCCGGAGAGGGTTAGGATGCGTGTTGATGCAAAATAATAACGTTATAGCCTATGCTTCTCGACAGTTAAAAATACACGAGAAAAATTACACTACTCATGACTTAGAACTGGGAGCAGTTATCTTCGCACTTAAAATCTGGAGACATTATCTCTACGGTACAAAGTGCACCATCTTCACCGATCATAAAAGTTTGCAACACATATTCAATCAGAAAGAACTGAATATGAGGCAACGAAGATGGGTCGAGTTTTTAAGCGACTATGACTGTGACATCCGTTATCACCCCGGCAAGGCTAACGTCGTAGCCGATGCCTTGAGTAGGAAGGATCGGGTTATGCCATTACGAGTGCGAGCACTGGAAATGACAGTCCAGTCGAACCTTTCGGACCTGGTTCGAGTCGCTCAACGCGAGGCGTTGAATGGGGAACAATTGGTAAAAGAGGGACTTTATGGTAACGAGAAGGATTTTGAACAGCGCGTGGACGAAATTCTCTATTTCAAAAATCGGATTTGGATCCCGACCCTCCATGACCTCCGAGAATTAATCATGGACGAAGCGCATAAATCGAAATATTCCATACATCCGGGATCGGATAAGATGTACAAGGATGTGAAGGAGTTCTACTGGTGGCCGGGTATGAAAAAGGATATAGCCACATACGTCGGCAAGTGTACGACGTGTGCGAGGGTTAAGGCGGAGCACCAGAAACCCTCGGGGATGTTACAACAACCTGAAATTCCCGAATGGAAATGGGAGCAAATCACGATGGATTTTGTGACACATCTCCCTAAGACGTCCCGTGGACACGATGCAATTTGGGTAATCGTGGATCGACTAACCAAGTCGGCACATTTTATTCCGATTAGAAATAATTATAACACCGAAAGACTTGCGCAGATTTATATAAATGAAATTGTGTCTCGTCATGGGATACCCATCTCAATCATCTCCGATCGAGATAGCCATTTCACCTCCAATCTTTGGCAAGCTGTACAAGAAGCGCTGGGAACGCGTATTGATCTAAGCACAGCTTACCACCCTCAGACCGACGGTCAGTCTGAGAGGACCATCCAAACACTGGAGGATTTGCTTCGTGCATGCGTACTGGATTTTAAGGGAAATTGGGATCAACATCTCCCACTCGTTGAATTTTCCTATAATAACAGTTACCATAGCAGTATAAAGGCAGCACCTTACGAAGCATTGTATGGACGGAAGTGCCGATCACCACTCTGCTGGACTGAAGTGGGCGACACACAGGTTATTAGATCAGATCTGGTCCAGGAAACGACCAGCAAAATCCTTGAAATTAAGAACAATCTGAAGGCCGCACGGGATCGGCAGAAGAGTTATGCCGATACCCGTAGAAAACCGTTATCATTTGAGAAAGGTGATAAAGTGTATTTGAAAGTATCACCTTGGAAAGGAGTAGTCAGATTTGGAAAGGCGGGGAAGTTAGCCCCTAGATACATTGGACCATTCGACATTACTGCAAAAATCGGTCCTGTAGCATACCGATTAGAACTGCCTGATGAATTAAGTGCAGTTCACAACGTGTTTCACGTGTCAAACTTGAAAAGGTGTCTGTCGGATGAGACATCGGTGTTACCACTAGAGGGTGTCCAATTAAACGATAAGCTTAATTTCGTAGAGGAACCCATAGAAATAGTGGACGGGAAAATCAAGCAACTTAGACACAATAAGATCTCGTTGGTCAAAGTTAGATGGAACTCGCAACGAGGCCCAGAATATACATGGGAACGAAAGGACGAATTTCGGAAGAAATACCCCCACCTATTTCCTCAAAAGGAAGTAGTTGACGCGTTATAAAAATTTCGAGGACGAAATTTTTATAACGGGGGGAGAATGTAACGATTCCGGCAAATTCAGGTATACCCTAGCCGGAATATACCATTTATGTGTTATTTAATACTGAATATATAAATTATAATGTGTTTATACGAGTATATAAGATTCACAAGTATGAATTATACTCGAATGTACAGCTAGTCGTATTGGAATTACGATTAACCGATGAACGATTATTGAAACCCGATCGAATCGGGGATTACATTATAGACGAAATATATGATGTTTAGTAAGGTTTACGAAGTATTAAGGCTACGGGATAAGTGAATTATAGCACAGAAAAAGGATTTCGATTTATTGGTACGTCGGTACGATAAACGAAACCTTTAACATCAAACCAAGCAAGAGAAGATCGATCAAGCCGAAAAAGATGCACAATGACCGACTATATGATGTGTTGAGTCAATAAATGTCATGGTTTAAGTTTTTAAATCGGTTTTATATAAATTTTATTTTTAAGCCGAAAAACGACCGTTTTAGCCTCGTTTTAAGCCGAATTAAGTGTTTAACCGAAAAACGAACTGAACCAAATTATCCACAACATTATCCGGATTACACAATCCAAATGTGTGGCCAAGGTTTGAGATGCGGGCCCCACCCCACACCATACATGGACCGATCGGTCCATTTGGTGCACACACACATATCATTTTCTTTTTTTAACACTCCAACTCCACATTTCTCTCAACACTCTTCAACATTCATCCAAAAACCCAAGTTTTTGAGCAAGAATCATAAGGTATAAACATATTATTATGGTTTAATCTTGGTTTTTAATTCCAAAATCTTGAGAATATGAGGTTTCAAGTGAAAAATGGGTGAAAACCCGAGATGAAACCGATTCTTGCATGTTCAAGTGATGTATACAAGTTATACAAGGGATCTTGGTCCAAGAAAGGAGTTAAAAGAGTCAAAAACGAATTTTTACGGTTAAAATCTTTGTTTTGATGTCTTAACCGAAACCATGAAAGGAATGGCTTGATTGTGGGTATAACTTTCTTGGTGTGGTGTTATTGTGCTTGTAGGTGTTATATCTAGTTGCTAGCAAAGGCTAGAAAGCAAGATCTTTGCGATCTAAAGCTAGAAACACAAGGTAGTTCGGTTTTTCGTATGATTTGTGTGATTTGGACAGATTGTGGTAGACTTAGAGTTGGGTCATGAAATTTCACAGAAATGATCTACACATGAAAATATGAGATCTGTGAAATTTTGGTAATTTTTGGATAAAGGATGAATATTTGGTGAATTTAATGCTCGGTTTTGGCTAAAAATGGTGAAAAATAGCTAAAAATCATGAAAAATTCTGGAAAAATTCAGATAAGCTTTTTATAACATATAAAAGTCACACACAAAATTTCAGGTACATTGGAGAAGTCTAAGTAGGCTTCTCGGTAAAACGATTTCTAGGGTTTTCTAGCTCGGTTTTGGTGAAAATGGCATGAAAAATGAGTTTTTTGTTCTGTAATAATTACTGGGAACTATGTGGATGGCAGGAGTCATTCCAGAAAAATTTGGGATTTTTCTAAGGTCGTTTGGTATTTTCGACATATTTGGTGTTTAAATGACGTTTAAAAATAGATAAATAAATTTTAAATATAAAAATTAATTCTGGAAATATTTTTATAAAATTCATTACTATCAAAAACTGATTTGTGCAAAATTTCAAGATCCGAGACTAAACGGATAATTATTTGTGCTAATCAGAACATAAAAACAAACTTTTAAAGCTTAAAACGCGTAAACCGGCAAAGTTCGCCTAAGCGAGCTGACTGGTGTATAAAAACCCTAAAAATGGACTATTTTCATGAAACTAAGTTAATCAAGTAAAAATAAATCATCCGAAAGTAATTCGGATGATTTGGGTAATTTTACCCGATTTAGTAGTTTCCTGTATACTAAAGACGGAAACGGGCCCCGCGGCCAAACGGGGTGTCTAAACCGAGCTCTAATTTCACCACTTTAATTAAAATATCAGTAACAACTATTTTCGGGTCGTATGTGACCAAACTCACTTTTGAAAACATAAAGACGGTTAACCGTGCTAGGCACGCAAAACGAGAAAACAAACTGATGGTAATTTTGACTAAAGAACTATAAGTGATATCACAATCTAAGTCCTGAGAAGTGTTTCGGGGTTAACATTGTCCCCGGATCGTGTACGGTACTGGGTTAACAGTGTCCCCAGACGTACCGGTTAACACGAATTTAAGTTATATTAATAGAAATTGTGTAGTAACGACTTAGGGATCGTATTACAGATCCGGACCGGTAGCTGTGCACAGTATTACATCTTTGCTCACAAAAAGGTGAGTTTCACGAGCCCCTTTTTACTGAACTGATTTAAATATTTTCCCGGGGCGGAAAGCATGTTTTTATCAAAGTGTTTAAGTACATGCCGATCGCATGGAAATGAATGTATTATATAATGTTTATTGTACGGGAATCGTACGGTAATGTATCAAGATGGTAATTGTCTGAGTTGCTAATATTGTAAGGCCCGAAACAGTGTTATGGGTTAACAGTGTCCCCAGAGGTTATTAAATGTATTTATGGGTTAACAGTGTCCCCAGAGGTTATTAAATGTATTTCTGGGTTAACAGTGTCCCCAGAGGTTATTAAATGTATTTCTGGGTTAACAGTGTCCCCAGAGGTTATTAAATGTGTTTCTGGGTTAACAGTGTCCCCAGAGGTTATTAAATGTGTTTCTGGGTTAACAGAGTTTTCACTTGTAGGCTCAGCATAATTACATCATTAATTTATGATTATTAAAATGATTTGTCATGGTTTATTTAAATTAGTGAAACTCACCAACTATTCGTAGTTGAACCGTTTTCTTTACATGCTTTCTAGGTACACCTAAATTGGAATGAGTGATACGTGCTTGATGATGTGTGCTATTTTGTGGAAGCTTAAGGGTCTATATTTTGTATTAAACATGTTAACATACTATTGGTAAAACTTATGTGATAACGCCTAGTCGGTAACGAAACTCGGAACAATGTAATACGTTTAAATTATTGTAGTGGTGTTTTCTTTATAAAGCAATGTTGTTGATATCAGATGTGTCTGTTGCATCCCGTTTACGTTTCCGCTGCGGTTACGGGGTGTTACACTTATTCTGTTTCATGGATTTCTTTTAGGACACATGTTTCTTGAAATATTTAGAACGAAATTTGAATTTGTGATAGTATGAACGCTTAGTTGTAATTTGATAACAAAAATAAAAATTATAACATATTTGTAAAGTGTAATTTTAATAATGTCTAAATTTCACATAATCAGAATTAGAATTTTTTGTAACTATTAACATACGGTTATAGTAAATATAATATTGGAAAAAAAGTTGGATATACAAAAATGTCGGAAAGTATAAACATGACATTAATATGTTAGTCAAACATATATATTCCAAATAAAAATACGTTTTATATATAAACAGGACACCTTCATCAAATAAAAATACGGTTTAAATAGAAAACCTGTTGATATATATTCCATGTAAATGTTAGTCAAACCATTATTATGGACATTAATTAGAAATTCAAATTTAAATCATATACAAAAAATGTATAGAAATACCATAGACAAATTTGACACCTTCATTTACTTATTTATGTAAATTAGTCAACTTGTTATTATGTATCGATTATGGACCATTAATTTTAGAGAACTTATTATTATGTAAATGATGGATAATTAATTTCAAATTAAGTTGTTATGATATACCAAAACTATATACAATTACGGTAAACTCATATTAAATTTGACTTGATTTTAAATTAATTTATAATTCGTTAAGATTTAAATTTTTATATAAAAGGAATACAATAATTATATTATAAATGGTAGTAACAAAGTACTAAAAATATGTAAACGTTATTTTATATTTAAAACGATTTACCTTAATGAATGGTGAAAAAAGATTACTTATATATGGTCAAATAGTAAATGAGTTCGGAAATGAAGTTAATTTTTAAAATCGGTTTGTTTATAAATTAAGGAAAGTCAATGTATATAAAATATAATAATGGAATGATTAAATTATATAAATTACAATATTCATGTTAATTCAGTTATTTAAACAAATTCGGAAAGTCAAACTAAATAAATTGTATTAATGAGATACTTAATTGTGTCATTTATTAACGGGCCGGAAAAATATATGATCGATGTCGAAAGGTCAATCAAAAATACTTATAAAATACCTTTACTTGCTAGGGCAAGTAAGGTGTCGAATCCACAATGAATCAGTGGAAAGTGCAAGTGGAACTCAAATTTTATTATAAAAATAATTGAAATGGACAAACAATGTCAAGCGATTTAAAAGAGTGGTTTATAAACAATGATATGAAAATAACCAAACTCCAGGATTCGGGTTTTGCATCAAGTTAAGGAATTGATAAATTTCTTTGGACGGTTTCTTATAAGATATGTAAATCAAAAGACTTAACGATTGACTGTGATGATCGTCAGAACTGAATCCGAACAATTGACACGGCTAAATGAAAATCTATTTGATAATCAGTTTTACTTGTTGAAACACAAAATCAATAATATGGTTAACGATAAATGAGTCAATGATGAAAGAACTTAATCCTAATTGTTGATGACCACAAATCAATTAACTGACAAAAGATTAATAACAATTACTAAAACCGTTAAGCACAAAAGCAAACTCAAAGAATTGATCAACCGAATGATTAATCAAGTAGAAATCCAAAGTTAAAGTATAGAATGTCAAAACCTAACATGCAACTCAACTCTACTCCCGGAGATGGTTATGAAGACTTTAGCCTAACATCTTGATCTTCATGCTCTTGATGATTGTGTTGGAGAAGGTGTTCATGAATCAATCTTGTGATTAGGATGAGTGTTGGTGGTGTAAGATGGCCTCCAAGAAGTCCCAAAAACTGAATAATATTGAATGTATTTGTTGGGCCTAAACTAAATGGTTTGTACTTAGTTTTTGGGTGTTTGTATGTAAACCGAGATCCATAAGGATCTCGGTGGGCTTTGGGCTATGGTTGGGCTAGCATATTAGGTACTCTATATATATAGAACTTATTGTATAGGGTTTTGGGGTTGTTCATTGAGTTCGTTTATGCAGCTTTTGGTCGTTCACCTTGTCATAGTGAACGAGTATTGTATTGTGCTTAAGCACCCGACGTTGAATATAACGTGTGTTTTGAAGCATTCTCGTGTGTTCTTACGTGTTATTATTCATTATCTTGAATCATCTTATATTGGATTTCTGCACCAATATCAAGATCAGTTGATATCACATTAAAAGATCCGTCATGGACCTTACAATTGGTATCAGAGCCCTAGACCTATTCATACTCGTTATTGTGATATCAATGGATTCAAAAGATAAAATATTGGTGGGCTTGTTATTTTCCGGCGAGTTCCTGATCAGAGAAGAAGAAGAGAGAAATTTTGGTAGAGATTTGTTCAATTTGGAAACAAAGTTTGAATCTCTTAATTTACGGGATTCAGTTGGTTACGAATATTAATCAATTAATTCAGATCTCGGATGAAATTATTAGTTCTCAGCCATTGACCAAGAGTTCTCAGTGTATTGGCCAAGTTTGCTTGTTTTCGGTTTAAAAAACAACTTTTTCGGCCAAAGACTAGTAGTTCTCGGTCAACTGTTTCAGTTCTCGGTCATTAATCTGGGTTCTCGGTCAACTTATCCTGTTCTCGGTCAACTAAGCTGTTTCTCGGTCAACAACTCTGGTATCCTGTCCACGTGTTCAGTTCTCGGTCAACGCTTCTAGTTCTCAATCAACGTATACGGTAATCTCAGTTGGGCCTAGTCAATCTGAACTGGGCTTTTGTGTGTTGGACTTTTAAAACTGTCTGGAACTAAATTGCACTTGGACTTGTCAATATTGTGATGGATCAACTAAGTAATATTAATGGGTCATCTAATGCTTCACTTCATCAGGAGTTGGACTCCATCATGGGGACCACTACTCGCGTGCCCGTCTGCTATTCACGAGGGGTTTAGCGAGTGGATGTTTCGTTTTGAAAAATATGCTTGATGTGGGTATAATGATGCTCTCACAACTAAGCTTTAAATTTATTAAACAAGACTCCAAAAAAAACCACACAAAACCGGCAAGTGTACCGATCACTAATAGTATAGCACTATGGAAGTCCGAGTATCGAACACAAGGACACTTGAAAACGTTAATGATACTTAACCCTAACCAAGACTCACCTAAGAATATTTAAATGATTTTTAATAATTAACTACTTAACCTAACTTACTTTAACTAAATTAATTAGCTAGACTTAACTTAACTTAGCTAAACACTTCAAACTTAGAAACTTAACTGCAATCGGAGAAAACGTCTACCTAGGTAAGAATCATATTGAAGGTATAATAAGCTAATGGATTGAGGACTCTCACGACACCGGTTCCTAAGGATGACTCAACTAAGGTTCACCCAAGAAAGCTAGATCACCTCTCAGTCTCACTAACAAACTCTAACTTACACTTAGTTGATTTTAAGAACAAACCGAGAAACGAAATGTTAAAGTGCTCTAATGCCGACTCTCCTCTCGGACTCACTGACACACTACCCTAATGGATACGAATACTACGCAACCAAGGATAGAGGAACAATTTAGTTTAACTTAAACTAGACCAACTAATCGCTCAAAAATACAAAACCCGACAAGAACCAAACTCGCTCTCGCGCGATCCTAATTCTAACAAGCAAAAGCTATGAGACGAGTTTACTTCCTATCACCACTCGGTCTCTAATAAGGTGTTCACCCGCTGAATCTAATCAATTAATATACCCACTTAAACCCTACGGTTTATCACCCCGCAAACAATCTCTAGACACAAAGTAAAGAGTTCAAACAAGCTAAAATCAATCAAAACCTATTCAATTAATCAAAGAAAGAGGTATATGAGTATAACTAATAAATTCAAAGCCACTAAAAACAACCTAATTCAATGTTAAACCAAACTTTTCATTAACAATTCAAGCCATGATGATCAACAATCCATAAAACTCATTAAAACCTAACAATATTCATCTAACCTAGGTAGAACTAATAAGTTTGGTCAATCATAATCAATGAACAGTAGATAAAATAGATATAAATGATAAACATGCTCATATAAATCTGATTACAAAAGGTTTGAAGGCTTAAAAACCAAAAACGAACTCACAAACGTTAAAATAGTCAAAACCGACAACCGAAGGATAAAAGATGTAACCGTAAGCTTGTCCTCCTTGGTTTCTCCTCTAGAGCAGGTGTGGGATGGCTGGAAACTTGAATAATTTCGTTTATAGGGTTTTAGGGTTTATATATATGTTTAAACACCTCCTTCCTAATATAAAATAGGTTAAAACAAGCCCACTAGGCCCACTAGAAGACAAAATAGATGTGGTAGCTGATTCTTTAACATTCTTGGAAGCCTTGGGACATGTAGGAATCTACCACATGCTTCTTGAATGGTATGACCTGGTCGCGTAGCTCGAACATGACATTTTCTGACGTTTTTCGACTTTCAGCTCGTTTATCTTCGTTTTTGCGTACCGGCTTCATCCGAGCTCCGTTTTAGTTGATTCTTTTTTCATTTGACTCGTTTTCTCGCTCTCTTCAACATAGGACCTATCACATACACAAACATGTAATTTAATTCAAGAATAACAAAATAATCGTTAACGTTTAAGCATAAAATAACATAAAAACTATTAGGAAAACATGTGTGTTTTACACCACATCAATGCTAAAATGAAATATTCTAAAATATGGAGAAGCATAGTCAGGGTTCCCCAAGTCATCACTTACCAGAAGGAAAACTCTACTGAAATTGCCGTGAAACCTGTTGCTATGTGTGATGATGATGATCTTGTCAAAATGGAAGAGGATGAAAAGGCTCTCTCAACCTTGACTATGGCACTCTCACATGAGATTGCCCTGGGTTTTAGAGAATTACTTTTAGCTAAAGAACTGTGGGAAGCCCTGATTGAGGTGTATGAAGGAAACGAAGATATGAAAAAAAGTCATCAAGATCTACAAAGACAGAAATTCAACATGTTTAATCATGTTCCTGGAGAATCATTAGAAACTCAACTTCAAAGGTTCATTCTCTTGTGACTGAAATGAGATTTGTTGGAATCAACTTAACATCTACTGAAACTAACAATAAGTTGGTGAACTCAATTGTGACATGAACGTTGCTGTCATTAAGAAGACTAAAGACCTCAACGAATTGACATTGTCTGAGGTTATGGCCATCATCAAAGCATGTGACATGGACGACAAGTAGCGGGCTATTAACCATGCAAACTCCTACAGTGCAGCTGGTTACAATGTTGCTTCTAACAATGCTCTCATCTCCCAAGATAGCTTCTTCATGTTCAAGACCACTCAGGGACAACAAAAATTTCAACCTCAACCAAACTTCTCCATGTTTAAGTCCACTCAAGGTCAGGGTCAATATACTCATGTCTCACCACAACCTGCACCAGTTTTCTTAGCTATACCTGGTCCATCCATCGCTAGTGCTCAGTCGTCCGGTGTTTCTCCCAGTCAGAATCTCAGTCAGACACCCGTTATTTCAAAAGAAACTCAAGAGAACATCTCATTAATGCCAGGATTCATGAAATGTTACAATGCTTTCCTTGCTGGAGATTTAGTTCAACCCGTAGTGGCTGCTGAACTTGATTAAATTCATCTTGATGATGTATAGGAAATGGATATCTCTTGGCAAATCGCCATGGTAGTGTTTCGGGCCAAGAAACTTACTAAGAGAACTGGAAGAAATAATTGGAATATACCAAATTATCAGAAGGTGGGTTTTAACAAAAAAAAACTCTGAGGTGCTATAACTGCCACGAGCCGGGTCACTTTGCTCGTGAGTGCACCAATCCAGCAAAAGAAGGAAACATGGAAAGGGCACTGGTTCTCGTGGGTATTGCTAGAGGAGAAGCTGGAAGTAGCCAAGTGATGGTGAAAGGGGTATGGTTGCTCAACAATTCTCATGGACTGATCATATGGCTACTCTCAACTTGAACAATCAAACTGCTAATTTTGCTCATGTGGAAAAGATTGAAGAGGAAAATGCTACTGAGGAACAAGTCAAGGAACTCCAGTTCGCATTCATGGCATTCACTTTTCCCAGCTCGTCTGAGGTAAGTTCTTCTCCATGTTCTCAAGCTTGTATTAATAAGTTAGATCTTAATAAAACCCATAACAGTAACACGCTTAGAGAAATGGAAATGATAAAATCCAAAAATCAGAAACTTAAGAAAAATGAAAAAGCGTATTTGGATAAAACAGAGGCACAGAAAAGGGACTTCTCAAAACTAAAATCCGAATTCAGTTTGAAATGTTGTCATCATCTTGACGCCAAACAGAAAATTGTTGAATTAACTGCTGAACTGGAAGCCGCTAATTTAGAGGTCTTTAATCCAAACGAGAAATTTAAATGGGCTAAATTTGATTTTAAGAAATTTGATTTTTCCAGTAAGGTAGTTAATTCCATGATTGAAAATCAGTTATGGTGGAAAGAGAATAAGGGTGAGGGTATAGGATATAGTTAGGTATCCCCACCATATAATGACAACTATACAGGTCTTCCTCATACTAAAGAGCAGGAAGAAAAGATCAAAGATATGAAATATGGTAAACCTGCAAACAGTGAAAAGAACGACTCAGTGGAGAATACCGCATCCACTTCAAAACTGAATGATTCTAATGTGTTTACTTCGTGTGTAGAAAAAGTAATCATTGAGGAATGGACTGATGAGGATGATGACTCCAGTGTTTCTTTTAATAAAGACTTTAATTCTGATGTTTCTTTAAAACTGCCTAATTTAAATTCTGTTATTTCGACTGTTTGTGTGGGCTCTGGTTTTAAGAGCAAGGATTCTTGTGCGGTTGATTTTGTTAAGACTTTGGATTCTAATAATGTTGTTTCTAATAAATTTAAAAATTCAGAAAAATTCAACAAGAACTCACCACCTAAGTTTGTCAAAGAGGGATGATCTAATGACAAACAAGGTGGTGAACATCATGCTAAGCAAGCTGGTCCACACAACCGGTCCAGACAAGGAATTGCCCATAATAATTTCTATGTTAAATGTCAACTTGTTTTAATTGTGGCAATCCTGGTCATATTGCCAGATTTTGTTCACATCGTTCATATGTTCCTTATTATGGATTTTATCAGAGAAATATGCCTTATGTGCCTTACAATGCCTACAGGTAAAATTTCAGGAAATATCGGGCTAATCCCTATGATGATGACTAGAACAAAAACAAATCTGGCAGGTTTAGTCCTCATCAGACCAAACCCAACATGTTTCGTAAGGAGGGTAAAAAGGATGTTTCGGTTCCCAAAATGAACAACAATTCGAAACCAAAACAAGTGAGAATGACAAAATCATCTGTGTCTAACCCTTAAAAACCGAAGATCAAGTCGTCCATTCGTACATATAATGCTAAGTCTTAAAACGGTAGTCATGAATGGCCCCCTAAATCTCCGATAAAAGAGACTTTGAATTCTATGTTAGACGATCAAAAGGATATGTTATGGCAACCCGTGACAATCTTGGATGAGTCAGGGTCACCCAGTGTAACTATGGACTGGGTACCAAAGTCTAACTGATCTCGCACATCGTGCAGGAACAGCAATGGAGGAATATCATCAGACCTAGGTACATTGATTGTGGATGTTCCAGGCACATGACAGGAGACATTTCCCAGCTATATGACATTCAAATCTTTAATGGCGGGTATGTGTCCTTTGTGGGAGGAGAAAAGGGGAAGATCACTCAGAAGGGTACTGTAAGTAACGGTGTTCTAAAATTCGAAAATGTTAAATTTGTTCTAGAATTGAAGCACAGTTTGTTGAGCGTGTCTCAAATCTGGGATAAAGGATTTTCAACTCATTTTACTAAGAAAGAGTGTTTGATTTTAAAACCTGGTATCATCATACCAGAAGACTGGATTCTTGTTCGATCACAAAGAAAAGATAATGCTTATTTGATTGACATGAACAAAAATGTTCCTAATGAAATAACTTGCTTGTTTTCAAAAGTGTAAGAACATAATGACATGCTTTGGCATCGTCGTCTTGGTCATGCAAATATGAAAAACTTGAACAGTCTTGCTAAAAACGATTTGGTTCGTGGTTTACTCTTTAAAGATTTTGTTAATATTGAAAAATGTATGGCTTGTGCTTTGGGTAAACATCATTGGAAAACTCATAAGCCAAAATTGATTAATACCATTTCATCAGTTTTTCAATTGCTTCATATGGATCTTTTCGGTCCGGTTCATGTCTTGAGTCTTTCTCGTAGCTCTTACTGTCTTGTTATTACTGATGATTACTCACGTTTTACTTGGGTGTTTTTCTTGTCCAATAAGTGTTGAGTCAAGAAATTGACCTAAGGGGGAGATTGTTGAGTCAAAGATTTGACCTAAATGAAGTACATGGAAGATTGGAATCTTCTCAACCTCCTCTGATTTCGCTAAGTAATGGATCCGAGCACACCTTTGACATCCGAGCAAGCTTTTACTTAGCCGGGTACGATATTTTGCCTACCGGGCAAGGTTTACTTCAAGTATTCTTCTTTAGTGGATATCCGAGCAGGGTTTGCAAATTAGTGCATTGCCGGGTAAGGTACACTAGTTTATGTAAATCCGGGAAAGGTTCACTTTATCAAGCAAGTCTGTTCTTCAGAACCAAGTATTTTACTCTTCCGAGTAAGGTTTGGTTGACCAAGTCCAAGAAGCCAAGTGATTGGAAGACCGGGCAAGGTATTCATTAATAAGTATGATCCAAGTATGCTTATTGGCACGCCGCCAAAAAAGAGGAGACAGCACACGGACTTTGAGCCTTTACACTTTTTGGATAAGAAAGAATATTTCTTGAAAGTGACGGCTGTCCTAGGATTCCTAGAACCCTAAATCGATTATCCACTTTGTATGATGAAAATTATATAGATAGAAATCTTTTGAGTGAATCCTGTGTGTGCTTTCTACCTTTGATTATTCTTTGCAACCGTATGTTTGTTATTGATTCCGCCTTTAACAAACGGATATCTTTCTAAATATAGCAACCCGTCATTAACTCTCTTGTCAACATATTAATCTGTGTGAGTTATGACATGATTAATTAAGATCCAGCTGAAATCGAGGGACCCGACAAGTGGTATCAGAGCTTGTTACTGCTATTTTGGAAAGATTGTTGCTGATTGAAGATTTGAAGAAGAATGACGTAAGCAGACCACTGTTCGATTGATTTGTGACGTCAGCAGCCATGTTTTTCATTTTTCTTCCAGATCTACAATTTACCGGTGTTTTCTCTTCCTTATTTCAATTAAAGTTCTAATCTTTATATCTAAATCTTGTCCTAATCACATCAGACACATCAGATCTGAGCATTCTGCTTTCAGATCTGATTATTTTGAAACTCTGTTTTTATAAAGAAACTGATTTTTTAAAAAAAAAATGTCTGGATATGAGGAACAAGAGGTGTCTACTAACAAGATACCAAGGTTGTATGGACAGGAAAACTTTATCAAATGGAAAGTACTCTTTGAAGCAGCCGTATGCTACAATGATATTGATATGTGGAACTCCATCAAGAATGGTCCACAAACTGCTGTTGAAGAAGGTGCGAATGCAGCTGCAACTGTTACTGTAAGAGAAAGAATGAGAAAGGTGGATGACAAAGCCTTAGCTATGATTAAGCTAGGTTTGTCTAGGGAGATTCTGACCAAGGTGGCACATCACACAACTGCCAAGCAAATGTATGATGCCATCCTTGAGATGTATGAAGGGAATACTGAACTAAAGAACATAAAGAATCAAAGATTGAAGAAACAGTTGGAAAGGTTCAAGTATAAGGAAGGAGAGAGGTTGAAATCAATACTAGAACGTTTTCTAAGTATTGTGAATGAGTTGAGGACAACTGATTATGTAATGACTGACTTTGATTTAAATACAAAGTTACTCAACTCAATGCCAAAAGAATGGTATACTGCTTGCAAGTTCATCCTTCAGAAGCATAATTTCAATGAATTGAAATTGGATGATGTTGTATGCTTTCTTCAGGCTGCAGAACTTGAAATGATAGAGAATGAGATGATTAAGGAAGATAGGCCCTGCTTCAATGTTTCAAATGCATTGATTGCACCCATGGGAAATCTGTCTACCAAGAATCAACAGCAAATTCCCATTATTGAAGAACCAGCTGAACATAATGTTGTTACTCCAAAATCTTTCATTGGAGGTAGCACAAGTAATCTAGGAAATCAGTAGAGGTTCAATGTGCAACTGATTGATGATACTTAAACTGCCTCAATGGCAAGTGGGAATGTGCATCACTCTAGTGGTGTAAATGGTCAAAACAATGAAACAAATGCATTACTGTCTATGTTTACTGAGTCATATAATGCATTTGTTGCAAAGAATCTAATTCACACAAGTGTGGTACAAGATGATTTAGAGAAAATTGATGCAGATGACTTGGAAGACATGGATTTGAAGTGGCAAGCTGCCATGTTGGGTTTGAGAAGTAAAAGGCTGTATAACGGAACTGGTAGGTCTCTGGTTTCTGGTCCTAATGACAGGATTGGATTTGACAAGTCAAAAGCAATCTGCTACAATTGTCAGCAACCTGGCCATTTTGCAAGAGAATGCAATCAACCAAGAAAATTTCAAATGAATCAATTCCAGAATCAACAACCAGGAGGTCAGCAGCATATCAACAAAATCAACCAAGAGGTCAACAGCATTACCAACAAAATCAGCCAAGATTCAACAACAACAACAACAATCAAATGAACAACTTCAACAACAACAACTTCAATCCCAACAGCAATTACAACCCCAACTTCAACAACTTTCAGCCTCAAATGAATAATCAACAGCAAAGTATGCAACAGACTCAAGGTTTTCAAATGAATAACAATCAAACCTTTAAGCAGCTCAAAATGTTCCAAACAACACTGTTCCAGCAAATCAAAATCAGATCAGAAATCAAGGAAATGTGGCAGTGACTACACAGCATGAAGGAGATTTTGATTGGAGCAATCATGAAGAGGACATTGCAGATGATATTAGGAAAGAAAATGTGGCATTCATGGCCATAATTGAGAAAGAAAAATGATCATCATCTCAGGTACACTCTGCTCCTACTGTTGATTTAAATGAACTTATCACTTAATTGAGTACAAAAGTAGGCAAGCTGGAAAGTGAGTGTTTTAGAAAACAAAGTATCATCAATGAGTATGAGGCAAGTGAGATGATCAGTGAAGAAAAGATTAAAAGCCTTGAAGATGATTGCATGATCAATTACAGAACTCAAACCAGATACATCACTGAGATTGATGGATTAAAGAAGATGTTGGTTGAAGAAAAGGTGCAAAACACAAGACTGAAGGTTGAAACTGAATTTCTAAAGAATTTGGTCTCAACAGGAAACATATGTGGTATACTGAACCAGGTGAAGGAACAAAACAAATACAAAGCAGTTCCACCTCCATTCATGTCACACTCCGACTAGGTAGTTGCGGAAGCGTAATACGGGAATGTAACAGATAACACTGGTATCAACAACATTGTTTATAAAGAAATTCAACAACTAATTTACATCATATTACATTGGTTGGTACTATGTTTACAAACTAGATGAGAATCACATAACCGGTTTACGAGCTTTTTATTAATATTATATGTCTGCGTCTATTCACAGCTATTCAACTCTCCTTCTAACACCAAGCATGTAAGCAAATCATTCCACTTTTGCTTTACCTGAAAAGCATGTTAAAACGGGTCAACTACGTCTAGTTGGTGAGTTTCAAGTTTCACGAGTATCAACGAAATCAGTACACGAGTTCGTAAAGTTTACAGTGTTTATGTATATATGTATGTGTATGATGTATTATACTAAGCCACAAGTGAAACCGAAACGAGCTATAACGCATGGCCTCCTCTGCCCATGCACTCCCGTTGGCATTTAACAGCCACTTTGCCCCAAGTATGTACTATGTCTAACACCACATAGTAGTATGTAAAAATATAATGACAATGTGCAACTGGGTTTACATATGTTCCGGCATACCCCTCCGGCCCTGTCAGTTGGGTTTGTCAAACCGATAGTACTATCCACACGTCACCGGCACGAAGTTAATCACTTGTGTTTGTGGGGACTTGTCAAGTGTTAGTACTTAGATAATCCACATCATCACACGTTTTCAAGTATATAAGTATATGTAAACATGCTTTCCACCCCAAAAGTTCGTAAAACAGTTTAGAAAGTGGGGTCGTGAAACTCACCTTATCGTAGTTCGCACGGAAATTACGTATCAATAAGTCAGGTGCCTCGCTTATAGCCTGATTCCTATAAACGGTATCGTATCGTTAATACTAGTACAGTGTTCAAGCTAAGTCGGGCTGTATAGATAATCTGGGTATAGATGTTAGGCCCAGAACATGACCATAGTCTTAGATTGTGACGTTGTATACTACGAAAAGATTAAAACTGGATTTGGCTCAGTTTCACCTTTTCCCGAGCCTAGCCAAGTTGATCGTTTATGCGTCTCCGGATTAGGTAAGATCACATAAACTTAAGTAAATATATTGATTGATAAAATGATTTGATTTATGAAATAATTTTAAGGTTTCGGTATCTGGTTTGATCGCAGGGTTCGTTTCCGTTTTCACACGGGTTTGATTATACAAAACGCGCACAATCCACCCGAATTGTCCGGAATTCTCGTAAAAAGTTCATTTTTATCAATATCATTCAAAAATATGATATTTGACCACTTTTGACATTTTGACATACCAGTCAGTCCGTTAAACACAAAACTGCCGGTTTCGTTAAAACAATTATAATTTAAATCTTTGATTAATCATAACTAAATATGTACTTATATATAAATTATGTAAATTTTTGTAAAAATACATTAAGACATGGAGAATTTTATAGAAATATTTTCAGAAATTTTATGATTAATTATTTATTTACAAAAATTCATTTAATAGGTTATAATCGTGTAATAAATGGCCCGTTTATATCAAACGACCTCCGAAATTGCACAAATCATACTTAGGAATTTCCAATGATCCCAAAACTTTACCAGTGATCTTACCATCATATATTAAACTCCAAAACCAAGTTTCATAATTTTTCAATATGTTTAGCTATTTTTCCCAAATAAACGCTCATAAACGGAAATAAATTCACCAAATATTCTCCGTTTATCTACAAATTACCAAATTTGAACAGGGAATCATTTATATGATCCCTAATGTCCCAGACAATTTTCACAAGCTAACAACAAGCACGTCACAACCTAATACTAAACAGCCCCTAAACGAGTGTTACGGGTTTACCTTGTCGGTTTTCGATGAGTTCTGCTAGCTTAAACGACTCTCCGGGACTCAGGTTGCAAACTCAGTGCATCTACATATCATATAACATCAAACCAAGCATAAATCATCCATGTGACAGCCTTGATAATTAGGGTTTCGGTTTTGGGTTCAAACCGAACTTTCTGACCGTAAAAACGTTGTATTCATGTTCTAATCCGCGTTTTTGACCAAAAAAGTATATGTTCCTGGTTTGTAAACATGTTTAACATCAAAACATGATTTTACTTGATTTTTTTGATTTTTGGATTGTTAAACTTGTTTAAAACTAATCAAGGATTAATTTTTCATTGTTAAACTATGTTAATCAAGTATGAAATCAATTAAAATTGGATGGTTTACCTCAAACCTTGGCTGGAACTTGAAGAACACAGGTGAGAGGGTTCTAGGGTTTGTTTGGAATAACTTATATTTTCAAGGTTTAGCTTATTTAACAAGCTAAACAAAAGGGGGGTCCATTCCCTTTCTAGCGGCCGCAAGGATATAAGGGCCCATTGGGCATCTTTTTGGCCCAATGGTGTCTCGGTTTTCGTGCAAATAATTAGTATCGGTCGGTTACTCGTTTAAGCACTACGAATTAACCGATTTATCATTTACTTACTACGTAGTGAATATAGTATACCTCGTTTTGTCACGAATGTCACATTCTCCCCCCGTTAAGAAATTTCGTCCTCGAAATTTAATGTGCTATCGGTTTTCTTTTTAGTGAACAGGTGTGGGTATTTCTTTCGGAATTCATCCTTTCGTTCCCAAGTATATTCGGGTCCTTGTTTTGAATTCCACCGAACTTTTACCAATGAAATTTTGTTGTGTCGTAACTGTTTGGTTTTCCCGTCAACAATTTCTATCGGTTCCTCTACGAAGTTGAGTTTTTCGTTGATCTGAACATCTTCCAGTGGTACTATTGTCGTTTCATCAGTCAAACACTTTTTCAGATTCGATACATGAAACACGTCGTGAATAGTACTCAGTTCTAAGGGTAATTTTAATCGGTAAGCTACGGGACCAATTTTTTCAATAATCTCAAAAGGTCCGATGTATCTCGGGGCTAGTTTACCAGTCTTTCCAAATCTTATAACACCCTTCCATGGCGATACTTTTAAGAACACCTTATCACCTATTTCAAAAGATAACCGTTTTCTGCGAACATCAGCATAACACTTTTGTCGGTCGCGGGCAGCTTTCAATTTTTGCTTAACCTGGTGAATCTTATCGGTGGTTTCCTGAATTAAATCTGACCTTGAAATTTGGGTATCACCCACTTCCGTCCAACATAGTGGTGATCTACATTTTCGCCCGTATAGAGCTTCATAAGGTGCTGCTTGTATACTACTATGATAACTGTTATTGTAAGAGAATTCAATGAGCGGGAGGTGTTGATCCCAATTCCCTTTGAAGTCCAGTACACAAGCACGAAGTAAATCTTCTAAGGTTTGGATGGTTCGTTCGGATTGACCATCGGTTTGGGGATGGTAAGCCGTACTTAGGTCAATTCGGCTTTCCAAGGCTTCTTGTACTGCTTGCCAGAAATGTGAAGTAAAGTGACTGTCTCGATCTAAAATAATCGAAAGAGGTACTCCGTGTTGGGATACAATTTCATCGATGTAAATTTGAGAGAGTTTTTCGGTGGTGTAGTTGTTACGGATGGGGATAAAGTGTGCGGGTTTGGTTAATCGGTCAACAATTACCCAGATAGCATTGTGTCCTCGGGAGGTTTTAGGAAGGTGCGTCACAAAATCCATGGTAATTTGTTCCCATTTCCATTGTGGTATTTCGGGTTGTTGTAACATTCCCGAAGGTTTTTGATATTCCGCCTTCACCCTTGCACATGTTGCACATTTACTTACATACACGGCTATATCCTTTTTCATGCCAGGCCACCAGTAAAATTCTTTAACATCCTTATACATCTTATCAGTACCTGGATGAATAGAATATTTGGACTTATGTGCTTCATCAAGAATCAACTTTCGGAGTTTATGAAGTGTTGGAATCCAGACCCGGTTTTTGTAATAATATACTTCATCAATTTTCTTCTCAAAATTCCTTTCATTCCCATGTAGTTCTTCTTTTTCTAGTTGATCTGCCTTCAAAGCCTCATCTTGTGCAACGCGAACTTGTTCGGTTAGGCTACTTTTGAACAACCATTCCGAGTGCTCGTACCCTTAATGGTTTGACTCTGTCTTTTCGGCTTAAAGCATCGGCTACTACGTTGGTCTTACTCGGATGGTATTTAATCTCACAATCATAATCATTTAACAGTTCTACCCATCTCCTTTGTCTCATGTTTAGCTCTTTCTGATCGAATATGTGTTGTAGGCTTTTGTGATCAGTATAGATGGTACATTTGGTGCCATACAAGTAATGTCTCCAAATCTTCAATGCAAAGATAACTGCTCCCAATTCCAAATCATGGGTCGTATAATTCTTTTCATGTACTTTTAATTGTCGGGAAGCATATGCTATTACTTTCTTTCTTTGCATCAGTACGCATCCTAAACCTTTACGAGATGCGTCACAGTATACCACCAATTCATCAGTTCCATCTGGAAGGCTTAATATTGGAGCCTCACATAACTTCTGTTTTAACGTTTGGAAGGCCATTTCTTGTTCTTCTCCCCATTCATACGCTCGATCATTTTGAGTTAGGAGGGTTAGAGGTTGGGCAATACTTGAAACGTTTTCAATGAATCTTCTATAATACCCGGCTAGTCCTAAGAATTGACGAATTTCTCTTGGTGACTTAGGCACTAGCCAATTCTTAATGGCCTCAATTTTACCGGGGTCAACTTGGATTCCTTGTTGGTTCACAATGTGTCCCAAAAACTGTACTTCTTGTAGCCAAAATTCACATTTGGACAACTTTGCGTATAACTTTTCTTGCCTCAATAATTCTAAGATTTCCCGCAAATGTTGTTCGTGTTCCTCCTTACTTCTCGAATATATCAAAATGTCATCGATAAACACTATCACGAACTTGTCAAGGTAAGGTTTGCAAACTCGGTTCATGAGGTCCATAAACACTGCAGGTGCATTTGTCAACCCAAACGGCATAACCAAAAATTCATAGTGACCATACCGAGTTCGGAAAGCTGTTTTTGGTACGTCTTCTTCCTGAATTCTTACTTGATGATAACCAGATCTAAGATCAATTTTTGAAAAATACTTCGCACCCTGGAGCTGATCAAACAAGTCATCAATTCGAGGTAAGGGGTATCTATTCTTTATAGTCACTTTATTCAATTCCCGGTAATCAATACACATTCGAAAACTCCCATCTTTCTTCTTTACAAATAACACTGGTGCTCCCCACGGTGAGTAACTAGGTCGGATAAAACCCCTGTCTAGTAATTCTTGTAACTGGTTGGACAGTTCTTGCATTTCAGAAGGTGCAAGTCGATAAGGTGCCTTAGCAATGGGTGCTGCTCCCGGTATCAAGTCAATATGGAATTCAACTTGTCGGGTCGGTGGTAAACCAGGCAACTCATCGGGGAATACATCTGAATACTCGTGTACCACTGGGATGTCTTCCATTCGTTTTTCCTCGGGTTCCTTAATTGTTACACTTGCCAAGTATAAAGTACAACCTTGGCGTAAATATCTCAATGCCTTAAGTTGAGATACGAGAGGCAGTACCATACCAGATTTCTCACATTGAACATTCATAGCCTCATCATTCGAAAGAGGTATCCTAACGGTCTTATCCTTACAGATAATTTCAGCTTTATACTTAGTTAGCCAGTCCATACCGACTATAACATCGAAACTTCCCAATTCCACTGGAAGTAAATCAATAAGGAATGGGTGGTCGTTTAGGATAAGGGAACAGTTTCGGACTATTCGGTTAACGAGTATAGACTTACCGTTAGCGAGTTCTATAGTATATGGTTTTGTTAGTTCACTAACCGGCATATTTTCTAAGGGTAAGAAGTTAACAGATACGAAACTTCTATCGGCGCCCGTATCAAACAAAACTGAAGCATGCTGACCCGAAACTAAGAATGTACCGGTCACCACATTCGGATCATGACGCGCTTCACCCGGTCCTAATGCAAATGTGCGTCCCCTAGCTGCGTTGGAGGTTGATGCTTGTGCTTGGTTTTGCCTTCTCGCTGCACCCTGGTTCAGATTGGGGCAGTATCTCCGAAAGTGTTCCGTACTGCCACATTCATAGCAGGCACGGAGGTTCGTGATAGGTGGGGTTTGTTGGTTGAGTTGTGGGCGGGTTGGTTGAGGTCGAGGTAGTTGAGTTGATTGCGGTGGACGGTTAACAGTGTTGGTGGGGGTTCTACAGTTGGGGGCATAGTGTCCCGTTCTTCCACACTTTTGACAAATGATCGGTTTGCAATCACCCACATGATGAAAGTTACATCTTCTTCATTTCGGTAACGTCCCTTTATAGGTCTCTTGTTTTACATTAGAACTGGTCATGGCATAACTTCGGGTATTCGGACGAGCCCGCTTGTTTTGAGGGTTTCCTTGCATTCTTGTCCCATAATCAGTTCGTTTTAAACTTGTTTCACCTGGCATCCTTATCACTCCACTCCTCATCAGATCAAAAGTAACGACACCCGTTTGAGATACAGCACTTTCTAATGTTGGGTGGGCAACTGAATTCACTATACTTCTCACAGCAGGGGTCAGTCCCCAGATATAACGTTCAATTCGCTTCGCTTCCGGTGTAACTAACCACGGAACTAAGCGGGACAGTTCGTTAAAATGATTCGTGTATACCACATGGTCCGCTCCTTTCATTTCCAGATTCCATAACTCGTGTTCTAACCTTTGAATCTCACTTTTAGGACAAAAATGCTCTAGCATGAGGGTTTTTAATTCAGTCCATGACATACGATTAATAGCATCTTGTCCCCTTATTTGGACTACCGTATTCCACCACATCAGCGCTTGGTCTAGAAACATACTGGTAGCAAATTTGACCACGCGGTTCGGTGGACACTCACTGATATTAATTACTGATTCGGTCTTTTCTATCCATTTAACCAGCCCGCTAGGTCCTTCAATACCCTTAAACTCAATCGGTTTACATGATGTAAATTGTTTGTATGAGTACTCCTGACGTAGGGGTTCGGGATTATTACGATCATTATCAGTATTCACCGGGGTAGTAACACCCGGGGCAACATTAGTGTCCGGCGGAGGTGTATTAATAGTGGCCGTGGTGATGCTCGTAGGTTGATTAACAGTATTGTTAGCATGTATGCCTGCAGTGACTTGTGCTACGATTGTTGGTATCACTGCTTGTAGTTGACGAGAAATCATTGCGGCCACTTCCGCCTCAGACATAGGGTTTTCCTTCTTCGGGGCCATTCTATAAAATAATCAATTGTATAATAAATAATATCGTCTCACTATAACCAGCACAACTTTACGATATTACAATTTCACAACACACAACTATGCCAAAGAAAACACATTTGTATTAATTATAATCATTACTGTACATATGCATCCAAAATTAGCGCATAGACTTAACCTGGTATAGGCCAGTGCTTGTATATGCGTATCAAAATTTGTCACTAAGTGATATGTAGACTTAACCCGACAAGGGCCAGTGCTTGAAATAGTACTAAACGACAAACAACTCCCAAGTCAGCCCAACACGCTGTAACAAAATGCTACTTGGGATATCAAAAGACTATATACATAAGGCTAGACTACTATGTCCTATCCATTCTTTGCAACATGGAGCCATAACCAAACAACAGCAGCCACTAGGGCCGCATTAACCGCTAAGCATACTCCTAGTAGTATCATTACCCGATCTTGACGCCCGTGGCTGTGAGCACTGGATCTTTGCACAATTCTGATTTCTTGCTGCATGTACCACATGTGATCTTGCATATCATGTCTATGCTGGTTTAGGTTATTTATCGAATGTGATTGTTCTAAAAGCTGATCAGTCGCTAAACCCAACCATGCTGAATCAGAATAACGAGGTGGCTCGGGTACCGGGGCGGGTAAACCCCAAGTAGGAATAGGTATCTCAGTGACCTGGACACGTGATGTTTCTCCCCTATGATACGTAGATCGAGGTGGGGAGAGGTGTGCTCAGGTGGCCGCACTGAAATACGAGCGGTTCGACGGTTTCTAATAGTGAGTGGGGGTACTAGTGTATGCTGTACGGGTGGAGTAGGGGATCTAGGTGCTCTAATCGGTGAATGATAAGCACTAGTAGCTCCCTGTCCTACAACATTCCTAGGGGATTCCCTAGGGGGATAGGTGTCACAACGGTAACCCGATAAGTCTGGTTGACCTGAGGGTACCTCGTGAGGAATTACCGCATCGGATCCTTCTTCCATTTCCTCTGATTCCTCCCCAGTTTCCTCTTCTGGATCCTCCTCCTCCTCCTCAGACCATGTTGGTAGGGTATTAGATAAACAATCAGTAGATCTTGACATATTCCTGCACAATGATTAGTAATAAGAATAATATCCTTCTATATTAATCATAGTAAAATACATGCAGGTATTTATACACATAAGCACAAATAATCGTTTATATACACAGATATTTATTTATTATTATATTTTATACACATATGTTGCTCTTTTTACCTATTCGATTGTTTATCGACTTCTTCTCGAATTTCCTCGTACAAACAAGTCCGTTATTACGTTCCGGACCATCATAACCCACTTGTCCATTCGCGTTCATCACGAGAATCATCAGTGTATATTATTTAATATTATTTTATTCCCAGAGTTAATCGAGCCTAAGGTTATCTTAGGGTATCCTAAGGGACATCCTAATTCTTTATAACCAATGGCTCTGATACCAACTTCTGTCACACCCCGACTAGGTAGTTGCGGAAGCGTAATACGGGAATATAACAGATAACACTGGTATCAACAACATTGTTTATAAAGAAATTCAACAACTAATTTACATCATATTACATGGGTTGTACTATGTTTACAAACTATATGAGAATCACATAACCGGTTTACGAGCTTTTTATTAATATTATATGTCTGCGTCTATTCACAGCTATTCAACTCTCCTTCTAACACCAAGCATGTAAGCAAATCATTCCACTTTTGCTTTACCTGAAAAGCATGTTAAAACGGGTCAACTACGTCTAGTTGGTGAGTTTCAAGTTTCACGAGTATCAACGAAATCAGTACACGAGTTCGTAAAGTTTACAGTGTTTATGTATATATGTATGTGTATGATGTATTATACTAAGCCACAAGTGAAACCGAAACGAGCTATAACGCATGGCCTCCTCTGCCCATGCACTCCCGTTGGCATTTAACAGCCACTTTGCCCCAAGTATGTACTATGTCTAACACCACATAGTAGTATGTAAAAATATAATGACAATGTGCAACTGGGTTTAGATATGTTCCGGCATACCCCTCCGGCCCTGTCAGTTGGGTTTGTCAAACCGATAGTACTATCCACACGTCACCGGCACGAAGTTAATCACTTGTGTTTGTGGGGACTTGTCAAGTGTTAGTACTTAGATAATCCACATCATCACACGTTTTCAAGTATATAAGTATATGTAAACATGCTTTCCACCGCAAAAGTTCGTAAAACAGTTTAGAAAGTGGGGGTCGTGAAACTCACCTTATCGTAGTTCGCACGGAAATTACGTATCAATAAGTCAGGTGCCTCGCTTATAGCCTGATTCCTATAAACGGTATCGTATCGTTAATACTAGTACAGTGTTCAAGCTAAGTCGGGCTGTATAGATAATCTGGGTATAGCTGTTAGGCCCAGAACATGACCATAGTCTTAGATTGTGACGTTGTATACTACGAAAAGATTAAAACTGGATTTGGCTCAGTTTCACCGTTTCCCGAGCCTAGCCAAGTTGATCGTTTATGCGTCTCCGGATTAGGTAAGATCACATAAACTTAAGTAAATATATTGATTGATAAAATGATTTGATTTATGAAAGAATTTTAAGGTTTCGGTATCTGGTTTGATCGCAGGGTTCGTTTCCGTTTTCACACGGGTTTGATTATACAAAACGCGCACAATCCACCCGAATTGTCCGGAATTCTCGTAAAAAGTTCGTTTTAATCAATATCATTCAAAAATATGATATTTGACCACTTTTGACATTTTGATATACCAGTCAGTTCGTTAAACACAAAACTGTCGGTTTCGTTAAAACAATTATAATTTAAATCTTTGATTAATCATAACTAAATATGTACTTATATATAAATTATGTACATTTTTATAAAAAAACATTAAGACATGGAGAATTTTATAGAAATATTTTCAGAAATTTTATGATTAATTATTTATTTACAAAAATTCATTTAATAGGTTATAATCGTGTAATAAATGGCCCGTTTATATCAAACGACCTCCGAAAAATCCGATAATTTTTAAAAATGGCCTCAATGTTATTACATAGCCCCTGCAAAATCTCCAGAACCTAACTCTTTTCACAAAATGCCTTTTTGTGCGTTTTTCGGCTGTTAAAATTCGGTTAAACCATAATTGCACAAATCATACTTAGGAATTTCCAATGATCCCCAAACTTTACCAGTGATCTTACCATCACAAATTAAATTCCAAAACCAAGTTTCATAATTTTTCAATATGTTTAGCTATTTTTCCCAAATAAACGCTCATATACGGAAATAAATTCACCAAATATTCTCCGTTTATCGAAAAATTACCAAATTTGAACAGGGACTCATTTATATGATCCCTAATGTCCCAGAAAATTTTCACAAGCTAACAACAAGCACGTAACAACCTAATACTAAACAGCCCCTAAACGAGTGTTACGGGTTTACCTTGTCGGTTTTCGATGAGTTTTGCTTGCTTAAACGACTCTCCGGGTCTCGGGTTGCAAACTCAGTGTATCTACATATCATATAACATCGAACCAAGCATAAATCATCCATGTGACAGCCTTGATAATTAGGGTTTCGGTTTTGGGTTCAAACCGAACTTTCTAACCGTAAAAACGTTGTATTCATGTTCTAATCCGCGTTTTTGACCAAAAAAGTATATGTTCCTGGTTTGTAAACATGTTTAACATCAAAACATGATTTTACTTGATTTTTATGATTTTTGGATGGTTAAACATGTTTAAAACTAATCAAGGATTAATTTTTCATGGTTAAACTATGTTAATCAAGTAAGAAATCAATTAAAATTGGATGGTTTACCTCAAACCTTGGCTGGAACTTGAAGAACACATGTGAGAGGGTTCTAGGGTTTGTTTTGAATAACTTATATTTTCATGGTTTAGCTTATTTAACAAGCTAAACAAAATGGGGGGCCATTCCCTTTCTAGCGGCCGCAAGGATATAAGGGCCCATTGGGCCTCTTTTTGGCCCAATGGTGCATCGGTTTTCGTGCCACTCGTAAAGATCGGTCCAAAATTTAGTTAGGGTTCGGTTTTTCGCAAGAAAACTAGTTCGAGTGCGAAAACCAGCGCGAAAACGAGTGTTTTTCAGCCTAGTTTTGTAAAATAAGAAAAACGTACTGACTCGTTGTAAAAATCCAAAATGTTTTCACGGATTGCTTAGAACATGTCATATAAGTGTTTTATAAATCTTTTTCGGCTTAACGGATGCTACAATGCTCGTTTTGATATTAACGATTGCGTTTAAGCTTATAGCGTATCGATAAACGAAACCTTTTTCGTTTAAAGAGTTTTAAACGCACTGGGGCTTTAATATCAATATGTTAGCCTCTATAATATATATATAACTTGTATATGACCCCTCAGTATGTATACGGGTCATAATTAGTGTCGGTCGGTTACTCGTTTAAGCACTACGAATTAACCGATTTATCGTTTACTTGCTACCTAGTGAATATAGTATACCTCGTTTTGTCACGAATGTCACAATTCAACAACAACTTCATGCCAAAAGTTGACAAAGAGAAAAGAGATGCATACTTTGTAGGTTCCTGAACGCGGATCGTACACGGGAAATCTCTAACAACGCAGGTGCGGAATCCCTGCGTATATAGGTACGAGTGTAGATATTGTAGAGATTGAATACACGAACAATGAACACGAGCTATAAGGTAAACACGTTATATTGAATAACTAAACACGTGACAGTAAGTCACTGTTACAGAGAACAAAACGAAACAAAGCGTAACCAAAAACCCTAACTCACGTTCTCTTCTGTTTCGGCTGAAACAGTGTATTTAAACACGACAACTTCGCCACTGGCGAAGTTGTCAGTAACCTCGCTAAATCAGCAAGTTCGCCATAGCGAACTTGCTGATAACTTCGCTAGTTTACAAAACAAAACATAAACAAACCATTAACTATATTACAGACTCGATAACAAATACTAGACTATGAACTACTGACAAACATGTACCAACAGACTCCCCCTTGGCAGTAGCTTCATATCTTGATCTCTGAGTCTTGTAATCTTGCACTTTCACGCGTGCGCCCCTTCTCTCACACAAACCGACACAACTCCTTGATATTTCCTCGCTTGATCCTTCCAAGCAGGAATGTAGAAGATCTTCTTCTCGTTGAGTACTTTCAGATCAGCTTTCGATAAGTTAACAAGATGCATCGGATCACAAACCCTCAGCACTTTCTTGTTCGTCTTCGTCTTCCAGCACGGCTTCAGCAGTCTGGCAGTCTACATACCACCATTTCAGACTCTTCAATACATCTTGCTCAAACACATATCAATCACGTCGAGTTCCTTTCAATAATATCATTTGGCAGCACATCTTAATCAAACAGCACATCGTCTATCTCTTTCAGTGGATCTATCACATCATCAACACTCTCAACATTTTCAAACACATCCACATCATCACCAGCCGCAGACTCCCCCTCAGCTGTGGAAGCCCCAAGAGCTATAGTAGTTCTTGGCAACTCACCACCTGCACCTTCCGGTGCATTGGGATCATCGTCTTGATCATTTCTTCTTTTAGTCCTCAGTTTTTCTTCTTTTAGTCCTCAGTTCATCGCCTCTATAGCTTATCTCCCCCTGAGATGCCAAGAACTCCTTCAAGGTATCTATTACGTTCCTATGCTCAACCTCAACCAATAGTAATCAGTAAAAAAAAAACGTGTTTTACTGATTAAATTTCAGTAAAAAAAAACATAAAACTATCTAAAAAAAATTTAAAGTATAAGGGATCAAATTTCAGTCTAGTTAAGGACTAGCACGTTTTAGAAAAGATCCTAACAGGAATCATACTAACTATGTGACTGTCACATAGATCCGTGTTTAGCTGTATTATGACATAAAGAGACAGGTTGTAAGCATGTAAATAACTTAAATGGTTTTCATCGTTTCTGTGATACGGATTAAGGTTCAGTTAAGCTCAAAAATTTAAGTTGGCAACAACTCAGAGGTAATGATATCTTCTATCTATTCTCAAAGCGTATTTGGCTATACCCAAGTCACCCCGAATTGACTTCGACCCATAGTGTCTGATTAACTTGTAGATACTCGTTGTCTGCTTCCCGTTTTCTTCTTACTCCAAACTTGAGAAATCTTGAGAAGTGTCGGTTCTCGTGTTTATTGTCACTACTTCTCATAAGTACATTTTTTTTTTTTTTTTTTTTTTTTTTTTTTTTTTTTTTTTTTTTTTTTTTTTTTTTAATCACACATAAGAGTTTTCATCGGAGTACTAAACTACTGCAAGTCCCGAATCTGGATCACTGCAGTGTCTTGAAATGCTTTCTTCACGGGAATCAGAACACTCACGGGCTCGTGTATGACTGGGTAGTTGCTTTTCTGCCTATCCTTCGAAAAGATATGTATGAAGACATGCAAAACTCTTAAGGAGTTTCCACATTAAATTCGAGTAAATTTAGGTTAGTATCACATACACTTTTACGCACCATTAAAATTACCATGACATACAATGACTGTTCTAAAGCCTTTTAAGCTTAATAACTTCACTAGTTAGGCACACATAGTCAGTATATATATCATTTTCCAAGGGTGGATCAATTTTCTTTTAAACACAGCAAAGAACTTCTTACGAAGTAATAGACTTGAAAAGTAATTTCATTTCCCAGAATAAAGTATTGAATTCAATTGCCCCAATCATGTCAAAGTCATCAGGTAAACGGCTATCCTGAAGATCCATTGGATCAGCTGGACCGACCACATGCAAGTATGTGTCCTTCTTACTAAGAATGACCGACTAATTTTCAGCAACTGAAAGAAAAACATGTCAACACTGCCCCAGTTACTTTCAGTCTTCCGGTTAATGGCTATCCTCATTTCCTAAGTCGAAAACAAGGACCAAAACATATCCGAGGAGATGTCCATCAAACCGAGGTAACCGACTAATTTTAAGCAATAAAGACTCATTTTTTTTTTTTTTTTTTTTTTTTTTTTTTTTTTTTTTTTTTTTTTTTTTAAATCAAAAACAAAGACATGGTTACTCGGGATTGATCATCCCATTTAGTTCAATTAGGTTTTGAAATCTGGATTTATCAAACGCTTTTGTAAACAAGTCAGCAAAATTTTCAAGTGTATCAACTTTTTCGATCTTGATCAGTTTCTTCTCAGCACAATCCCGTATGAAGTGATGACGAATGTCAATATGCTTAGTTTTACTGTGCTTCACGGGATTGTTAATTACTGAGATGGCGGCAGTGTTATCAATTAAAATAGGAGTGAGTAAGAAATTCAGACCATAGTCGCGCAATTGTTGCTGAATCCATAAAACCTGAGAGCAGCAGTTGGATGCTGCCATGTATTCAGCTTCGCAAGTTGAAATTGCGACTGATGTCTGTTTCTTGCACTGCCAGGAAACTAATCTTCCTCCAAGAAACTGACAGCCTCCTGTTGTTGACTTCCGACTCTGATTACAACCTCCATAATCAGAATCAGTATATGCCACCAGTTCAACGTCTCCTCCCTTTGGGTACCACAATCCTAGTTTCGGCTTGCCCTTGAGATACCGCAAAATCCTCTTCACACCTTTCATGTGAGATTCCTTTGGGTTTGCCTGAAAGCGAGCACAAAGACAAACAGAAAACATTATATCAGGCCTAGAAGCAGTTAAATACATTAAAGAACCTATTATCGCCCGATACAGAGTAGGGTCCACATCTGCGTCACCATCTGATTCAGCTCCCAATTTGTGATTGACGCAGATTGGAGTGTCATATGGAGAACTGTCCTCCATCTTGAATCTTTTCAGCACATCATGAACATACTTTGTTTGATGAATGAACATTCCATCTTTCTTCTGATCAACCTGCAATCCTAGAAAGAAAGTTAGTTCACCCATAGCACTCATCTCGAATCGTTTCTTCATGACAGCCTCAAAATCTTGACACATGGATATTCTTGATGCAGCAAAAATGATGTCATCCACGTAGACTTGAACCAGTAAGAAGTCACATCCTTCTCTCTTCACAAACAGCGTACTGTCGATCAAACCCCTTTCAAAACCATTTTCCAGCAAGTAGTCCGATAACGTTGAATACCAGGCACGAGGTGCCTGATGTAAACCATATAACGCCTTGCTCAACCTGTATACATGATCAGGAAAGTCTGGGTCAGGAAAACCCGGTGGTTGCTCAACATACACAACCTCGTCAACTTTCCCGTTAAGAAACGCACTCTTTACATCCAACTGAAACACCTTCATCTTTTTGAAAGCAGCAAACGCCAAAAACAATCGAATCGCTTCTAACCGGGCAACAGGAGCGAAAACCTCATTGTAGTCAATACCCTCTTGCTGATTAAAACCTTTAACAACCAGCCTCGCCTTATTTCTCACAATAATCCCCTTTTCATCTCTCTTGCACTTGAACACCCATTTCGTGCCTATAGCGTGCACATTCTTTGGTTTTTCGACCAAAGTCCAAACTTCCATTTTCCCGAACTGAGCCAACTCTTCTTGCATAGCTTCGACCCACGAGCTGTCCTTCAAAGCCATTTGATAATTTTTCGGTTCAATTTGGCTTATAAAGCAGGAGTACAAACATTCATTCATTATACCTGTTTCTTTTATGCTTGAATAAACACAGGTGTGCTCATTCAGGCTACTTCTGGTTTGTACACCCGAGGACACATCACCTATAACATTCTCCAAAGGGTGATCTTTGTGAATTCTCGTGGTCGGAACAGCACCGACATGTAAATTGTCTTCCAAGTTTGAAGAGATCTCATCTATGGTAGTTTCAGGCTGAGAGTGAAAAGGATTAATAAACTCATCTTCAGTTGAGGCCGCAGGGGTATCGATAGGGTTTGATGTGGAAGGCTGAGATTTTTCTGTCATCTGATGTTGCACTAGCTCCTCTTCCTCATCAAATATCATCTTCGTCACAACTCTTTCGTCTTCTTCAGCAATTTCCAAATTAGGTACGTTAAACGACTTAAACAGTTTAACATAGTCAAAAAGCTCAGCAGGTCCATTGCTTGGTTTTGGCGGTTGATAACTAGTAATGTCGGTGTTACAAACCACCTCCACCTTGCAAGTTGTCGTATTGAAGACCCGTCTGTTGGGAGTCCCAACAACATAACCGACTAGAATTCCCTCATCGGCTACTTCACCAAATTTCGAGTTAGTCTTCAAAATCGAACAAGGAGACCCAAAAGGTTCAAGACCACACAAGTTGGGCTTCCTTCCGTGCATAAGCTCGTAACAAGTTTTTCCAAGTCTCTTAACGGTTAACACCCGATTCAGAACATAGCAGGCTGTAGCAACTGCTTCAGCCCAGAACATCACAGGAAGCTTTGAGTCGGCCAGCATAGTTCTGGCTCCTTCAATCAACGTTCGGTTCTTCCTTTCAGCTACTCCGTTCTGTTGTGGAGTATACGGAGCGCTATATTGATGCTCAATACCCTTCTGAAGACAAAAGATTTCCATCTCAAAGTTCTTGAACTCTGTCCCATTGTCGCTTCTGATGAATTTAACTGATTTACTCATGACGTTCTCGACTTTTGTAATTAGATTCTTCACCATCTGAGTCGTCTCGTCTTTCGTTTTCAGAAAATATACCCACGAGTATCGTGAGTAATCATCAGTTATCACCAAGCAGTAAGAAGTACCGCCTAGACTTTGTACATTCACCGGACCGAAGAGATCCATATGAAGTAGTTCTAGAGTACCAGCAATTGAGTTGATCGTCTTGGTGAGATGGCTTTTCTTGTGTTGTTTTCCCTTCTTGCACGCTATGCATTTATCTTCAAAGTTAAAACTCTTTAAGGGAACACCCATCACAAGCCCATTTTTGACAATGAAGTTCATCTTACGAAGATGAATATGTCCCATTCTCCTGTGCCATAACTCTGATTCTGATTCGCTTGCCTTTGTCATTAAACAGGATTCTCTGGTGGCCATTTCAGTAGACCTCATATCCATCACGTATGTATTCGTTTCACGTGGAGCTTTCATTACTATCCATTCTTCTGGTACATGAAAACCAGGCTTCAATACAATTGCTTCATTCTTAGTGAAATGGACAGTATATTCTTTATCACAGATCTGTGACACACTCAGCAGATTGTGCTTTAATTCCTCCACAAAATTTACATTTTCAAGTGTCATTCTCCCATTCGACACTGTTCCTCTCCCAGTTATTCTTCCTCCGCTTTCACCAGCAAAACTAACTCTAGCTCCCTGAACAGGTTTTAAATCTTGCAACAAGTGTTTGTTGCCAGTCATGTGCCGGGAACAGCCGCTATCTACAATCCAAAGATTGTTGGCAGCCCTGTTCAACTGTTCCTGCACAATAAAACAATGAGTTAGAATCTTGGGACCCAAGACCAGTTGGTCTTGGATCGATACATCCCGTACCCTGGCTTTCTTAAGTTAGCGTCAGGATAATTTCTGTACGTCCTGTTAGGGAATCTCCCTGCAGATTGAGTGTAATGCCTTCCAAACCTTTGAGAATAGAAAGTGTTATTTCTTGTGGTTTGGTTGTAAAAATGAGGTTGGTTTTTATGAAAACTTGAATTCGTTACATTTTGGCAATTTTTAAAGTTTTCATTTTTAGCTGGAATAAAATGACGCTTATTCTCATTTTTATTTGGCTTCACATCTCTAAATCTCGGTTTCAAAGGACAATCTGCAACAAGATGTCCTAACCTGTTACATCTAAAGCAACATCTACTCTCCATTTTCTTGTCAAATGTTGGTTTGGATGTAGAGGTAGTATTACCAGCCGTTCGTCTCACATAAGGTGGGACGTACGGATTGAGTGGAGAACTCTTTTTAGAAACTTTATCATTATCTCCACTGGTGGGTAATTCTACCTTTTCTTTTGTCTGACCAGATTCGGACAACATATCCGAATCTGATGAGACTGGACTTGATACAGAAATATTCACACTAGAAACAGGCGAACTTGTTTCGCCACAGCTAACACTTGGTTTGACACTAGTAATTCTAATTGGGGTTGACTGAGCAATCTCAAAATCAACAGATTTCTGAACACTTGGATTATAAGTGTAATTATGGTTAAAGGGTGGTGGAACCTCATGGTATCCGATTCCTGCCCTCTTTGCAGAGGTACTTGGATCACTCACAAGGTGATCAAGGATAGCCGAGGAGTTTCTGAACTGCTCAAGTTTGCGGTTCAGTTCCACCACCTTTACCTGGTGGTCAGCAATCTGTTTATCTCTATCAGCAATCAATTTTGTCTTTTCTTCCAAAACCTCATAACTAAGATCAATAATTTCTATTTTCTCAGCAAGTTTAGTTTTAAGACTTTTAATGTCTTTTTCACAAGCCTTTATCTTAACTTTATAACTGTTTTCTCTTGCTTTAATGAAATGGTGATCTTCTTTAACAGTTTTAAACTCAGCATCTAATTTGACATACTGATCAGTTATATTGGTTAGTTGCTCAGTCAAATTTTCACAATTAGCACAAATAATTTTGGGACATACCTTGGATCTACCATCCTGATCGTTCGCCATGAAAGCAGTTTCTTCTTCATTTGCTTTCTTCTCTCCATCAACCTTCTCAACTTCTACAGCTTCAGTCTCAGCCATGTGTGCTTGTTCACCCAAACCACTTGAGTGTTGGTTCCAGTTGTATTCTCCTGCCTCTCTAGTTAACATGGCATTGATCTCGCGGTTAATTCCAGAGTGTTGGTTAGGCCTAACTTGTCCCCGTTCAACTCTCTCATTCCTACATTCCCTAGCAAAGTGCCCGAACTGTTGACAATTGTAGCACCTTACTTTTGATTTGTCAAATCCAGGCCTACCACCAACAAACTTTCTTCCTGTTTTGTTCATAAAACGTTTTACCCGTCTCACGATCATTGCCATTTGCCATTGCAAATCCATTTCTTCCAAATCGTCAGCATCAATCTGGTCATAATCCTCATCAAGAACGGCAGGGTCCACAATCTTCCCCTGGATATAATTCTCGTATGAAGCAATAAATGAAGCGTAGACTGCAAACTGCTCTTCAGCAGATTTTACACTCATAGGCATCTTGGTGTAATTATTGCTTGTGGGACCAGCTGAATAACCACTTGTAGAGGATTGAGGCTTTGAAGCACTAGATCCTCCAGCAACAAAACATACGTCCCCATTTGAGTTCACAGAAACATTTCCTTCATGTGCAGAGTCAGAACCTGACTCCCCCTTCGAATAAAATGCAGCAGATTCAGGCCTTGAACTTGAGCCTGAGTTAACTTTAGCACCATACATACCAGGGTCTTGTATCTGGTCTGTGGGTGTCTCCTTTCGAACCATATTTAGCTCATACGTTCTGAGCTTGTTCACTGCAGTTTCTAAGTCACAGTTAGGAAAGTCTTTGTCTTCCCTCATTAACACGGTATACATTTCCCACTTCGGTGGGAGAGCATCTAGAAGCTTTTCAACGATCTCCTCCTCTCGATAGGCAATTGAATAGTTGCTAAGCTCTGTCATTAAGTGATAGTATCGGGTGATAATATCATCTAAGGATTCATTCTTCAAATATTTGAAGACGGAGAATTGGGTTTTTAAAAGTTTAATTTTTGAGGCACGTATACCCACGTTCCCCTCGAATCTGTTTTCCAGAGCATCCCAGAGCTCTCTTGCAGAAGTGTACTTTCGGAATGTATGAAGAACTTCTTGAGGTAGTGCCATAGTAATAGCAGCATGGGCCTTACTCTCAGCCTCATACATTTTCTTCTCCTCGTCATCCATCTTACTGTACTTCTTCACCACATCACGTCCTTCGTATTGCATGGTTGGAGGTACATATCCATCCTGCATGCACACCCACATCTTGGCGTCCTGATATTTGATATACTGGATGAACCTGTCCTTCCATGCCACGAAGTCCGTTCCCTTCATCAACCTCGGGGCCTTAGTGGCTGACCCCGCCTCTACCTCCATCTTGACTAAATCTGAGATGTTAATCGCGGACATCCTTGCGAAAACCTGAAAAACCTGAAAAACACACAAAAAAAAATATTAAAACAGCTCAGATGGCGAAGTTAAGAATAACTTCGCTGGAAGTTAACTTCGCTGAACAAGAACTTCGCTGGATCTTAAATTCGCTTGACTTGGCGAAGTTAAGAATAACTTCGCTTAGAATGAGCGAACTTAGGATGTAAGCGAAGTTGGGTGGTAAGCGAAGTTACGGATAACTTCGCTTTGGCGAACTTATGAGGTAAGCGAAGTTGTGGTTAACTTCGCTAATCCTTATATCTTCGCCGAAACCCTAATCTCCAGTGACGGCAACTTCGCCTGAATTCAGCAACTTCGCCCGATGAACGCGAAGAACAGTTCAGATCTGAAACTCGGATTTTAACGAGAATTTTGAAGGTTTAAAGGCTTAAACACACTGGTAGGTAGCTAGAATGAATAAACACACCAAAAACTCGTCCCGGTAACACCCGAAATGAAACGAAATCTACACCCGCGTGAAATCCCGAACCTCACAATCGAGCCGATGGCTCTGATACCAATTGTAGGTTCCTGAACGCGGATCGTACACGGGAAATCTCTAACAACGCAGGTGCGGAATCCCTGCGTATATAGGTACGAGTGTAGATATTGTAGAGATTGAATACACGAACAATGAACACGAGCTATAAGGTAAACACGTTATATTGAATAACTAAACACGTGACAGTAAGTCACTGTTACAGAGAACAAAACGAAACAAAGCGTAACCAAAAACCCTAACTCACGTTCTCTTCTGTTTCGGCTGAAACAGTGTATTTAAACACGACAACTTCGCCACTGGCGAAGTTGTCAGTAACCTCGCTAAATCAGCAAGTTCGCCATAGCGAACTTGCTGATAACTTCGCTAGTTTACAAAACAAAACATAAACAAACCATTAACTATATTACAGACTCGATAACAAATACTAGACTATGAACTACTGACAAACATGTACCAACATACTTGCAACAATTCAGAGATGTCTTTCAAGACAAGGAAGAATTTGTTGATTTGTACAAAAAGGTAGAAGTGAATGAAGAAGGAGAGTTTGTGATTAAGAAAGTGGTAAAAGAGGATAAGTCAATTGGTGTTCAAGTCTCTGAGGATGACTTTGATTCAGTTGAATTGGATCAAGATGACTTGAGTGATTTGAGTGATCAAATTACTGAAAAGGAAATCAAAGCTGCTGAAAGAGGAAGAAAATATAAGAAACCGGAATCTGTTGATAAACTTCAAAAGTATCCACCAGTCCCACCAAGATTGAAGAAACAGAATGATAAAATGAAAAGAGAACATGTTTCTTTTGAAATTTGTGAAAGGAGGAAGATAAACTACAATGCAGTCAGACCACCAAGCAAGGCTGTATTGAGTAGGATAAAGCAAAACAACAAAAAGAAGATGGTGACTGAAAAAGTAGATATAGAAAATTTTATCCCAGTTTATTCAATCTTTTCTAGTCATGAGGTGTTGGATGTTGGAGAAGTAGAAACTATGGAAGAGTATGAGAAAAGACAGTCAAGGGTTAGAGAAAGCAGTGATGAAGAACCTGTGACTATTGAAAAAATTGTCTTTGTCAAAAGCAAACTTGAAAGACAAGACATTAAGATTGAGGAGTTTGTGCCATTCTCAATTAACTATGATAGCTTAAAGAATCAGAAGACTCTAGGAGTCAAGTCACCTAAGCCAAGTGAAAGATTCAAGAAACCAAAAGAACATGAAATATTCAAAGGCAAGGTTTGGTGCAAAAGGTGTGATGAATATGGTCACCACACAGATTCATGTAATGAAAGATTCAAATTCAAACCATTTCATGTACCAGATGGAACAAAGTATGGTCAAGACTTTGTCCTGTATAAACAGAAGTATGATGAATATCTGGGAAAAGGAAAGGTGTGTGGAAATGAAACCATGAACAGAGAAGAAAAGAAATCTGAAAAGGAGACAAGGATTGAGAAGAAAGCTGAAATAACATGTCACACCCGGCCCTGAGCGGCGGAAACAGCCGGGCGCGCACGAGTGGGGATTGATAATTAAGCACGGGCCATTGCAACCATTCAACGATTTTCATTTCGCATGAAAAGTTTAATACAAATACATTACATTGATTAAAAATTACATACAAACATCCAAGTATAAAAACTGTTGAAGATTTCCACGCCATATCCCCTTGCGCGGCGGGAACAACCACGCGCATCGAAGGGATAGAACTAAAATCTTCCAAAAAGCTAGATTTAGATGTTCAGCGTGAGGTGCTCTAAGTGTGACTCCATGTGCTACCTAGTTATCTCCTGAAAGACACGTAAAAACATTTGAATCAGTATAAACTGAGTGAGTTCACAAGTTTTAGTAACTTGATAAATCGTGTTTGCATCATAATCTTGATACAAATCATTCTGAAACATAATTCTGATAGCATCATTAAAACACATGCTTGGTAAAACATAGTCCTATCAACATATTCTGATAAAATCGTTCCGCGGGTTACGCGCGAACATTTCTGGGAACTGTGCTCGTCTATGCAAAGTGGCGCTGCCACTACGAGCTAAAATAAGTAATACCGTCCCGCGGGTTACGCGCGAACGTTTCAGGAAATTGTGCTCGTCCATGCAAAGTGGCGCTGCCACTACGAGCTAATCAATAATTCCGTCCCGCGGGTTACGCGCGGACGTTGTGCCGGAAAACAAGGCGCTCGTCCATGCAAAGAGGCGCGACCCCTACGAGCGGGCTCAAACCCATAGTACTGCCCCATGACCATACTAGGCACTCGTCCATGCAAAGAGGTGCGACCCCTACGAGTGGGTGGATCAAACCAGCAGTCCCTACCCTTAGAGTTCCAATGGTAAAGTGATCACTTACTCGAATTCTGGCGCACATACATCGAAAACCATAGATACCGTTTGCATTGCTCGTAAATACACCATAATGAAACATTATTTAAACACATAATTGCTTGTATTGCTTGTGAGAGTATCACATGAAACATAGTTTTAAGTACGTGTCCCTCGCCCCGAAAACAGTTTAAAAAAAACAGTGAAAACAGCGAGAATAGGGGCTGTGAGACTCACCTGTGGTTCTTGTTAAGGGATTAATCGAGATTCGGGTTTTCTTGGTGTTGGCCTCGGAATCGAAGGTCTAGTAACTGGAACGGAATCGAAAATAACGGATGCTTTGGGAGATGATTAGTGCAAGTTTGCAGTTCTTTGAAGTGTGTTTTGAGTGATAATTTAGGTTACATATTTATAGGCAAACTCAAGGGAACACAATCCCTTGCTTTAGGGGATTGTAATCTTTTCATATCTAGGTGTAATGATGATAAAGTATGGAAATTATTATTGTTTATTGTTTATTTAAAAGTGGAGGAGTGGTTAAAAGATCTTGATTTGATTTGGACAGGACATGCAGGTCTGGGGTTGGTGAGAATAGGGTGGCTGACAGTTGACTTTTCATGTTACAGTGTGCTTTTTCAGGTACTTTTGTCAGTGTACAGTAAAAAGTGGAAAATCTCTGAAACACGCTACTGTTTCCCTTTTTGGGCGGGAGTAATCTCCTTATGTCTGGAGAATAGACTAAGTGTTCTGTGCGCATCACTTTGTGCGCATAGCTTTCTGCGTGAAGGACATTTCTTTGCTGCGGGTAGGTGCGTAACCTTCTCGCAGTTAGGGATATTGAGTTTCATTTGTAGATTCTCCAGGTGGTCTTGGTATTTCAACATAGTGATCAGTCATGTTGAAGTCAATTCCATCTTGGAGCTTCAGACAAACTAGCTCTCAATGTTCCCGCCATGCGGGGAGGTTAGTTCCCTTCCGCACGCGCATAAACGATTTAGGATGCACCCGCCTTAGCATCATGCGGGATGGTCAACCCATAGACAACATAACGTTAAGTTACATGAAAACATAAAGCCAAAACATTCGCGCATGGCGCATATAACATATGCTCACGCTGGTTCTTAACATGGTGCGCTTGCGCAGGTTGCACATAACAAATGCACGCGCTGACTAACATGGCGCGCTCGCGCAGGGCAAACATAACAAATGCCCGCGCTGATTCTAACATAGCGCGCTCGCGCAGGGCGAACATAACAAATGCCCGCGCTGACTAACATGGCGCGCTCGCGCAGGGCAAACATAACAAATGCCCGCGCTGATTCTAACATAGCGCGCTCGCGCAGGGCGAACATAACAAATGCCCGCGCTGACTAACATGGCGCGCTCGCGCAGGGCAAACATAACAAATGCCCGCGCTGATTCTAACATAGCGCGCTCGCGCAGGGCGAACATAACAAATGCCCGCGCTATATGGCGCGCATAATATTTACAATCACCTAATTATTAGGTGATTACTTAGTTTAAGGGATTGGGAATTTACCGGGTGTCACATTCTCCCCTCGTTAAACGAATTTCGTCCCGAAATTTAGGAGACGTTGCTGGCAGAAGCCATGCTCTGAAAGAGGTGTGGGTAATTCTTGCGTATTTGGTCTTCTCTTTCCCAAGTGAATTCAGGCCCACGCCTCGAGTTCCATTGAACCTTTACTAACTTGATTTTGCCCCTGCGTAACTTTTGTTCTTTCCAATCGGTTACTGCTATAGGTTCTTCTACGAAGTGCAGCTGTTTTTCGATGTGAATCTCTTCCAACGGCAAAATCAACGTTTCGTCAGATAAGCACTTTTTGAGGTTGGACACATGAAACGTATCATGAACTCCACTGAGTTCGGCGGGTAGACGGAGTTTATAAGCAACCGGACCGATCCTTTCCAGGATCTCAAATGGTCCAATGAAGCGCGGATTCAACTTTCCTCGCTTGCCGAAACGGGGGACTCCTTTCCATGGAGAGACTTTCAAAAGTACTTTATCCCCTACTTGAAATTCCAATGGTTTCCTTCGCACATCTGCGTAGCTCTTCTGTCTGTCGCGCGCTGTCTTAAGGCGATCCCTTATCTGAAAAATCTTGTCTGTTGTTTCTTGGATCAATTCTGTACCAGTCATTTGCTTGTCACCTACTTCAGCCCAGCACAGTGGGGATCTACACTTACGCCCATACAAAGCTTCGAACGGCGCAGCCCTAATGCTTGTGTGATAGCTGTTGTTGTAAGAAAATTCAACCAATGGGAGATGAGTATCCCAGCTACCTTCGAAATCGATTGCGCACGCGCGTAGCATATCTTCCAATGTCTGGATTGTTCGCTCGCTTTGCCCATCCGTTTGAGGATGATATGCCGTACTCATGTCAAGACGAGTACCTAAAGCCCCTTGTAACGATCTCCAAAACCTTGATGTGAACCGACTATCTCTATCAGAAATGATGGACACTGGGACTCCATGTTTTGAAACTACTTCTCGAATATACAGTCGTGCTAACTTTTCCATCTTATCGGTTTCCTTGATCGGCAGGAAGTGCGCTGACTTAGTTAGCCGATCCACAATAACCCATATTGTGTCATAACCCCCAGGTGTCCTTGGCAGTTTGGTGATGAAGTCCATAGAGATTTGTTCCCACTTCCACATGGGAATTTCTGGCTGCTGAAGCAACCCTGATGGTTTCTGGTATTCAGCCTTTACCTTCGAACACGTCAGGCACTTACTGACATACGTCGCGATGGCGCCTTTAAGATTGGGCCACCAATACAGCGTTTTAACATCTTGGTACATCTTGTCTGCGCCAGGATGTACGGAATACCGCGTCTTGTGAGCTTCGTTTAATACTTGCTCGCGCAATCCTCCCTTGAGAGGGACCCATATGCGGTTAGCGAAATATAGATTGCCGTTCTCTTTAAGTTCCAAACTCTTAACCATACCCCCAAGGCATTCGTTTTTAACAAACTCTGGTTTCAAGGCTTCTTGCTGAGCGTCTCGGATGAAGGTAGAGAGATCTGCGTGAATAGTCAACCTTAGAGCCTTGACTCGTAGCGTTTTTATTCGCTCCTTCCTACTTAGCGCGTCTGCTACCACATTCGCCTTTCCAGGGTGGTACTTAATTTCACAATCATAATCATTCAACAACTCCACCCATCTTCGTTGCCTCATGTTTAAATCCTTTTGATCAAATATATGTTGAAGGCTCTTGTGATCCGTAAAGATTATACACTTTGTACCATAGAGGTAATGGCGCCAAATCTTTAGCGCGAAGACAACCGCTCCAAGTTCTAAATCATGCGTTGTGTAGTTCTTCTCATTGGTCTTGAGTTGGCGTGAGGCATACGCTATGACTTTGTTTCGCTGCATAAGGACACATCCAAGTCCCTGATGTGAAGCGTCGCAGTAAACAACAATGTCATCCATCCCCTCGGGCAAAGACAAAATTGGCGCACTACATAACTTCTGTTTCAACATTTGAAATGCTGTTTCCTGATTTTCGCCCCAAACAAACTTCTTGTCTTTCTGAGTTAGCGCGGTCAGAGGTAGAGCTATTTTGGAGAAGTTCTCAATGAAGCGTCGATAGTAGCCAGCTAGTCCTAGGAATTGCCTCACCTCAGTTGGGGTTTTTGGCGCTTCCCAATTTTTGATGGCCTTGACTTTGGAAGGATCAACGTGTATTCCTTTCTCGTTTACAACGTGACCTAGAAAGTGAACTTCTCTAAGCCAAAACTCGCACTTGGAAAACTTCGCATACAACTTTTCTTTCCTCAACAATTCCAAAATCAATCTCAGGTGTTGCTCATGCTCGGCCTTGGTCCGTGAGTAAATCAGAATATCATCTATAAACACAATCACAAACTTGTCCAAGTATGGTTTGCACACGCGGTTCATCAGATCCATGAACACAGCCGGCGCATTAGTTAGCCCGAAAGGCATCACTAAGAACTCATAATGGCCGTATCTAGTTCGGAAGGCTGTTTTCGGCACATCTTCCTCATGGACCCTAAGTTGGTGGTATCCTGACCGTAGATCTATCTTCGAATAATAACTGGATCCCTGCAACTGGTCAAATAAGTCGTCAATCCTCGGTAAGGGGTACCGATTCTTGACTGTCAGCTTGTTCAGCTCCCTGTAGTCAATACACATTCTGAACGAACCATCCTTCTTCTTAACAAACAGTACTGGAGCTCCCCAAGGTGAAAAGCTTGGGCGTATGAAACCCTTATCCAATAGTTCCTGTAACTGATTGGATAGCTCTTGCATCTCAGATGGAGCTAATCGATAAGGCGCTCGAGCTACTGGCGCAGCTCCTGGGACTAAATCAATACGAAACTCGACTTGTCGCGGCGGCGGTAATCCGGGCAAATCTTCAGGAAAAACTTCTGGAAATTCGCGCACTACTGGTAAGTCTTCAATTCTTCGCTCATCTCCTTTCTTCTCTACGACATGCGCCAGGAAGGCGTAGCACCCTTTCCTTAGGCACTTTCGCGCCTTTAGGCACGAAATCAGTTTCGTCGCAACTCCCCTTCTTTCCCCTTGAATTACCAAGGTTTCTCCGTTCAACAGTGGGATCCGAACCCGCTTCTCATGGCAAATAACTTCCGCGCGGTTCTCGACTAACCAATCCATACCTACCACAATGTCAAAACTTCCCAAGTCTATTGGCAACAAGTTAATATTGAACCCGTGACCTCCCATGACTATAACACATTGTTCAGTTCTTTCGTTCGCGCATAACTGCCTACCATTGGCTAGTTCTATAGTATAAGGCGTGTCTAGCCTACTGGTTGCTAGGCCTAGGGAGTCTTTAAACTCAGCGGATATAAAACTTAGGTCAGCGCCAGTATCAAATAAGACAGATGCAAAATGTCCGTTAAGCAAAAACGTACCGGTTACCACATTCGGCTCTTCTTTAGCTTCGCCTGCGCCGATCACAAAAGCTCTCCCGCGAGCTTGGTTCCCCTTTTGCGGGCAATCCCGACTAAAATGCCCTGGCTTCCCGCATGCGTAGCAGTTGTCGCTTGCTCCAGCTTCTCTGACACGGCAATTCATCGTCTTGTGCCCTGGTCTGCCACATTTGGCACATTCGATTCTTGTGCATTCACCCTCGTGGTGATACTTGCATTTGCTGCACCATGGGCGAGGCCCGCTGTATCCTTTTCGTGGTGGCTCCGCGGCCTGAATCGCGTAAACCCTTGCGCTTTCCTGCTTCTTGAACGGTGGCTGCTTGGAGTCGGACCCTCGGTGGTGAGAGTTCCATTTCCTCTTGGGATCAGAGGTTCGCTGCTCGATTCCGCGCGGAGTCAACATACCCGCACGGACCGTATCCCTTGTAAGGGTGATGGCCCGCGCTACCGCCTCATCAAAGGTTGGAGGCGCTGCGGCGTTGAGCGGAACCCTAACAACAGGAGGTAACCCAAAAATATACCTCTCGATCTTCTTTTCCTCCGTGTTTGCCATGTCTGGCACCAACTGGCAAAGTTCGTTGAACCGGTTGTTGTAGGCGTCGATATCCGTTCCTACCATGATGTGGTTCCAGAATTCCTGTTGTAGACTCTGGATTTCTGCGCGAGAGCAGAACTTTCTCATCATCATCTCCTTCAGTTCCTCCCAGGTCTTGTGGAGAGCAACTTCTCGCCCCAATGTTTTCGTTTGAAGCTTCCACCAAGACGAAGCTGCCTCTTGGAACATGCAGGTCGCGTAAAGGACCTTCTGGTTCTCACTACATCCGCTAATGGAGAGAACTGTCTCCATCTTGTCAATCCAGTTGTAGAGCCCAATGGCCCCTTCGGTTCCCTTGAATGGCCAAGGCTTACAGGCCATGAATGTCTTATAGGAGCATCCTTTGTCCAAGGCTCCTGATTCGGGTTCTGGGGTCTCATTCTGACGACCCTGACTTGATTCGGCCTTGCTGGCCTCATGTGTTGCGATTGCTTGCGCGATTATTCCCGCGAGTTCCTCGGGTGTCATGGTAATTCCTTTGGCTTTAGTTGGAGGCATTCTCGCTTTAAAAGTGAAAATATATCAGACTTAGCGCATGTACTCTGAGCGCATAATGTTATCATTATTTTACTAGACACTGTGACCCGTGTTCCAAAGTGTGTGTATAGTTTCTTTTGAAAATATTTTCTTTGAAAAATATTTCATGCGATTCCCCAACGGTTATAGTCTAGGTTAAAACTTCTTTTCCTAGTTCGCTATAACCAGTGCTCTGATACCAATCTGTCACACCCGGCCCTGAGCGGCGGAAACAGCCGGGCGCGCACGAGTGGGGATTGATAATTAAGCACGGGCCATTGCAACCATTCAAAGATTTTCATTTCGCATGAAAAGTTTAATACAAATACATTACATTGATTAAAAATTACATAAAAACATCCAAGTATAAAAACTGTTGAAGATTTCCACGCCATATCCCCTTGCGCGGCGGGAACAACCACGCGCATCGAAGGGATAGAACTAAAATCTTCCAAAAAGCTAGTTTTAGATGTTCAGCGTGAGGTGCTCTAAGTGTGACTCCATGTGCTACCTAGTTATCTCCTGAAAGACACGTAAAAACATTTGAATCAGTATAAACTGAGTGAGTTCACAAGTTTTAGTAACTTGATAAATCGTGTTTGCATCATAATCTTGATACAAATCATTCTGAAACATAATTCTGATAGCATCATTAAAACACATGCTTGGTAAAACATAGTCCTATCAACATATTCTGATAAAATCGTTCCGCGGGTTACGCGCGAACATTTCTGGGAACTGTGCTCGTCTATGCAAAGTGGCGCTGCCACTACGAGCTAAAATAAGTAATACCGTCCCGCGGGTTACGCGCGAACGTTTCAGGAAATTGTGCTCGTCCATGCAAAGTGGCGCTGCCACTACGAGCTAATCAATAATTCCGTCCCGCGGGTTACGCGCGGACGTTGTGCCGGAAAACAAGGCGCTCGTCCATGCAAAGAGGCGCGACCCCTACGAGCGGGCTCAAACCCATAGTACTGCCCCATGACCATACTAGGCACTCGTCCATGCAAAGAGGTGCGACCCCTACGAGTGGGTGGATCAAACCAGCAGTCCCTACCCTTAGAGTTCCAATGGTAAAGTGATCACTTACTCGAATTCTGGCGCACATACATCGAAAACCATAGATACCGTTTGCATTGCTCGTAAATACACCATAATGAAACATTATTTAAACACATAATTGCTTGTATTGCTTGTGAGAGTATCACATGAAACATAGTTTTAAGTACGTGTCCCTCGCCCCGAAAACAGTTTAAAAAAAACAGTGAAAACAGCGAGAATAGGGGCTGTGAGACTCACCTGTGGTTCTTGTTAAGGGATTAATCGAGATTCGGGTTTTCTTGGTGTTGGCCTCGGAATCGAAGGTCTAGTAACTGGAACGGAATCGAAAATAACGGATGCTTTGGGAGATGATTAGTGCAAGTTTGCAGTTCTTTGAAGTGTGTTTTGAGTGATAATTTAGGTTACATATTTATAGGCAAACTCAAGGGAACACAATCCCTTGCTTTAGGGGATTGTAATCTTTTCATATCTAGGTGTAATGATGATAAAGTATGGAAATTATTATTGTTTATTGTTTATTTAAAAGTGGAGGAGTGGTTAAAAGATCTTGATTTGATTTGGACAGGACATGCAGGTCTGGGGTTGGTGAGAATAGGGTGGCTGACAGTTGACTTTTCATGTTACAGTGTGCTTTTTCAGGTACTTTTGTCAGTGTACAGTAAAAAGTGGAAAATCTCTGAAACACGCTACTGTTTCCCTTTTTGGGCGGGAGTAATCTCCTTATGTCTGGAGAATAGACTAAGTGTTCTGTGCGCATCACTTTGTGCGCATAGCTTTCTGCGTGAAGGACATTTCTTTGCTGCGGGTAGGTGCGTAACCTTCTCGCAGTTAGGGATATTGAGTTTCATTTGTAGATTCTCCAGGTGGTCTTGGTATTTCAACATAGTGATCAGTCATGTTGAAGTCAATTCCATCTTGGAGCTTCAGACAAACTAGCTCTCAATGTTCCCGCCATGCGGGGAGGTTAGTTCCCTTCCGCACGCGCATAAACGATTTAGGATGCACCCGCCTTAGCATCATGCGGGATGGTCAACCCATAGACAACATAACGTTAAGTTACATGAAAACATAAAGCCAAAACATTCGCGCATGGCGCATATAACATATGCTCACGCTGGTTCTTAACATGGTGCGCTTGCGCAGGTTGCACATAACAAATGCACGCGCTGACTAACATGGCGCGCTCGCGCAGGGCAAACATAACAAATGCCCGCGCTGATTCTAACATAGCGCGCTCGCGCAGGGCGAACATAACAAATGCCCGCGCTGACTAACATGGCGCGCTCGCGCAGGGCAAACATAACAAATGCCCGCGCTGATTCTAACATAGCGCGCTCGCGCAGGGCGAACATAACAAATGCCCGCGCTGATTCTAACATAGCGCGCTCGCGCAGGGCGAACATAACAAATGCCCGCGCTGACTAACATGGCGCGCTCGCGCAGGGCAAACATAACAAATGCCCGCGCTGATTCTAACATAGCGCGCTCGCGCAGGGCGAACATAACAAATGCCCGCGCTATATGGCGCGCATAATATTTACAATCACCTAATTATTAGGTGATTACTTAGTTTAAGGGATTGGGAATTTACCGGGTGTCACATAACAACAAAGAAGCAAGTGGCTGAATTAGCAAAAAGAAGTAAATCTCCTAAGAAGTATGAGAAATTGACCAAAAAGAACTATCAGTCTTTGAGAATAAAACAAGATACTCAATCAGTCAAATCTGATGGTTCTCAAGGATCATCAAGCAGTGAGAAGAAAAGAAGAAAAGATGCAAATTCTAGAAATAAACCAACAGAACTCACTGGTGATGAGAAGTTTCTATTAAAACATGGATATGAACCACATGGTTTCTTTTGGAAACCTAAGGCTGAGAGTAAGGTTGAGCAAGTTGCTGATGTGAGAGACTACTCTGAGAAGAAGGACTATATGATAAAGGAGTATGCCACTGACTCAGCTGTATACCAGTGTCCAACCTCACTTGTTAAAAATCCAAGAGAGTGTGGTTATGAAACTGATAATTCAGACAACTTAGAATTGACTCATGAAGATCCTAAACCAACAACACTCACTTCCCAAGCTGTGTTTGAAACTGAATCTGATGAGCTGCAAGTTAATAAGGCTTGCACTTCATCACTCAACTAATCAAACTTTCTTTGTATGTGTAGGAACAGCCCACTCCTCTAAATGACATATGGTATATGGATAGTGGTTGTTCTAGGCACATGACTTGTGACAAGAAATCTCTTGTCAATTATGAAGAGAAGTATGAAGGTCCAGTAGCTTTTGGGAGTGATGAAAATGGTGGAAAGATTTTTGGAAAAGGAATCTTAACAAATGGGAAAGTCTCATTTGATAATGTATTTCATGTTGAAGGTCTTCAGTACAATCTGCTGAGTATATCACAAATGTGTGATAAGGGTTACAAAGTCAGTTTTGATGATTCACACTGTTTCATTTTAAAACCTGAGTTTGTAATTCCACCTGAAATGATTATGATGATGGCACCAAGAAATGGTAACTTGTATGAATTGAATATGAAAGAAGCTATTTCAAGAGGAGGTGCATGTTTTGTTTCCAAAGCCACTGAAAATGAGTCAAAATTGTGGCATAGGAAACTATGTCATGTGAACTTGAAGAACATGAATAGACTTGTCAAAGTTGAGCATGTCATAGGCTTACCTACAAGAGAATTCAAGTTGGAAGATCATTGCGATTCATGTCAAAAGGGAAATCAACACAAATCTACTCATAAGTCAAAACTCATCAATTCAATTGATCAAGTACTTGTATTACTTCACATGGATCTCTTTGGTCCTGTGAGTGTACCAAGTATTGGGAAGAAAAGATATTGTCTGGTGATCATTGATGACTATTCAAGATACACTTGGGTTTATTTCCTAAGTACCAAGGATGAGACTGCAGAGTTGATTAAAGGTTGTGTAACAATGATTGAGAACAAGTTGAATAAGACAGTCAAGATGATGAGAAGTGACAATGGCACTGAGTTCAAGAATGGAGTTATGCAAGAATTCTGTAAAGCAAAAGGAATACAACAACAATTCTTAGCTCCTAGAACTCCTGAACAAAATGGTGTTGCAGAAAGAAGAAATAGAACTTTGATTGAAGCTGCAAGAACCATATTAGCATATGCTAATCTGCCTGTCACTTTTTGGGCTGAAGCTTTAAATACAGCCTGCTATGTTTAGAATAGGGTACTTGTCAACAAAAGGCATAACAAAACTCCATATGAAATATTTCTCAACAGAAAGCCTTACATTAAGTTTTTCAAGCCCTTTGGATGCAAATGTTTTCTACTGAACACAAGAGACTATTTGAACAAGTTTCAATCAAAGTCCCTGGATTGTTTCTTTGTTGGATATTCTACACACTCAAAAGCCTACAGAGTTTATGTGAAAGATCACTTGAGTGTTTTAGAATCATCTGACATCATCTTTAATGAGAATCAATTCAATACAGTTGATGGTGCAGCATGGCTGTTTGATCATGAGAAGTTAATAAGGTCTTTCAAGATTTATCCTAAAGACTTTGATGAATCTTTCTACAAGACCAGTGAAATTGAAGAGAAAAAGAAGAAGTCATTGGACTTGGAAGAATTATAGAAGAAGGTTGCTCTAAAACTTCAGTTACAGAAAGTGAAGAAGATTTAAAGAAAAGGCTGGAAAAGGGAAAAGCCAAAGTTACAGAAGAAGAGTCTGTTATGGCATATCCTGAAAAGGATGTATTGTTTATAGAAGATGATGAAGCTGCTGCTGCTGCTCTAAGGGAACAAGAAAACATTTTGAGAGAAACAAGGGACAGAGAGATACTGGCCCAAACTATGGACCCTGTAGAGTTGGCAGAGAAGGAAAACTTGATCAATCAAGCCAAATTTGCAAGGGAATTCATTGAAGAAGTGGCTGATCAAGAAGTGATAGAGGCCTTGATTGAGTTGAGAAGAGATGAGGAAGTTGATAACTCCCTAGCTATGGTGGTCAGCATGTTTCAAACTGAAAGTCAACAAGAAACAAAGTCAAATGAGACTGTTGAACCAGTAAATCTGAATACTGATATGATGGCTGAAGAAGAAATTGGTGAGTCCATGGCCTCAATGGCTGCACAGAAATGGGCTCAATAGATCAAAGATGACATTAGAAAAAATCCTGATGAATGGGAGTATGTGGATGATCCTATGCATGGAAAGAAGTATTCAAGGAAAAGAGATCGACCAGAAACATTCATGTCAGATGAAGGTACTGAGTCTGTAAATAAAGGGAGATGGGATGATAAGAACAACTACTTTGTAGAAACCCCTGATGATGAAGCAAGTCCTATAAGGGCAATTCCTTTGCAGACTTTAAGGCCAGATGAACATGTGCAAGGAGTGCCAAATGTATCAATCCCTGAGAATCCACCTTCTGATGAACCACAAATTGATGCAATGAATGATCTAACTGAAGGTGAGGATGAGTCTGAAGACTCTGATGATGATGATGACCCTGAGAATGATCAGGAAATGAATGTGAAAGCTGCTAATGTTGTGTCCCCTCAAGTCACAATGACTGAGGAACAAAGGACAAACATTGAGTTGAGTATGAGGGAGGCTAAAAAGAAAAATCCTTTGGTTGTAAAACTGAGAACATATGGCATAAGTTTTGATTCACTGGCTGATCTTGATGATGATCAGTTGCAGATGAGACTTGACAAAGAGAGAGATGCCCTGAAGGAAAAGATGGAAAATTTGAAGAAAAAATTTGGAGGAATGTGTGGATACCTGCTGGAAAGAGGTATGAAGCCTGAGACTGCTGAATATTTATCCAGAGAATCAATGTTGGACCAATACAACAAACTGAAAAGAAAAGAAAAATTGAAAAGGGTCCAAGCTGAGAGCTCTACTAAACAGGGTGAACCAACTGATGAACCTCAAGCAAAGAAGAGAAGAATCCAAACGTTGAGGGAAAAACAAAAGAAACATACTGAAAAGGAAAAAACAGATGAAGTGACTACTGTTGAAACACCCATCCCAGAGGAACCTAAGTCTGAACCTGAAGATGAACCATTTGTTCCTTGGGAAAATGAAGAAATGATAAACATTCTATGAAACATAATGATAAATCAGAGAGGAATGACAGAAGCAGACTTCAATGTCTTGGAAAAAGAGGATCTGAAATACCTCTTTTATATACAAAAGGCTTAATGGGAAAAGGCTTTAAGAGAAGGAGAGAACCCAAGATACTACCCTGATGGTAGGTTTGTACCTGCTGGATTGGCAAGAACTCCTGGAATGGAAAAGATGTTAAGAGAACTTAAAGCAGCAGGACATGATGTTGTTGAATTAGCTAACCTTCCTACCGAAATGGTAGAGGCTGTCTATGTAAAAGTTTTCAACTTGGACCTCAAAAGCCCAAGAAGTCTGTTCTCTTCAGACCTCCTATTTCAAGAAGACTTCCACAAGGAGGAAGAGGTCAAGGAGGAAGAGGTGAATCAAGCAGTTCAGCACAACAAAGAACAAGACCACAATCTAATGTGGATCTACCAAGAGAACTGTACTATGATTCTGTCACTGATACCCTCAAGGTTATTATGGAGAGCAGATTATTAAGAGAGATTGTGGTTAGAAGTGACTTCCGTGAGTTTAATGAAGAACAGTTCAGAAGGATGGCCACTCTCCATTTGAAAGATTACAGAAACAGGAACAGATCTGCAGGTAGACAAATGAATGATCTATCAAAGTACCTGCATGAAGAAGCTGATAAAGGATTCCAATTCTTAAAAGAAAAGAGGAGCTGGAGATTGATTCAATCTCACAAATCAAGAAGGATTTCGAAGTGGAGAAGAATGGACATAGCCGAGAGAGACTATCAAATGAATGTCCGAGATCAGAATCCATTATCCAACATGAATGCTTGCATAAGTATGAGAAGAAGGATGAGACGCCCCAACTACACTGTACAGAAGAATGGCATAATTGCTGATATTGAATACAAAGAGAATGCCGATCACTTCTTACTGAGAAACTCAGATGGAAAAATATTGGGGATCATCAAGGAAGATGAAGATTTGACATATCTGCACAGTGAAGATCTCATGGATATAAGGGACTTGGCTTTACCAGAAAGTCACATTCATTACCAAGCCCTTAATATCTTCAAGATGAAAGCTGCTTCAGAGCTAATCAACAGAAGACAAGCCGTTCATGATGCAAGAAGAAAATAAGATTAATAGATAGGCTTTGTTTTGTAATGTCTTCGGACAACTTTCTGATTATATAATTTTGCTTATGTTATTTGAATATGCAATTTTAATTTTTGATTTGATGTGTATTTTTGCTGAGTGTAAATGACCATAGAAATGTTTTGGGTCAGCTGAGGTGTTCCAATCTGGGGGGAGATTGTTGAGTCAAGAAATTGACCTAAGGGGGAGATTGTTGAGTCAAAGATTTGACCTAAATGAAGTACATGGAATATTGGAATCTTCTCAACCTCCTCTGATTTCGCTAAGTAATGGATCCGAGCACACCTTAGACATCCGAGCAAGCTTTTACTTAGCCGGGTACGATATTTTGCCTACCGGGCAAGGTTTACTTCAAGTAGTGTTCTTTAGTGGATATCCGAGCAGGGTTTGCAAATTAGTGCATTGCCGGGTAAGGTACACTAGTTTATGTAAATCCGGGCAAGGTTCACTTTATCAAGCAAGTCTGTTCTTCAGAACCAAGTATTTTACTCTTCCGAGTAAGGTTTGGTTGACCAAGTCCAAGAAGCCAAGTGATTGGAAGACCGGGCAAGGTATTCATTAATAAGTATGATCCAAGTATGCTTGATAATCTAAAGGAATATCTCTAAGTAATATCGGGCAAGGTTCAGCTCAAGCAAGGAACAGTACTCCCGAGTACACTTTGCTAATAAGTTATTTTATAGCAAAGAGCTGAAATGGATCATTGAAGAACAAGGTTGCTCGTAAGGAGTTGTCGGGCAAAGTCTGGCAAAGTCAAGAAGACTGAAGTCTACTCGGTGAGTATTTTACTTGGTAAAATACTCTTCAATTAAAGTCTACCCGGAAACTGATCACGAGCACACTTCTATGTTACCAAGTTATGAAGGATGGCCGAGCATACTCGGAAAGACAAGATTGGTGCAAAGCCTACCCAGAAGACTTGTTTTACACTTAGTTTATTTTGAATATGTAATTTGAATATGTATGATTGTATTTAGGGTTTCTAGAAGGAATGACAGCTGTCCTAGGTTGGCAGGCCTATAAATAGAATGTTTAGGGCACGCCGCCAAAAAAGAGGAGACAGCACACGGACTTTGAGCCTTTACACTTTTTGGATAAGAAAGAATATTTCTTGAAAGTGACGGCTGTCCTAGGATTCCTAGAACCCTAAATCGATTATCCACTTTGTATGATGAAAATTATATAGATGGAAATCTTTTGAGTGAATCCTGTGTGTGCTTTCTACCTTTGATTATTCTTCGCAACCGTATGTTTGTTATTGATTCCGCCTTTAACAAACGGATATCTTTCTAAATATAGCAACCCGTCATTAACTCTCTTGTCAACACATTAATCTGTGTGAGTTATGACATGATTAATTAAGATCCAGCTGAAATCGAGGGACCCGACAAGTGGTATCAGAGCTTGTTACTGCTATTTTGGAAAGATTGTTGCTGATTGAAGATTTGAAGAAGAATGACGTAAGCAGACCACTGTTCGATTGATTTGTGACGTCAGCAGCCCTGTTTTTCATTTTTCTTCCAGATCTACAATTTACCGGTGTTTTCTCTTCCTTATTTCAATTAAAGTTCTAATCTTTATATCTAAATCTTGTCCTAATCACATCAGACACATCAGATCTGAGCATTCTGCTTTCAGATCTGATTATTTTGAAACTCTGTTTTTATAAAGAAACTGATTTTTTTTAAAAAAAAATGTCTGGATATGAGGAACAAGAGGTGTCTACTAACAAGATACCAAGGTTGTATGGACAGGAAAACTTTATCAAATGGAAAGTACTCTTTGAAGCAGCCGTATGCTACAATGATATTGATATGTGGAACTCCATCAAGAATGGTCCACAAACTGCTGTTGAAGAAGGTGCAAATGCAGCTGCAACTGCTGCTGTAAGAGAAAGAATGAGAAAGGTGGATGACAAAGGCTTAGCTATGATTAAGCTAGGTTTGTCTTGGGAGATTCTGACCAAGGTGGCACATCACACAACTGCCAAGCAAATGTATGATGCCATCCTTGAGATGTATGAAGAGAATACTGAACTAAAGAACATAAAGAATCAAAGATTGAAGAAACAGTTGGAAAGGTTCAAGTATAAGGAAGGAGAGAGGTTGAAATCAATACTATAACGTTTTCTAAGTATTGTGAATGAGTTGAGGACAACTGATTATGTAATGACTGACTTTGATTTAAATACAAAGTTACTCAACTCAATGCAAAAAGAATGGTATACTGCTTGCAAGTTCATCCTTCAGAAGCATAATTTCAATGAACTGAAATTGGATGATGTTGTATGCTTTCTTCAGGCTGCAGAACTTGAAATGATAGAGAATGAGATGATTAAGGAAGATAGGCCCTGCTTCAATGTTTCAAATGCATTGATTGCACCCATGGGAAATCTGTCTACCAAGAATCAACAGCAAATTCCCATTATTGAAGAACCAGCTGAACATAATGTTGTTACTCCAAAATCTTTCATTGGAGGTAGCACAAGTAATCTAGGAAATCAGTAGAGGTTCAATGTGCAACTGATTGATGATACTGAAACCGCCTCAATGGCAAGTGGGAATGTGCATCACTCTAGTGGTGTAAATGGTCAAAACAATGAAACAAATGCATTACTGTCTATGTTTACTGAGTCATATAATGCATTTGTTGCAAAGAACCTAATTCACACAAGTGTGGTACAAGATGATTTAGAGAAAATTGATGCAGATGACTTGGAAGACATGGATTTGAAGTGGCAAGCTGCCATGTTGGGTTTGAGAAGTAAAAGGCTGTATAACGGAACTGGTAGGTCTCTGGTTTCTGGTCCTAATGACAGGATTGGATTTGACAAGTCAAAAGCAATCTGCTACAATTGTCAGCAACCTGGCCATTTTGCAAGAGAATGCAATCAACCAAGAAACTTTCAAATGAATCAATTCCAGAATCAACAACCAGGAGGTCAGCAGCATATCAACAAAATCAACCAAGAGGTCAGCAGCATTACCAACAAAATCAGCCAAGATTCAACAACAACAACAATCAAATGAACAACTTCAACAACAACAACTTCAATCCCAACAGCAATTACAACCCCAACTTCAACAACTTTCAGCCTCAAATGAATAATCAACAGCAAAGTATGCAACAGACTCAAGGTTTCAAATGAATAACAATCAAAACCTTCAAGCAGCTCAAAATGTTCCAAACAACACTGTTCCAGCAAATCAAAATCAGATCAGAAATCAAGGAAATGTGGCAGTGACTACACAGCATGAAGGAGATTTTGATTGGAGCAATCATGAAGAGGACATTGCAGATGATATTAGGAAAGAAAATGTGGCATTCATGGCCATAATTGAGAAAGAAAAATGATCATCATCTCAGTACACTCTGCTCCTACTGTTGATTTAAATGAACTTATCACTTTATTGAGAACAAAAGTAGGAAAGCTGGAAAGTGAGTGTTTTAGAAAACAAAGTATCATCAATGAGTATGAGGCAAGTGAGATGATCATTGAAGAAAAGATTAAAAGCCTTGAAGATGATTGCATGATCAATTACAGAACTCAAACCAGATACATCACTGAGATTGATGGATTAAAGAAGATGTTGGTTGAAGAAAAGGTGCAAAACACAAGACTGAAGGTTAAAACTGAATTTCTAAAGAATTTGGTCTCAACAGGAAACATATGTGGTATACTGAACCAGGTGAAGGAACAAGACAAATACAAAGCAGTTCCACCTCCATTCATGTCACACCCCGACTAGGTAGTTGCGGAAGCGTAATACGGGAATGTAACAGATAACACTGGTATCAACAACATTGTTTATAAAGAAATTCAACAACAAATTTACATCATATTACATGGGTTGGTACTATGTTTACAAACTAGATGAGAATCACATAACCGGTTTACGAGTTTTTTATTTAATATTATATGTCTGCGTCTATTCACAGCTATTCAACTCTCCTTCTAACACCAAGCATGTAAGCAAATCATTCCACTTTTCCTTTACCTGAAAAGCATGTTAAAACGGGTCAACTACGTCTAGTTGGTGAGTATCAAGTTTCACGAGTATCAACGAAATCAGTACACGAGTTCGTAAAGTTTATAGTGTGTATGTATATATGTATGTGTATGATGTATTATACTAAGCCACAAGTTAAACCGAAACGAGCTATAACGCATGGCCTCCACTGCCCATGCACTCCCGTTGGCATTTAACAGCCACTTTGCCCCAAGTATGTACTATGTCTAACACCACATAGTAGTATGTAAAAATATAATGACAATGTGCAACTGGGTTTACATATGTTCCGGCATACCCCTCCGGCCCTGTCAGTTGGGTTTGTCAAACCGATAGTACTATCCACAAGTCACCGGCACGAAGTTAATCACTTGTGTTTGTGGGGACTTGTCAAGTGTTAGTACTTAGATAATCCACATCATCACACGTTTTCAAGTATATAAGTAAATGTAAACATGCTTTCCACCCCAAAAGTTCGTAAAACAGTTTAGAAAGTGGGGGTCGTGAAACTCACCTTATCGTAGTTCGCACGGAAATTACGTATCAATAAGTCAGGTGCCTCGCTTATAGCCTGATTCCTATAAACGGTATCGTATCGTTAATACTAGTACAGTGTTCAAGCTAAGTCGGGCTGTATAGATAATCTGGATATAGCTGTTAGGCCCAGAACATGACCATAGTCTTAGATTGTGACGTTGTATACTACGAAAAGATTAAAACTGGATTTGGCTCAGTTTCACCGTTTCCCGAGCCTAGCCAAGTTGATCGTTTATGCGTCTCGGGATTAGGTAAGATCACATAAACTTAAGTAAATATATTGATTGATAAAATGATTTGATTTATGAAAGAATTTTAAGGTTTCGGTATCTAGTTTGATCGCAGGGTTCGTTTCCGTTTTCACACGGGTTTGATTATACAAAACGCGCACAATCCACCCGAATTGTCCGGAATTCTCGTAAGAAGTTCGTTTTTATCAATATCATTCAAAAATATGAAATTTGACCACTTTTGACATTTTGACATACCAGTCAGTCCGTTAAACACAAAACTGCCGGTTTCGTTAAAACAATTATAATTTAAATCTTTGATTAATCATAACTAAATATCTACTTATATATAAATTATGTAAATTTTTGTAAAAATACATTAAGACATGGAGAATTTTATAGAAATATTTTCAGAAATTTTATGATTAATTATTTATTTACAAAAATTCATTTAATAGGTTATAATCGTGTAATAAATGTCCCGTTTATATCAAACGACATCTGAAAAATCTGATAATTTTTAAAAATGGCCTCAATGTTATTACATAGCCCCTGCAAAATCTCCAGAACCTAACTCTTTTGAAAAAATGCCTTTTTGTGCGTTTTTCGGCTGTTAAAATTCGGTTAAATCATAATTGCACAAATCATACTTAGGAATTTCCAATGATCCCCAAACTTTACCAGTGATCTTACCATCACATATTAAACTCCAAAACCAAGTTTCATAATTTTTCAATATGTTTAGCTATTTTTCCCAAATAAACGCTCATAAACGGAAATAAATTCACCAAATATTCTCCGTTTATCGAAAAATTACCAAATTTGAACAGGGATTCATTTATATGATCCCTAATGTCCCAGAAAATTTTCACAAGCTAACAAAAAGCACGTCACAACCTAATATTAAACAGCCCCTAAACGAGTGTTACGGGTTTACCTTGTCGGTTTTCGATGAGTTTTGCTAGCTTAAACGACTCTCCGGGTTTCGGGTTGCAAACTCAGTGTATCTACATATCATATAACATCGAACCAAGCATAAATCATCCATGTGACAGCCTTGATAATTAGGGTTTCGGTTTTGGGTTCAAACCGAACTTTCTAACCGTAAAAACGTTGTATTCATGTTCTAATCCGCGTTTTTTACCAAAAAAGTATATGTTCCTGGTTTGTAAACATGTTTAACATCAAAACATGATTTTACTTGATTTTTATGTTTTTTGGATGGTTAAACATGTTTAAAACTAATCAAGGATTAATTTTTCATGGTTAAACTATGTTAATCAAGTAAGAAATCAATTAAAATTGGATGGTTTACCTCAAACCTTGGCTGGAACTTGAAGAACACATGTGAGAGGGTTCTAGGGTTTGTTTGGAATAACTTATATTTTCAAGCTTTAGCTTATTTAACAAGCTAAACAAAAGGGGGGTCCATTCCCTTTCTAGCGGCCGCAAGGATATAAGGGCCCATTGGGCCTCTTTTTGGCCCAATGGTGCATCGGTTTTCGTGCCACTCGTAAAATTCGGTCCAAAATTTAGTTCGGGTTCGGTTTTTCGCAAGAAAACTAGTTCGAGTGCGAAAACCAGCGCGAAAACGAGTGTTTTTCAGCCTAGTTTTGTAAAATAAGAAAAACGTACTGACTCGTTGTAAAAATCCAAAATATTTTCACGGATTGCTTAGAACATGTCATATAAGTGTTTTATAAATCTTTTTCGGCTTAACGGATGCTACAATGCTCGTTTTGATATTAACGATTGCGTTTAAGCTTATAGCGTATCGATAAACGAAACCTTTTTCGTTTAAAGAGTTTTAAACGCACTGGGGCCTAAATATCAATATGTTAGCCTCTATAATATATATATAACTTGTATATGACCCCTCAGTATGTATACGGGTCATTATTAGTGTCGTCCGGTTACTCGTTTAAGCACTACGAATTAACCGATTTATCGTTTACTTGCTACGTAGTGAATATAGTATACCTCGTTTTGTCACGAATGTCACAATTCAACAACAACTTCATGCCAAAAGTTGACAAAGAGAAAAGAGATGCATACTTGCAACAATTCAGAGATGTCTTTCAAGACAAGGAAGAATTTGTTGATTTGTACAAAAAGGTAGAATTGAATGAAGAAGGAGAGTTTGTGATTAAGAAAGTGGTAAAAGAGGATAAGTCAATTGGAGTTCAAGTCTCTGAGGATGACTTTGATTCAGTTGAATTGGATCAAGATGACTTGAGTGATTTGAGTGATCAAATTACTGAAAAGGAAATCAAAGCTGCTGAAAGAGGAAGAAAATATAAGAAACCGGAATCTGTTGATAAACTTCCAAAGTATCCACCAGTCCCACCAAGATTGAAGAAACAGAATGATAAAATGAAAAGAGAACATGTTTCTTTTGAAATTTGTGAAAGGAGGAAGATAAACTACAATGCAGTCAGACCACCAAGCAAGGCTGTATTGAGTAGGATAAAGCAAAACAACAAAAAGAAGATGGTGACTGAAAAAGTAGATATAGAAAATTTTATCCCAGTTTATCCAATCTTTTCTAGTCATGAGGTGTTGGATGTTGGAGAAGTAGAAACTATGGAAGAGTATGAGAAAAGACAGTCAAGGGTTAGAGAAAGCAGTGATGAAGAACCTGTGACTATTGAAAAAATTGTCTTTGTCAAAAGCAAACTTTAAAGACAAGACATTAAGATTGAGGAGTTTGTGCCATTCTCAATTAACTATGATAGCTTAAAGAATCAGAAGACTCTAGGAGTCAAGTCACCTAAGCCAAGTGAAAGATTCAAGAAACCAAAAGAACATGAAATATTCAAAGGCAAGGTTTGGTGCAAAAGGTGTGATGAATATGGTCACCACACAGATTCATGTAATGAAAGATTCAAATTCAAACCATTTCATGTACCAGATGGAACAAAGTATGGTCAAGACTTTGTCCTGTATAAACAGAAGTATGATGAATATCTGGGAAAAGGAAAGGTGTGTGGAAATGAAACCATGAACAGAGAAGAAAAGAAATCTGAAAAGGAGACAAGGATTGAGAAGAAAGCTGAAATAACAACAAAGAAGCAAGTGGCTGAATTAGCAAAAAGAAGTAAATCTCCTAAGAAACATGAGAAATTGACCAAAAAGAACTATCAGTCTTTGAGAATAAAACAAGATACTCAATCAGTCAAATCTGATGGTTCTCAAGGATCATCAAGCAGTGAGAAGACAAGAAGAAAAGATGCAAATTCTAGAAATAAACCAACAGAACTCACTGGTGATGAGAAGTTTCTATTAAAACATGGATATGAACCACATGGTTTCTTTTGGAAACCTAAGGCTGAGAGTAAGGTTGAGCAAGTTGCTGATGTGAGAGACTACTCTGAGAATAAGGACTATGTGATAAAGGAGTATGCCACTGACTCAGCTGAATACCAGTGTCCAACCTCACTTGTTAAATCTCCAAAAGAGTGTGGTTATGAAATTGATAATTCAGACAACTTAGAATTGACTCATGAAGATCCTAAACCAGCAACACTCACTTCCCAAGCTGTGTTTGAAACTAAATCTGATGAGCTGCATGTTAATAAGGCTTGCACTTCATCACTCAACTAATCAAACTTTCTTTGTATGTGCATGAACAGTCCACTCCTCTAAATGACATATGGTGTATGGATAGTGGTTGTTCTAGGCACATGACTTGTGACAAGAAATCTCTTGTCAATTATGAAGAGAAGTATGAAGGTCCAGTAGCTTTTGGGAGTGATGAAAATGGTGGAAAGAATTTTGGAAAAGGAATCTTAACAAATGGGAAAGTCTCATTTGATAATGTATTTCATGTTGAAGGTCTTCAGTACAATCTGCTGAGTATATCACAAATGTGTGATAAGGGTTAGAAAGTCAGTTTTGATGATTCACACTGTTTCATTTTAAAACCTGAGTTTGTAATTCCACCTGAAATGATTATGATGATGGCACCAAGAAATGGTAACTTGTATGAATTGAATATGAAAGAAGCTATTTCAAGAGAAGTGCATGTTTTGTTTCCAAAGCCACTGAAAATGAGTCAAAATTGTGGCATAGGAAACTATGTCATGTGAACTTGAAGAACATGAATAGACTTGTCAAAGTTGAGCATGTCATAGGCTTACCTCCAAGAGAATTCAAGTTGGAAGATCATTGTGATTCATGTTAAAAGGGAAAACAACACAAATCTATTCATAAGTCAAAACTCATCAATTCAATTGATCAAGTACTTGAATTACTTCATATGGATCTCTTTGGTCCTGTGAGTGTACCAAGTATTGGGAAGAAAAGATATTGTCTGGTGATCATTGATGACTATTCAAGATACACTTGGGTTTATTTCCTAAGTACCAAGGATGAGACTGCAGAGTTGATTAAAGGTTGTGTAACAATGATTGAGAACAAGTTGAATAAGACAGTCAAGATGATGAGAAGTGACAATGGCACTGAGTTCAAGAATGGAGTTATGCAAGAATTCTGTAAAGCAAAAGGAATACAACAACAATTCTCAGCTCCTAGAACTCCTGAACAAAATGGTGTTGCAGAAAGAAGAAATAGAACTTTGATTGAAGCTGCAAGAACCATATTAGCATATGCTAATCTGCCTGTCACTTTTTGGGCTGAAGCTTTAAATACAGCCTGCTATGTTCAGAATAGGGTACTTGTCAACAAAAGGCATAACAAAACTCCATATGAAATATTTCTCAACAGAAAGCCTTACATTAAGTTTTTCAAGCCCTTTGGATGCAAATGTTTTCTACTGAACACAAGAGACTATTTGAACAAGTTTCAATCAAAGTCCCTAGATTGTTTCTTTGTTGGATATTCTACACACTCAAAATCCTACAGAGTTTATGTGAAAGATCACTTGAGTGTTTTAGAATCATCTGACATCATCTTTAATGAGAATCAATTCAATACAGTTGATGGTGCAGCATGGCTGTTTGATCATGAGAAGTTAATAAGGTCTTTCAAGATTTATCCTAAAGACTTTGATGAATCTTTCTACAAGACCAGTGAAATTGAAGAGAAAAAGAAGAAGTCATTGGACTTGGAAGAATTATGGAAGAAGGTTGCTCTAAAACTTCAGTTACAGAAAGTGAAGAAGATTTAAAGAAAAGGCTGGAAAAGGGAAAAGCCAAAGTTACAGAAGAAGAGCCTGTTATGGCATATCCTGAAAAGGATGTATTGTTTAGAGAAGATGATGAAGCTGCTGCTGCTGCTCTAAGGGAATAAGAAAACATTTTGAGAGAAACAAGGGACAGAGAGATACTGGCCCAAACTATGGACCCTGTAGAGTTGGCAGAGAAGGAAAACTTGATCAATCCAGCCAAATTTGCAAGGGAATTCATTGAAGAAGTGGCTGATCAAGAAGTGATAGAGGCCTTGATTGAGTTGAGAAGAGATGAGGAAGTTGATAACTCCCTAGCTATGGTGGTCAGCATGTTTCAAACTGAAAGTCAACAAGAAACAAAGTCAAATGAGACTGTTGAACCAGTAAATCTGAATACTGATATGATGGCTGAAGAAGAAATTGGTGAGTCCATGGCCTCAATGGCTGCACAGAAATGGGCTCAACAGATCAAAGATGACATTAGAAAAAATCCTGATGAATGGGAGTATGTGGATGATCCTATGCATGGAAAGAAGTATTCAAGGAAAAGAGATCGACCAGAAACATTCATGTCAGATGAAGGTACTGAGTCTGTAAAGAAAGGGAGATGGGATGATAAGAACAACTACTTTGTAGAAACCCCTGATGATGAAGCAAGTCCTATAAGGGCAATTCCTTTGCAGACTTTAAGGCCAGATGAACATGTGCAAGGAGTGCCAAATGTATCAATCCCTGAGAATCCACCTTCTGATGAACCACAAATTGATGCAATGAATGATCTAACTGAAGGTGAGGATGAGTCTGAAGACTCTGATGATGATGATGACCCTGAGAATGATCAGGAAATGAATGTGAAAGCTGCTAATGTTGTGTCCCCTCAAGTCACAATGACTGAGGAACAAAGGACAAACATTGAGTTGAGTATGAGGGAGGCTAAAAAGAAAAATCCTTTGGTTGTAAAACTGAGAACATATGGCATAAGTTTTGATTCATTGGCTGATCTTGATGATGATCAGTTGCAGATGAGACTTGACAAAGAGAGAGATGCCCTGAAGGAAAAGATGGAAAATTTGAAGAAAAAATTTGGAGGAATGTGTGGATACCTGCTGGAAAGAGGTATGAAGCCTGAGACTGTTGAATATTTATCCAGAGAATCGGTGTTGGACCAATACAACAAACTGAAAAGAAAAGAAAATTGAAAAGGGTCCAAGCTGAGAGCTCTACTAAACAGGGTGAACCAACTGATGAACCTCAAGCAAAGAAGAGAAGAATCCAAACGTTGAGGGAAAAACAAAAGAAACATACTGAAAAGGAAAAAATAGATGAAGTGACTACTGTTGAAACACCCATCCCAGAGGAACCTAAGTCTGAACCTGAAGATGAACCATTTGTTCCTTGGGAAAATGAAGAAATGATAAACATTCTAAGAAACATAATGATAAATCAGAGAGGAATGACAAAAGCAGACTTCAATGTCTTGGAAAAAGAGGATCTGAAATACCTCTTTTATATACAAAAAGGCTTAATGGGAAAAGGCTTTAAGAGAAGGAGAGAACCCAAGATACTACCCTGATGGTAGGTTTGTACCTGCTGGATTGGCAAGAACTCCTGGAATGGAAAAGATGTTAAGAGAACTTAAAGCAGCAGGACATGATGTTGTTGAATTAGCTAACCTTCCTACCGAAATGGTAGAGGCTGTCTATGTAAAAGTTTTCAACTTGGACCTCAAAAGCCCAAGAAGTCTGTTCTCTTCAGACCTCCTATTTCAAGAAGACTTCCACAAGGAGGAAGAGGTCAAGGAGGAAGAGGTGAATCAAGCAGTTCAGCACAACAAAGAACAAGACCACAATCTAATGTGGATCTACCAAGAGAACTGTACTATGATTCTGTCACTGATACCCTCAAGGTTATTATGGAGAGCAGATTATTAAGAGAGATTGTGGTTAGAAGTGACTTCCGTGAGTTTAATGAAGAACAGTTCAGAAGGATGGCCACTCTCCATTTGAAAGATTACAGAAACAGGAACAGATCTGCAGGTAGACAAATGAATGATCTATCAAAGTACCTGCATGAAGAAGCTGATAAAGGATTCCAATTCTTAAAAGAAAAGAGGAGCTGGAGATTGATTCAATCTCACAAATCAAGAAGGATTTCGAAGTGGAGAAGAATGGACATAGCCGAGAGAGACTATCAAATGAATGTCCGAGATCAGAATCCATTATCCAACATGAATGCTTGCATAAGTATGAGAAGAAGGATGAGACGCCCCAACTACACTGTACAGAAGAATGGCATAATTGCTGATATTGAATACAAAGAGAATGCCGATCACTTCTTACTGAGAAACTCAGATGGAAAAATATTGGGGATCATCAAGGAAGATGAAGATTTGACATATCTGCACAGTGAAGATCTCATGGATATAAGGGACTTGGCTTTACCAGAAAGTCACATTCATTACCAAGCCCTTAATATCTTCAAGATGAAAGCTGCTTCAGAGCTAATCAACAGAAGACAAGCCGTTCATGATGCAAGAAGAAGATAAGATTAATAGATAGGCTTTGTTTTGTAATGTCTTCGGAGAACTTTCTGATTATGTAATTTTGCTTATGTTATTTGAATATGCAATTTTAATTTTTGATTTGATGTGTATTTTTGCTGAGTGTAAATGACCATAGAAATGTTTTGGGTCAGCTGAGGTGTTCCAATCTAGGGGAAGATTGTTGAGTCAAGAAATTGACCTAAGGGGGAGATTGTTGAGTCAAAGATTTGACCTAAATGAAGTACATGGAATATTGGAATCTTCTCAACCTCCTCTGATTTCGCTAAGTAATGGATCCGAGCACACCTTAGACATCCGAGCAAGCTTTTACTTAGCCGGGTACGATATTTTGCCTACCGGGCAAGGTTTACTTCAAGTAGTGTTCTTTAGTGGATATCCGAGCAGGGTTTGCAAATTAGTGCATTGCCGGGTAAGGTACACTAGTTTATGTAAATCCGGGCAAGGTTCACTTTATCAAGCAAGTATGTTCTTCAAAACCAAGTATTTTACTCTTCCGAGTAAGGTTTGGTTGACCAAGTCCAAGAAGCCAAGTGATTGGAAGACCGGGCAAGGTATTCATTAATAAGTATGATCCAAGTATGCTTGATAATCTAAAGGAATATCTCTAAGTAATATCGGGCAAGGTTCAGCTCAAGCAAGGAACAATACTCCCGAGTACACTTTGCTAATAAGTTATTTTATAGCAAAGAGCTGAAATGGATCATTGAAGAACAAGGTTGCTCGTAAGGAGTTGTCGGGCAAAGTCTGGCAAAGTCAAGAAGACTGAAGTCTACTCGGTGAGTATTTTACTTGGTAAAATACTCTTCAATTAAAGTCTACCCGGAAACTGATCACGAGCACACTTCTATGTTACCAAGTTATGAAGGATGGCCGAGCATACTCGGAAAGACAAGATTGGTGCAAAGCCTACCCAGAAGACTTGTTTTACACTTAGTTTATTTTGAATATGTAATTTGAATATGTATGATTGTATTTAGGGTTTCTAGAAGGAATGACAGCTGTCCTAGGTTGGCAGGCCTATAAATAGAATGTTTAGGGCACGCCGCCAAAAAAGAGGAGACAGCACACGGACTTTGAGCCTTTACACTTTTTGGATAAGAAAGAATATTTCTTGAAAGTGACGGCTGTCCTAGGATTCCTAGAACCCTAAATCGATTATCCACTTTGTATGATGAAAATTATATAGATGGAAATCTTTTGAGTGAATCCTGTGTGTGCTTTCTACCTTTGATTATTCTTCGCAACCGTATGTTTGTTATTGATTCTGCCTTTAACAAACGGATATCTTTCTAAATATAGCAACCCGTCATTAACTCTCTTGTCAACACATTAATCTGTGTGAGTTATGACATGATTAATTAAGATCCAGCTGAAATCGAGGGTGTGGCTGAGAGAAGAAACATAACTCTCATCGAGGCGGCAAGAACAATGTCGTGCGACTCTAAGTTGCTATTATTTTTCTGGGTTGAAGCTATCAATACGGCATGCTATGTTGAGAATCGGGTGATAATCAACAAGTCTCAAATGACGACCCCATATGAGATTGTCTATGGTCACAAGCCAACTTTTGCACATTCAGAGCATTTGGTTGCCCCTATACTTTACTGAATCTTGAGTCAACTCCAAAATTTGGGGCAATAGCTGATGACTGTTATTTCGTTGGTTATGCTGGTGATACTGCCTACATAGTATACAATAAATCGACCAAGCAGATTCTGGAGTCATACGATGTTCGTTGGTTGGAAGAAAACGAAACTGATACTCGTGTCGGTCCTGACTGGTTGTTCGACTACAATGAACTTTTCAAACCGTTCAACATGCTTCCAGTCACCAACTCAAACATCTAAGGTGATGCTTCCGTAGACACTGAGAAAGAAGATCAACATGCCGTGTCTCATATATCTCCAGTTCTGGATGATGATCTGACCGAACCAATCGATGTCACCCCGTCCATGCCTGTCAATCAACCTGAAACGGTAACAACACCAACGTCTTCACCAACTCCATCAGAAAGTACCTCAACGGTTGAGGGGGAGAGTCCTATTCGTCAAATTTTCGGGAGCACACTATTTCCCGATGTCATTCCAAATGAATATGTCGCTAGCACCTCGTACTCACATAGTACAACGACATCTGGATGGAAGAACCCTCTTACCATTGTTGATGTAAATATGTCAAACTTGCAATCTACCGGTGATGTTTCCAATCAATTGGTTCCATCGAGAATTCAGAAAAATCATCCAATTAAGAATGTCATAGGTCCTCTTGAAATGGGTGTGTCCACCAGAAGTCAGACAGGACAAAACAGCTGTTTGTTGTCCTGTTTCATATCTCAAATTGAGCCAAAGATGGTAGAAATGGCACTTCAGGAACCGAGTTGGGTAGATTCTATGCATGAAGAATTGAATCAGTTTGATAAGTTGAAAGTTTGGAGATTGGTTGAGTTACCAGAAGGAAAGAAAGCACTTGATACGAGATGGGTCTTTCGAAACAAGCAAGATGTCACCGGAGTTATTCTTCGAAACAAGGCACGGTTGGTAGTTCGTGGTTTTCGTCAAGTTGAAGGGCTAGATTACACTGAAGTCTATGCTCCAGTGCCTAGACTTGAGGCCATCAGAATTTTTCTGGCCTATGCATCATTCATGGGGTTCATGGTATATCAGATGGATGTTAAGACCGTGTTTTTGTACGGCGAAGTCAAAGAAGAGATCTACGTGGATCAGCCACCGGGTTTTGTCGATTCCAAGAAACCAAATCACGTCTACAAGTTAGACAAAGAATTGTATGGGCTTCATCAACCCCTCGGGCGTGGTATACTATGCTGACAGCTCATCTTCTGGGTCATGGTTACAAACGGGGAACTATCGATCAAACTCTGTTTCTTAAAACTGTCGGGAAAGATATGATTCTAATTCAGATTTATGTGGATGGCATCATCTTTGGATCCACCAGTGCTGAGTTGTGCACAGAATTCGAAGAAGTAATGAAGAAAAGATTAGAGATGAGCTCATTGGGAGAAATGACCACGTTTTTGGGGTTGCAGGTTCGTCAGAGCTCGACGGGAATTTTGCTGCATCAGGGGAAATATGTTGAAGATATGCTTGCAAAATTTGAGTTTCAGGATTCCAAGAGTGCTACTAATCATATGGCGGAAAGACCACTCCTGACATCTGATCCGGAAGGGAGTCCCGTAGATCAAACATACTACCGATCGATGATCGAGTCTTTGATGTATCTCACCGCCAATCGTCCCGTCATCATGTTTGGGGTCTGCCAATGTGCTCGTTTCCAGGCTAATCCTAAACTTTCTCATTTAATTGTTGTTAAACGTATTTTTAGATATCTGAAGGGACAACCGAAGTTAGGTCTTTGGTATCCCAAAAACTCAGAATTTGATGTTTATGCTTTCGCTGATAGCAATTATGGTAGAGATGACAATGACAGGAAATCCACATATGCCGGATGCCAGTTTTTAGGAGTTCGTCTCATTTCATGGCCGTGTAATAAACAACAAACGGTGTCCACTTCGACTGCCGAGGCGGAGTATGTTGCTGCATCAGCTTGCTGCTCAAAGGTTATCTGGATGCAAAACCAACTACTGGTTTACGGTTTGGAATTTCTTGACACCCCTATCTTTTGTGATAATGATGATGCCATTGCAATTGTTAAGAATCCGGTTCAACACTCTAAAACCAAGCACATCGATATTAAAATTCATTTTATTCGTGACTGTTACGACCGAAAATTGGTTCATCTTGAACAAGTTCACACTAATAATAATGTGGCGGATTTATTTACAAAACCGGTCGGAACAGCCAAATTTAATGTGCTTGTCAGTTTTCTTAAAATGCTCCGTTTCGAGGATTGAGTCTTTTTGAGAATAAACTTGTACATATTTTATAAATTTGCACAAATTTAGGGGGAGAACAATTAAAAAATCCAAAAAGAGTGTGTGTGTGTGTGTTTTAAATTTTTTTTTTTACAAAAAAGGGGGTTTTGACTTCGTTTTTCAAGATTCACTCTTGCTTAAAATTATGTCGGTTGCTCAAGTTTGAAGAGCATATACTTGTATATGTTTGGTGTTTTGGATAAAAATCTGCTAAGGATAATGTATCCAAATTCGTAATTGTGAGGTCTAGTGCTATGATGATAATAATGAATATGTAAACTAAAAAATGATGAACACAAGGATTTGTTACGAGGAAAAGTCCTTGATCTTGGTCGGATCGCCGGCAAAAAAAACCCGGGTGATGACAAATCGTCAATCACCACTTTATTAATATAAAAAATGAGGATACAAGGTTTGGAGATTATGATCAGTGTTTACAATAATTCTATGTGTGTGTGTGTATTGTTGTCCTCTTCTATGAATGTAGCTGGTGTGTTATATATAGGGTGTGCTTTAACTGATCATAACTCAATGGAGTTATTAATAATAAATACAATTAACTAATAATCCCTAAAAGTTTGCCATTGTCTTCAATATAAATGTAACAGCCACTTTGACCATGTGTTTGACAAGTCCAATAGCGAGATATCCGGTGGAATAAGTCTTGGAGCCGTTGCACTTGTTGAATATCAACCTTCATATAAGAAACAACCGTTAACAACACCAAATACCGAGGATTCAAGATCCTGACATAGCTCTGGAACTCTTCAGAAGGATAATTGAACCAGACACGTCAATATCTTCTTGACTGCAAGTTAGTGGATAGACTGAGTCTTCTAACCATTATACATGCTAAATATAAGACTACACATGAAAACAACCGTTAATTAGTAATAAGTACTGAGGATCCTTGATCCTGATACCATCTGGAATACATGCTAAGGATAACTGATCCAGACATATGTCAGGATAACGTATCCACAGTGTCAAATCTTCGTGCCCTAACAATTGCCCCCAAAATGGCGGTTGTGATAACATCACAGCTATCATTTTGCCTTTGAATTCAAACTTCCTGCATAAACAGATGATATTTGACAAGCTAGATATAATTATCTTATATCTATAGAGTTTCCTTGGGAACTTCCCTTTCGGCTATATATCCAAATCCTCTTATTCTCCCTGCACATCATGAACAGCTAGTAACACATGTTTAATCCGGATGGATGGTCCATATTTTGAATGGTGAAGTCCGGGTTAAGGATTTTGGGTAAGTCCAGGTGACTTATGATTAATAATATAAAGCTTTTAACTATTTGCTTGTTATTGTGAAAGTTTATTTGATATAAATTTAGTCTTGTTGAAGAATTTAAAAACATATTTGAAAAGGATTTTTAGGATAAAATATCCTTGCAAAAAATAGTTTAAAGATTTCAAATCCTTAAGAAAAAAGGATTATAATAATTTCAATCAAATAAATGTAAATTAATAGGATAAAATCATACCACAAGGTCTGACTAGACCTAGGTTACCATAAATAGTGATTCTTCCGTTATCCTTGTAGGAGCAAGTTAAGGGTTTTGAATCCGCAAGTCTCGACTTAGAAGAACCTTTGTACATCTGTTACAAATAACTTATAAGATTATTTGGGGTTAGACTCATTAAGCTGGGGACAAGCCCATAAATTAACTGGGGACAAGCCCGTGCAACTAGGGACAAGCCCGTGAACTGGAGACAAGCCCAAATACTGGGGACATGCCCAAAATGGGGACTGGCCCAAGGATACGGATGTCCACTGGGAACTCGCCCAAACCGGGATTTAACCCAAACTTGAGTGACGTGAAAACGCCAAAACCTTAGCTAACATGAAAATGTTAGAAACCTTTGTCTTGAGATAACGTGAAAACGCTATAAACCGGTGGTATGATACGTCTACCATAAATCGTAGGATCCTCCATATAGCCGAAGACAACGAAATTATCAGCCACTAAGCGTGTACCGGTCCCACTTTCCTGGACTATACGTTGGATAGCGTGCGCTCCAGGCGAGAGTGTAGAAACTCTGATTTATAAGAAAGGTGAAAACCTTTAAACCTTAGGGTATATGACCATCGGGGGTCATTGTAACGGTTCCGGCAAATTCAGGTATACCCTAGCCGGAATATACTATTTACGTGTTATTTAATACTAAATATATGAATTATAATGTGTTTATACGAGTATATAAGATTCACAGTACGAATTACCCTCGAATGTACAGCTAGTCGTATTGAAATTACGATTAATTGATTATGCGATAGTTATTGAAACCCGAATGAATCGAGGGTTCAATTATAGACGAGATATATGATATTTAGTGATGTTACGAAGTATTAAAGCTTCGTGATAAGTGGATTAAAGCACAGAAAAAGGATTTCGATTTAATAGTACGTCGGTACGTTAAACGAAACCTTTAATACCAAACCGAGCAAGAGACGATCGATCAAGCCGAAAAAGATGCACGATAATTAATGATATAATGTTTTAAGTTAATAAACATCATGGTTTAAGTTTTTAAAGTTTTTAAATCGGTTTTATATAAATTTATTTTTTTAAAGCCGAAAAACGACCGTTTTAAGCCGAATTAGACGTTTAACTGAAAAACGAACTGAACCAGATTATCCAAAACATTATCCAGATCACGGAAATCCAAATGAGTGGACTAGATTGAACAAGTGGGTCCCACCCCACCCATCCTTTAGTCCGATCGGACTTCCCACACACAAACCATTTTCATTTTCTTTTTTTCACACACCCAACTCAACAAACCTTAAACTCTCTCAAACCTTTGATCAAAAACCCGAGTTTTCAAGCAAGAACACAAGGTAAAAACCGAGTTGTAATCGTGTTTATCTTCCTTTCTTAGGTTTTCTTTCAAGAAAATGAGGTTTCAAATGAAAAATGGGTGAAAACCCGAGATGAAACCGATTCTTGCATGATCAAGTGATGTATACGGGTTATACAAAGGATCTTGGTCCAAGAAATGAGTTAAAAGAGTCAAAAACGAATTTTTACGGTTAAAATCTTTGTTTTTATATCATAACCGTAACCATGAAAGAAATGGCTTGATCGTGAGTATAACTTGCTTGGTATTGTGGTATGTTGTTTGTAGGCTCTGTATTTAGTGGTAGATAAGGCGGAAAGATGAGTTTGTAGCTTGTAGTGGCGGAAAACGAAAGGTATATTCGGTTTTTGTCGGTGTATGTGTTTTTTGGACAGATTGTTGGTCGTTTAGAGTTAGGTCACGAAATTTTACAGAGGTGTTAAACACATGGAATTATGAGTTCTGTGAATTGTTGGTAATTTTTGGATGAATGATGAATATCTGGTGAATTTAATGCTCGGTTTTGGCCAAAAATGGTGAAAAATAGTTAAATATCATGAAAAATTCTGGAAAATTTTGGATAAGCTTTTCATATCATGTATAAGTCACACACAAAATTTGAGGTCCGTTGGAGAAGTCTAAGTAGGCGTTTCGGTTAAACGAGTTCTAGGGATTTCTAGCTCGGTTTTAGTAAAAATGGCATTTAAAAAAAGATTTTGGTTTTGGAAAAATTACAGGGGACTATGTGGATGGCAGGGGACATCCAGGAGAAATTTGGGATTTTTCTAAGATTGTTTGTTATTTACGACATATTTAGTGTTTAAATGGTGTTTAAAAATAGATAAATAAATTTTAAATATAAGAATTAATTCTGGAAATATTTTTATAAAATTCCCCACTATTAAAAAGTTATTTGTGCAAAATTTCAAGATCCGAGAGTAAACGGATAATTAATCGTGCTAATTATCAAACTTTTAAAGTTAAAACGCGTAAACCGGTGAAGTTCGCTTAAGCGAGCTGACTGGTGTGTAAAAACCTTAAAAATGGACTATTTCCATATAATTGAGTTAAACAAGTAAAAATGAATCATCCGAAAATAATTCGGATGATTTGGGTATTTTTAACCGATTTAACAGTTTCCGGTATGCCAAAGACGGAAACGGGTCCCGCGGCCAATCGGGACGTCTAAACCGAGCTATAATTTCACATTTTAAATTAAATTATCAGACAACCACTATTTTTCGGGTCGTGTGTGACCAAACTCATTTTTGAAACATAAAACGGATATTCGTGCTAGGCACGCAAAACGAGAAAACGATTAATAGAAATTGTGACCATGGAACTCTAAACGACATCACAATCTGAGTCCGGAGAAGTATTTCTGGGTTAACATTGCCCCCGGAACAGGTACAGTACTGGGTTAACAGTGTCCCCAGATGTACCGATTGATAAGGTTAAAGTTTATATAAACAATAATTGTATAATAACGATCGTAGGGATCATATTACAGATTGGACGTGTTAATTGATAATGATTGTTGTTACCTGCTTGCATGTGCTAAGGTGAGTTTTCACGAGCCCCTTTTTACTGAACTGTTTTAAATATTTTCCCGGGGCGGAAAGCATGTTTTTTTTTATCAAAGTGTTTAAGTACATGCTGATCGCATAGAAATGAACGTATTTATATAATGTTTATTGTACGGGAATTCGTACGGTAATGAATTAAGATGGTAATTGTCTGAGTTGCTAACAGTGTAAGGCCCGAAACAGTGTTCTGGGGTAACCGAGTTCCCAGAGGTTATTAAATGTGTTATGGGGTAACAGAGTTCCCAGAGGTTATTGGAAGTATTCTGGGTTAACAGTGTCCCCAGAGGTTATTAAATGTGATTCTGGGGTAACAGAGTTCCCAGAGGTTATTGGAAGTGTTCTGGGTTAACAGTGTCCCCAGGGGTTATTTGATATGTTTTCGGGATTAACAGAGTTTTCACTTGTGGACTCAGCATAATTACATCACTTATTTATGATTATTATAAAGATTTATCATGGTTCACTTAAATTGTGAAACTCACCAACTATTCGTAGTTGACCCGTTTTCTCACATGCTTTTCAGGTACAACTAAGATAAAGTGATTGATTACGTGCTAAGTGCTTGATGTGTGTAAGGTTTGCGTGCTGGACGTTAGGATACATTATAACAGATAGAATTATGAATCGTATTGTATGATGTGTGTATCACCTAGACGGTAAAGAATGACGAGACAATGTAATTTTGAAGTATATTAATGCATTCGGTTTTCTTTATAAACAATGTGGTTGATATCAGAGGTGTCTGTCGCATCCCGTGTACGTTTCCGCTGCGGTTACGGGGTGTTACAGAACTTGGTATCAGAGCCATTGGTTATAAAAGAATTAGGATGTCTTTAAAAGATACCTAAAATATAACCAGTAGCTCAAGTGTTATAGGATCTGAATATCAACTAATAATTTATTGTGACAAGGTCTGGATGAACTTGGATGGACAAGTGAGTTATTATGGTCCGGAACATAATAACAGACTTGTCCGCACGAGGGAATTCAGGGGAAGTCACGGGGTACATTAATAGGTAAAAATGGCAACTTATGTGTAAAGTATATAATATTATTTATACGTGCTAATATGTATATATATATATGTGCGTATCTTGTGGGTACGAGTATTGAGAAATAGGACCCGGATAAGGAACCGGGGGATGAAATAATAAAAAGTACCGAGGATGCCGAAATTTCTAGAGCATCGGTTGATGATAAGTCTGACTTATCGGGCCATAGTTATGATGGTACCAAATCAAATCTCCCGTTTGACATTAACCAGAAATGTCTAGTAACCGTCACTCCCAACCAAAAATTGATAAATCCCATACCCTACCAACACCGGTACCGCCTATTCTAATAACTTCCTATGTTATCCTTACATCCGTTAGATGTTTACACCCATGTATGCTCGAATAGAATGATTACCTATACACAAAGAAGTGTTGGAATCATTATGGCATAGTTGGTTGTTCGTTCGTAGGAGGTATACTGTGTATGCCGGATATACGAATAGACACGGATATTATAACTCCGTGGTACGTAATCGTTCGGTGCTCACGGTGAGCATGTATCGGTCATGCTGACATGCAGACGGATATTGAAATCAGGCATATTAAACATTGATCTTTGTTGAGAAGATCTCTATGTCAGTGAGTGACAAGGGTTATGAAGCGTATTTAAAAGTTAACCGACGTCAGGTTAAGTCCGTATGTTATTATATTTGTGGGACATATATTTATACTGGATGCCGGTATGTGTAATATATATGATAATATTTGGTGTGTATGTGTACCTGCTGATATGATTGAACTGGTAACGAGTTATACGGTGAGATTAGTATTGATTACTGCGTACGGGACGAATACGGCAGAATGACATAAAAAGAGTAACTCCAATGATGGAGATTGATATGATTCAGTTGATTGCTCAAGGATAGCAGATGATGATACCGAATGTCATATCACTGTTCACTGCTAGTGTTGATGCAAATGTGATCGCGGAATTATAGATCGAGCAATCACATGATTATGAATATTTCAACTCTTAATGTAATTACTAAGAGTGAAAATGTTACACCGAATGCTATTATAACTACAAGTATTAGTTATAAACTAAACATGAATAGTAGTCGTAATGAATTAGATCCGGTATGAAGAATATGTTTGTTGTTTGTGGTAAGGAAATTATTAATAGTTTACTGATGGTAAAGGGAGGAATAGATTAGCGAGTGGATGGAAAAGATCGAAATGATTAAGGATATTGGTAAGAGTTTAGAATATTGTGTAGTGAAATATGCTACAGATATGTTGGTAGATTATGTTGTATCGTGATGGAACACGATGGTACAAAAATTATAGTTGGAAAATTATTACTCAGATGATATGGTCAGGATTTAAAATTCTTGTGCTAGAGCATTTTTATTCGAGTAATTAAACTCAGAGATTGGAAACTGAGCTATGAAAGATAGAAATGTTGTGTGCTGATCACTTAGAACACGCAAATCGTTTGAAGGAATTGTCATGTCTGGTAACATGGCTAATTACTCCTGAAACAAAGCAAAGTGAGTGCTAGATTGGGGACTAACTCCATCGATAAGGAGTATAGTCAACCCTGTAAAATATATACAACCTTTGGAAGGGTTGTGGCACAAGCCAGCATTGATATATCTGACTTTATGGGAAGCGGAATGGAAGGACGTTAGGTGAGACGTCGAGTGTTAAAGAAAGGAAATGATAAAGGTATAGTGCAAGATAGACTTGTGAATAAGTAGGTATGTCCTACAACCCAGAATTATACTAAGACTAGTTCTGGTGTGAAACCATGAACCGCATAAAGGGTCCTTCCCTGAATGTGGAAAATATATGGTTATCGGCAGGAAGAAGAATGTCGAGTGATAGTGGGCCACAGGTGTAGTAAAGATGGACGTAATGCCCCAATTGTAGAACCAATTGAAGCCTTGTGAACCGGCAACCCCCAACCCATTCTTGTACGACCACTCCGAACCCAACAACTTCAATAACAATCCACCCAAAGAAATCAAATTATGCCAAACATTTGTATTTGCTATGAATGTGGCAGTACAGAACGATTCAAGAGAAATTGCCCAAAGTTGAACCAAGGTGTAGTTGGAAGACGAACCTCATGACAAGCATCAACCTCTGATCAAGCAAGGAGCCGTGCTTTTGTGAGTAATTTGAATAAAGCACGTCATGATCCAAAGGTGGTGTTAAGTATGTGGTAGTTTTAAATCAATAGACTTCAGTGATAATTTTTACGGTCGTCGATAGAAGTTAGTTCCTGCTAACCTCCTACCCTTTGGAAAGATACGATTAGTGAAACTATAGAACCCTATACTGTAGAATCGCTAACGGTAAACCCCTATTGGTTAACTAAATTGTACGGAATTGTCCTATTATTCTGAACGATTAACTTTCCTTATCGACCTACGACCAGTAAAACAAAGAAGTTTTGACGTAATAGTTAGCATGGATTGGCTAACTCAACAGGAAGCAGAAATCAACTATGAAAAGAAGATGATTAGAAGCTCTCTTTTGGACGATGAAGCGATTCAATACAGAGAGAAAAGTGTACGGTATTATATTGCCACTCAAATCTCATCTTGAGATGTTATAATATTTACGACAAGAAGACGTGGTGTATTTAACAAACGCGTTTGCCAAAGTATTTAAAAGAAAACATACAGAAGATATCCCGGTGGTACGCGAATTTCCACAAATTTTCCCAGAAGAACTTCCTGGATTACTGCCAACCCGACAGGTCGAATTCAGAATCGATTTAATACCTCAAGCTGGCCCTGTTGCTAAAGCATCTTACCGACTTGCGCCAACTGAAATGCAAGAATTATTGGATAAAGGTTGTATACGACCTAGTTAGTCGCCATGGGGTGAACCGGTGTATTTGGGAAATGAAGGACGGAAGCGTTAGGATATGTATCGAGTAGGGAGAATTGAATAAAGTGACGATCAAGAATAGGTATCCACTTCTTCGAAGTAAATGATCTGTTTAACCAACTGCAAAGGGCGATTTATCTTTAGAAAAATTGATCTTAGCTATAGTTATCACCAAATGAGAAATCCAAGAATGGGAAGTTGCAACAACAGCGTTTCGGACTCGTACGGCCATTGTGAATTCTTATTCATGCCGTTCAGGCTAACAAATGTGCCGGCAGTGTTCATGGAACTCATGAACCGGGTCTGTAAACTTTATTTTGACAAATTTGTCATAGCATTCATTGATAATATTTTGATATATTTGCAACATAAAGAAGAGCACGAACGACGTTTAAGGAAAATTATGGAAGTGTTAAAGCAAGATGAGCTATACGCGAAGTTTTCGAAATGTGATTTTGAATAAAGAGGGCATAATCCCTTGGTCATGTTGTAAAGCAAAAAGGATTACGCAAAGATCCAAATAAGATAGAAACCGTTAAAATTGTACCAAGCGCCGATTTTAAGTCTCCCCGATGGAGACGATGGTTCTGTCGCGTATTGTGACGCGTCGCGTAGAGGATTAGGATGCGTGTTGACGCAGTATAATAAGGTCATAGCCTATACTTCCCGACAGTTAAAAGTACACGAGTAAGATTACACTACTCACGACTTAGAACTGGGAGCGGTTATCTATGCACTTAAAATGTGGAGACATTGTCTCTACGATACGAAGTGCACCATCTTCACCGATCATAAAAGTTTGCATCACATATTCGATCAGAAAGAACTATATATGAGGCAACGAAGATGGGTTGAGTTGTTAAACAATTACGACTGTGACATCCGTTACCACCCGGCAGGGCTAACGTCGTAACCGATGCCTTTAGTAGGAAAGATCGGGTTAAGCCATTGCGAATGAGGGCGTTGGGGATGATAGTCCAGTCGAACTTTTCGGATCTGATTCGAGTCGCTCAACGTGAGGCGTTGAAAGAGGGACAATTGGAAAAGGAGGAACTTTACGGCAATGAGAAGAATTTCGAACAACGCATGCACGAAATTCTCCACATTAAAAATCGGATTTGGATCCCGACCCTCCATGACCTTCGTGAATTAATCATTGACGAAGCGCATAGATCGAAATAATCCATACATCCGGGATCGGATTTGACTATTGATGATACAGATCTCTGAAAGGATGTTGTTAATGACCGAGAGTGGAGAAAGATATGGTTACGTATGTTGGTGAAAATTTAAGTTATGCAAGAGATAAGGCTGCATACCGAAAACCCTTGGGAACGCCACAATAACAGAAAAAATCGCCAATGATAGTGGGAATAAATTACATTGGATTTCGGGATGCAAATTCCCAAGATATATCAAAGGCATGAGGAAAATTGGGTAATCGCGGATCGATTAACCAATCCTCACATTTCATTCCAATCTATGACGATTACCACAATGAATTCTTGCCTAAATTCCTGATGGTGAAATGGTATCTCGTCGTGGAGTGCGATTTTTAATTATCTCAGATCAAAATAGTCACCCTACTTCCATTATTGGAAGGCGGGGAAGGAAGCATCGAGAGCTTGAAGCTTTTTATGGGTGAAGTAATTATCACCAATTTGTTAAATTGAAAATGGGCGTCAATCAAGCCATAAGATTGGAATTGATTCGAGAAACAACCAATCGGATTTATAATATTTAAGATGAATTGAAAGCAGCGCGTAATTGGCAAAGGAGTTATGCCAACATTCAAAGGAAACCATTGTCGCCGGAAAGGGGTGACAAGGTATTTTAAGGCATCACCTTAGAGAGGTGATATGAGGTTTGGCAAAACCGAAAATAGCCTCTAGATAAATTGGACCCCATGAGAACTATCTCCATGGTTAGTCATTTAGTTTATCAATTAAAGTACTCCAGGGGCTAAGTACTATACATGATATTTTGCCATGTATACGGATTGAAAAGTGCCTAAGCGATGAGGCAACGAAAGTACTAGTAATAGAAGTACTCGTAGAAGACATATCATAACTAATTCCGTAGAGATAGTAGACGGGAAAACTAAACAGTTTGGACATACCAAGCGTTATTAATTAAGATTAAGTGGAAATTCACAGCGAGGACCAGATTATACTTGGTAACGCGAGGGTGAATTCTGAAGGAAAAACCTCCCACCTTTCTCTCGAAAGGAGATAGTGGGCGTGTAAAATTTCGAGGACGAAATTTCTTAACGGGGGGAGAATGTAACGGTTCCGGCAAATTCAGGTATACCCTAGCCGGAATATACTATTTACGTGTTATTTAATACTAAATATATGAATTATAATGTGTTTATACGAGTATATAAGATTCACAGTACGAATTAAACTCGAATGTACAGCTAGTCGTATTGAAATTACGATTAATTGATTATGCGATCAAACGAGCGATAGTTATTGAAACCCGAATGAATCGAGGGTTCAATTATAGACGAGATATATGATATTTAGTGATGTTACGAAGTATTAAAGCTTCGGGATAAGTGGATTAAAGCACAGAAAAAGGATTTCGATTTAATAGTACGTCGGTACGTTAAACGAAACCTTTAATACCAAACCGAGCAAGAGACGATCGATCAAGCCGAAAAAGACGCACGATAATTAATGATATGATGTTTTAAGTTAATAAACATCATGGTTTAAGTTTTTAAAGTTTTTAAATCGGTTTTATATAAATTTCTTTTTTTAAAGCCGAAAAACGACCGTTTTAAGCCGAATTAGACGTTTAACTGAAAAACGAACTGAACCAGATTATCCAAAACATTATCCAGATCACGGAAATCCAAATGAGTGGACTAGATTGAACAAGTGGGTCCCACCCCACCCATCCTTTAGTCCGATCGGACATCCCACACACAAACCATTTTCATTTTCTTTTTTTCACACACCCAACTCAACAAATCTTCAACTCTCTCAAACCTTTGATCAAAAATCCGAGTTTTCAAGCAAGAACACAAGGTAAAAACCGAGTTGTAATCGTGTTTATCTTCCTTTCTTAGGTTTTCTTTCAAGAAAATGAGGTTTCAAATGAAAAATGGGTGAAAACCCGAGATGAAACCGATTCTTGCATGATCAAGTGATGTATACGGGTTATACAAAGGATCTTGGTCCAAGAAATGAGTTAAACGAGTCAAAAACGAATTTTTACGGTTAAAATTTTTGTTTTTATATCATAACCGTAACCATGAAAGAAATGGCTTGATCGTGAGTATAACTTTCTTGGTATTGTGGTATGTTGTTTGTAGACTATGTATTTAGTGGTAGATAATGCGGAAAGATGAGTTTGTAGCTTGTAGTGGCGGAAAACGAAAGGTATATTCGGTTTTGTCGGTGTTTGTGTTTTTTGGACATATTGTTGGTCGTTTAGAGTTAGGTCACGAAATTTTACAGAGGTGTTAAACACATGGAAATATGAGTTCTGTGAATTTTTGGTAATTTTTGGATGAAGGATGAATATCTGGTGAATTTAATGCTCGGTTTTGGCCAAAAATGGTGAAAAATAGTTAAATATCATGAAAAATTCTGGAAAATTGTGGATAATCTTTTTATATCATGTATAAGTCACACACAAAATTTGAGGTCCGTTGGAGAAGTCTATGTAGGCTTTTCGGTTAAACGAGTTCTAGGTATTTCTAGCTCGGTTTTAGTAAAAATGGCATTTAAAAGAAGATTTTGGTTTTGGAAAAATTACAGGGGACTATGTGGATGGCAGGGGACATCCAGGAGAAATTTGGGATTTTTCTAAGATTGTTTGGTATTTACGACATATTTAGTGTTTAAATGGTGTTTAAAAATAGATAAATAAATTTTAAATATAAGAATTAATTCTGGAAATATTTTTATAAAATTCCCCACTATTAAAAAGTGATTTGTGCAAAATTTCAAGATCCGAGAGTAAACGGATAATTAATCGTGCTAATTATCAAACTTTTAAAGTTAAAACGCGTAAACCGGTGAAGTTCGCTTAAGCGAGCTGACTGGTGTGTAAAAACCTTAAAAATGGACTATTTCCATATAATTGAGTTAAACAAGTAAAAATGAATCATCCGAAAATAATTCGGATGATTTGGGTATTTTTAACCGATTTAACAGTTTCCGGTACGCCAAAGACGGAAACGGGTCCCGCGGCCAATCGGGACGTCTAAACCGAGCTACAATTTCACATTTTAAATTAAATTATCAGACAACCACTATTTTTCTGGTCGTGTGTGACCAAACTCATTTTTGAAACATAAAACGGATATTCGTGCTAGGCACGCAAAACGAGAAAACGATTAATAGAAATTGTGACCATGGAACTCTAAACGACATCACAATCTGAGTCCGGAGAAGTATTTCTGGGTTAACATTGCCCCCGGAACAGGTACAGTACTGGGTTAACAGTGTCCCCAGATGTACCGATTGATAAGGTTAAAGTTTATATAAACAATAATTGTATAATAACGATCGTAGGGATCAAATTACAGATTGGACGTGTTAATTGATAATGATTGTTGTTACCTGCTTGCATGTGCTAAGGTGAGTTTTCACGAGCCCCTTTTTACTGAACTGTTTTAAATATTTTCCCGGGGCGGAAAGCATGTTTTTTTTTTATCAAAGTGTTTAAGTACATGCTGATCGCATGGAAATGAATGTATTTATATAATGTTTATTGTACGGGAATTCGTACGGTAATGAATTAAGATGGTAATTGTCTGAGTTGCTAACAGTGTAAGGCCCGAAACAGTGTTCTGGGGTAACCGAGTTCCCAGAGGTTATTAAATGTGTTCTGGGGTAACCGAGTTCCCAGAGGTTATTGAATGTGTTTCTGGGGTAACAGAGTTCCCAGAGGTTATTAAATGTGATTCTGGGGTAACAGAAGTTCCCAGAGGTTATTGGAAGTATTCTGGGTTAACAGTGTCCCCAGAGGTTATTAAATGTGATTCTGGGGTAACAGAGTTCCCAGAGGTTATTGGAAGTGTTCTGGGTTAACAGTGTCCCCAGGGGTTATTTGATATGTTTTCGGGATTAACAGAGTTTTCACTTGTGGACTCAGCATAATTACATCACTTATTTATGATTATTATAAAGATTTATCATGGTTCACTAAAATTGTGAAACTCACCAACTATTCGTAGTTGACCCGTTTTCTCACATGCTTTTCAGGTACAACTAAGATAAAGTGATTGATTACGTGCTAAGTGCTTGATGTGTGTAAGGTTTGCGTGCTGGACGTTAGGATACATTATAACAGATAGAATTTTGAATCGTATTGTATGATGTGTGTATCACCTAGACGGTAAAGAAAGACGAGACAATGTAATTTTGAAGTATATTAATGCATTCGGTTTTCTTTATAAACAATGTGGTTGATATCAGAGGTGTCTGTCGCATCCCGTGTACGTTTCCGCTGCGGTTACGGGGTGTTTCAGTCATACCCAATCGTGGGCTAGGCCAAGGGAAATTGCTTAGTACCTTAAATATAAATGAGAGGTGGCCAACCTCTTGATCATTGAATATCTCATTAATGTCCAGCATCGTTACTTAAAATTTGGAAAATACAAATGTTAAGAATATGTTATCCTTAAATAAACAAAAATTAATATGAATAAATGATTAGATAGATATTACCGATTTTAGGATCCTTGATCCTTTAAGGATACTTGATCCTCAGAGGATACTTGATCGTGATCAGAAAAAGTATTTCTTGAGGTGGATAGCATTCCACGCTCTTGGTAACCTGTTGCCTTCCATAGTGAGCAAATGATATGCCCCCTTTCCTGCTTCTGACTCGATCAGATAAGGACCTTCCCATTTGGTTGCTAACTTTCCATCAGCCGGATTGGTTGTGTTTTGGAAGGCTTTTCTCAAGACTAAATCTCCTTCTTGAAATATTATGATTCTGATATTCTTGTTGTATGCCCCAGCTACCCTTTGTTGATATGCCGCCATTTTGGTTTTGGCAAGGTCTCTGAGTTCTTCAACAGTATCTAAGTCTTCAAGAAGGATTTCTTCATTGGCCTCAGGATCACGGATGCTTGTTCTGGCTGTACGAACCACCATCTCTGTAGGGATTTCCACTTCTGATCCAAACACTATGAGAAAGGTGTTTGGCCCATTGCATTCTTGGGTGTTGTCCTGTCAGCCCAAAGAACATAAGGTAGCTCTTCAGCCACTTTCCTTTTCTGGATCCTAGCTTCTTTTTCAAGTTGTTGATAATGATCTTGTTGCTTGACTCTGCTTGGCCATTAGCTTGAGGATGTACTGGGGTAGATGTAATCATCTTGATGCCCTAACTGTCACAAAAGTTAGTGGTTCTTTTCCCGATAAACTGAGAACCACTGTCACAAATAATTTCAGAAGGAATGCCAAATCTAGTAACAATATTTCTTTTAATGAAGGATATCACTTCTTTATCGCGTACTTGAACAAAAGCTTAAGCTTCTCTCCACTTCGAGAAGTAATCAATCATTGCAAGCATGAATAATTTTCCTCCTGGCGCTTTTGGTTGCTTACCCACGATATCCATGCCCCACTTCATGAAAGGCCATGATGAGGAAATAGGATACATAGGTTCCGTTGGATGGTGTAGGATGTTTCCATGCCTTTGGCAAGCATCACACTTCTTTGAGTACTCCATTGCATCCTTCTTCATTGTTGGCCAGAAGTATCCAGTCCTAAGTATCCTGGAGAATAATGCAATTCCGCCTGTGTGGTTGCCGCAATCGCCTTCGTGGAAGTCTTGAAGTACCTCTTGTATTTCAGGATCCTTGATGCATCTCAAATAGGGACCTGCAAGAGATTTTCTATACACGACATCTTGTAAAATTATGAATTGTGATACCTTTAATCTGAAAGCTTTAGGATTTTCCCCTGTAGGTATCTCTCCATCTTGGAGGAATTTTTTGATTGGGAGGATCCAAGATCCTACTTTTGAAGAGGATGGAGGATCCTTAGGTTCTCCTGTGTAATCTGAAAGCTTTAGGACTTTCTCCTGTAGGTATCTCTCCATCTTGGAGGAATTTTTTGATTGGGAGGATCCAAGATCCTACTTTTTAAGAGGATTGAGGATCCTTAGGTTCTCCTGTGCAATCCACTGCCATCTTCACGTCTTCTTGTTCTCTAATTGTCGGAGACAATATATGAATGATATGTATCTTTACATCATCTGGAATCTTCAACGATGATGCCAGGTTTGCTAAGGCATCTGCCCCAGCGTTTTCTTTTCTAGGTACCTGCATGATACTAAACAACTCAAAGGATTTCTCTAATTCCTTCACAATTTCTAAATATTTAACCATTTCTCACCTTTTACGGTATAAAATCCGTAATAGTGGTTAGTCATAAGTAAAGAGTCTATATAAACTTGAAGATACCTGATCCTCATCTGTTTAGCTAAAAGCAAACCTGTGATAAGTGCTTCGTATTCTGCCTCATTTTTGGTGGCTTGGAATGCACATGCAATGGACTTGGGTATTATGTCCCCCTTTGGCGATTTTAGCAGTATGCCCTAACCTGTTCCTCTTACATTGGATGCTCCATCTGTGAAGAGGATCCAAGGATCCTTGGTTTCTTCAAGTTGTTGGACCTCTAAATCAGCTTAATTTTGCATGTCACTACTGAAATCAGCCACAAAGTCTGCAAGCGCTTGTGATTTAATGGCTGGTGTAGGCTCATACTGAATATCATATGCACTCAACTTCACAGCCCACTTGGCCATCCTACCTTACATTTCTAGTTTTCTAAGCACATTCTTAACATGATAATTAGTTCTCAAAATAATAGTATGAGTCTCAAAGTAATGTCTTAATTTAGTAGAAGGCATAATAAGTGCAAAAATTAATTTTTCTAAATGAGAATACCTGGCTTCTACATCTAAAAGACTTTTACTTACATAATAAACGAGATGTTGTTCACCTTCGTGGTCCTTCACAAAGACAGCACTTACAGCATTTCTTGAAACAGCTAGGTACAGATATAAGGATTCTCCATCCACAAGCTTCATTAGAGCTGGTGCTGAGGATGAGTAATCCTTTAAGGCTTTAAGTGCAGCCTCATGCTTCTCCGTCCACTCGAACTTTTTATTTTTCCTAAGGATGTCGTAGAGATCTTTGCACTTCTTGGAGGATCTGGAAATGAATCTGTTAAGAGCAGCTATTCTCCCCGTCAGTCTTTGGACATACTTAGCATTCACAGGGGATTTTAGATTGATGATGGCTTCTATCTGCTCGGGGCTTACTTCTATCCCTCTTTTATTCACCATGTATCCTAGAAACTTTCCAGCCTTAACACCAAATGGCATTTTGACGGGTTCAGTTTCATGTTATACTGGTCGAGGATATTGAATGCTTCTTCAAGATCTCTGAGGTAATCCTCAGCCCTCTTCGACTTCACTACCATGTCATCTATGTAAACTTCCATGGTTTTGCCTAACTGATCCTTGAACATCATGTTGACCAATCTTTGATATGTTGCCCCTGCATTTCTTAGTCCAAAAGGCATAGTAATTGTATTGGACAAAAATCTGCAAAGGATCAAGTATCTAAATCTGTTAAGTGAGGTAAGGTGCTAACTTGATAATAACAAGTGCGTAAGCGTAATATTGGTGAGCACAAAGGTTTGATCACGAGGGAAAAAGCCCTTAACCAAGATAGTCTTACTTCGGTCAAAACTTATCAAGGTAATCTTTGGTAAAATAACTCCGGTCAAGGATTAATAAGATAATCTTTGGTCGGATTACTTTAGTCAATGATCAACAAGGTAACCTTTGGTCGATGAGTATATGTTTATTGTGGTCTCCGGCACAAAAACCCCCGGACGGTGAAAACTATCACTGTCGATTATATTAATAGAACGAAAGGTGGTTACAAATGTGGTGGAGAATATGATCGAGATTACAGAGTATGCTAGTGTGTAGAGAGAATTAATTTCTGCTCTAGTGTGTGTGTAAGTACATGTGTCTTCCTAACTAGATCATATCTCATTTAAATAAGATAATAACAATAACAATATGTCCTATCTATTCGGAAGTCTCCCACCTAGCCGCTCCACGACCTTTGACCACGTGCCAATAGCCACCCAGTAGAGAGATAAGCGGAAGAATGAGTCTCATAGCCGTTGCTGTTATTTAATCATCAATCTTCTAGAGAATTCGTCTATAATCAGCTATGTTGAATTAGGATCCTGGATCCATGCTCCAGCTAGAAGTTGCTATATGAAGATAGTTGATACAAATACGTCTCAAAGTCGTCATACCTGTTTAACACGTCACCATACTAAACGCAATCATTAGTAAACAAGTAATACCGAGGATCGTCGATCCTTTATATCCTGATACATATTTCAAGGATAAACTATCCATAATACAGTTAAGGATAAAGGATCCTCAGTATAAAATTCATGGCCTAACAATTGCACCCAAAATGGCGGGTGACAATGGAATACAGCTGTCATTTTGAAATTCAAAATCCTGCAAAACGGAAGGTGATTAGACGTGTGTCAGGCGGTTTATTATCCACAAACCATAATTATGCGCCGCCTATATATGTGATAACTATAATATCTTATAATCACATATCCAAGCGTCATTCAGGTATCTCTCTTTCTTTTTGTTAATCTTCCTTCGACATGTCAACTTCTTCTACATCTTCTTCCTCTTATTTTTTCCATCCTGACGACCTTTATTCACAAAATCTCCTTCAATCACCCTCTACCGAAACCTGTAAATTCACAGATTCGGATGTCGGTGAAATCCGATCATATTTCCCAGCCGACATAGTTTTTCGACCCTTCGATCCTGCAGCTCGTAGTGACAACATTTAGAAAAACTGGGTTTGCTTTCCGGCCTAACCGTTTCTCATTGGTTATAAGTATCCTTTCCCCAGTTTCACTCAAAGGTTCTTCAATTTAGCGGGAATTTTTTATATCCAGGCCACACCAATGTTGTGGAGAGTCCTTCATATCATAGAAAGGATAATCGTAGAAGAAGGAGTCGAGTTTGGCTTAGCAGAATTAGCATATCAATACAATCTTGTTACCCACGGTTCCCAATGCTTTATCTTTAAATCTAAACCTCACCAAGAAAATCCCATTTCCAAAGTCACCCTTAATAGTACCATTTGGAAAAACCAATTTTTCTTCGTAAGACGAGATTCTATTCCGGGTGGAACTAATCTTCCCAAAAAGTGGATACCATAGGGTAGGATCCAGGATCCTTAGGTTACCAAGGCAGGATATTTTATTCTTCTGCTAATAACTTTTCTCACTTGTGCAGTTGAAAATTTTGAACTGTTGGCTGATCTTTCGGGAGTTGAAAATAGGGTGAAGAGGCTTCTGTCACTGGATCCTGCAATTAGGACCTTTCAGGCAAAGTTTGTTGAATCTTTTCAAAGATCAAACTCAGAATCAGTCATGTCAAGTAAGAATAATAACTCTTAATACAAAAAATATTAATAACTTGAAAACTTATCTGTCAATTGTTGTTTGTAGGTGCTCCGAAATCAGGAAAATCTGCTTCCAAGTTTTCCCTCAAGGATATTGATTGCATGCTTACCAAGAAAAAGACTCCGAAATCAACCCCTACATCCGAGCCTCGCCTGATTACAACTCGAACAAAGTCCGGGTCCAAGAGAAAGAGGAGTTCAGACACGGAGAATCCCTTTGATGCCGAAAAGCAGATTCTTGACATGCTTTCTACTGTAAGGATCCTTTATCTTTGTCAATTCCAATTATTCCGAGCATCTTCCTAAGCTTATTCTGCTTTCACTCATAGGCCATTGATTCTGCCTGACACCACTACGAGAAGACTATCGCAGAGCATGAAAAGACCCTCGTTGTGCTGAGATCAACGGCTGCTGCTATGAAGAAGGCCCTCTCGAAGATGACCAAAGAGAAAAGAGAGATAGAGGCACATGCTGCTGCCTTGGTCGTCCAGATGCAGGACGAGATCAACCGGTTTGCCGAAGAAGGGAAAGTATAGGCAGCCAAGTCGGTCCTTGAGGCCAGAATCAAGATGCTTACCGAAGCCAGTGATCCATCTTTCGATAAGTCTTCATGGGAAATCAAAGAATGGAAGCAAGCCTTAATCGACTTGGGTGGAGGCGAGGATGAGACTGAAGCTAAAATGGTTGAAGCGGGCGAAGAAGGAACAAGCGGTGTGAAGGACTTGGATGAAGCTGAAGGTTGAAACGAGGCACCGGTGGGGGTGAAGACAATCGTATGAACGTGCGATGAAGGATACGAAAGACAAGGCCCAAGCCCTTTTTATTTTGCTTTTATGGTGTTTTTAAAGACAATTTCCATGGTTTGTAATAAACAATAGTATTTAGGAAAAAGGATCCATGATCCTTAAGACAATTGGCGGGGGTGACAAAGGTGGAGGGATCCTCTGTTTGTGGGGATGAAGCCTTTGTTGCCCCTGTTTTTTAATTTCCCTGCACTTTATGAACAATTAGTAACTTTCACTTAACCCGGATGGATGGTCCATCTTTTCGTATGGTGAAGTCTGGGTTAGGAATTTTGGATAAGTCCTAGGGGCTTATTTTAATTAATATATAAATCTTTTGGCTTTTTACTTGTTATTTATCTTCAAAAATTTTATTAGATATAATCTTAACATCGTTGATAATTTTTCAAAATAACCTTAAGTAAAAGATTTTTAGGATAAAAGATTCTTATTACGATTGCTTAGGATAGAGTATCATTAAAATAAGGTAAAAGTTTTTAGGATATAGTATCCTTAAAATAGGGTAAAACATCTTTAGTAGTAAAACAAGTTTAAGGGAATAACCTTCTAAATTGAAATATTCAAAATTATTGCAACAAATAAGATACATAAATTAATAGAGATCATACCAGAGGGTCTAGATAGACTTAAGTTACCAGAAGATCCTTGAAGGAATAGCTTTAGGATCCGGGATCCTTAGATTTTTGATCATCACAAAGAACTTAGTAAGTCTGTTGCAAATAATTCATAAGGTTAACTGGGATCAAACCCATTAAACTGGGGACAAGCCCAAATAATATACTGGGGACAAGCCCGTGCAACTGGGGACAAGCCCGTGTAATCTGGGGACAAGCCCGTGCAACTGAGGACAAGCCCAAACTGGGGACAAGCCCAAATACGGATGTTAAACTGGCGACATGGCCCTTGAGAAGAGGTGAAAACCTCTTAAACCTTAGGATATGGTACGTCTACCATTATTCGTAGGATCCTCCACATAGCCGGAGACAACGAAATTGTCAGATACTAAGCGTGTACTGGACCCGCTGCCCCGAACTATATGTCGGATAGCGTGCGCAACTGGCGATCGTGAGAAAGGTGAAAACCTTTAAACCTTAGAGGATATGACCATCGGGGGTCATATCCAATCGTGGGAAAGGCCAAGTGAAATAGAAAAGTACCTTATATGTAAAGGAGAGGTGGCCAACCTCTTAGACTTTGAACCTCTTATTAAAATATGCATTGTTACTTAAAAACTTGGAAAAGATAAATGTTAAGAATATATTATCCTTAGAATAAGAAGAATAAAAAATAGATAAGTAATCAGATAGATATTACCGATTTTAGGATCCTTGATCCTTTAAGGATAATATATCCTTTCAGGATATTGGATCCTGATTAGAAAAAGTACTTCTTTAGGTAGATAGCATTCCATGCTCTTGGTAGTCTATCGCCTTCCATTGTGAGCAAATGATATGCCCCCTTTCCTGCTTCTGACTCAATCTGATAAGGTCCTTCCCATTTGGGTGCTAGCTTCCCATCAGCTGGATTTGTTGTGTTTTGGAAGGCTTTCCTTAACACCAAATATCCTTCTTGAAATCTTCTGATTCTAATATTTTTTTTGTATGCCCCCGCTACCCTTTGTTGATAAGCTGCCATTCTGATCTTTTCTAGGTCTCTGATCTTCTTCTATAGTATCCAAGTCTTCAAGAAGGATTTCCTCATTGGCTTGAGGATCACGGATGCTCGTTCTCGCAGTAGGAACCACCATTTCTGTGGGAATTACTGCTTCTGAACCAAACACCAATGAAAAGGGTGTTCGACCTGTTGCATTCTTAGGAGTTGTTCTGTCTGCCCAAAGAACATAAGGAAGTTCTTCAGCCCATTTTCCCTTCATGGATCCTAGCTTCTTCTTTAGATTGTTGATGATGATCTTGTTGCTAGACTCTGCTTGACCATTAGCTTGAGGATGAACTGGAGTGGAAGTAATCATTTTGATGCCCCACTGTCACAAAAGTTGGTGGTTCTATTTTGATAAACTGGGAACCACTGTCACAAACAATTTCAGCAAGAATACCAAATCTAGTTATAATATTTCATTTAAAAAAAGACATTACTTCCCTTTCTCGGACTTGTACAAATGCTTCTGCCTCGATCCATTTGGAGAAGTAGTCAGTCATAGCAAGCATAAAGACTTTTCCACCGGGTGCTTTTGGTAGCTTGCCTACAATATCCATACCCCATTTCATGAAAGGCCATGAGAATGATATAGGATACAAAGGCTCTGCTGGCTGATGAAGGATGTTTGCATGTCTTAGACAAGCATCACATTTCCTTGAATACTCCACTGCATCCTTCTTCATTGTTGGCCAGAAGTATCCAGTTCTAAGTATTCAAGAAAACAATGCTCTTCCACCTGTGTGATTGCCACAATCTCCATCATGAAAATCCTTGAGTACTTCTTTGATCTCAGGATCTCAATGCATCTCAAATATGGACCTGCAAGAGATTTTCTATATAGTATATCATTTAATAAAATGTACCGTGATACCTTGAGTTTGAAGGATTTGGGATTCTCTGTTGTTGGAATTTCTCCTGTTTGGATGTACTTTATGATCGGAAGGATCCATGATCCTTGATTGTCCGAGGATAATGGATCCCAAAGTACAATCTGTTTATCACTTGTTATTTCTCCAACTTCTTGCTCTCCTATCGCTGGCAAGAGAATGTGGATTATTGGGATTTTCAAATCCTCAGGAATCTTCAAAGATGAGGCTAAGTTTGCCAAGGCATCTGCCCCAGCGTTTTCTTCCCTCGGTACCTGTGTAATACTAAATATTTCGAAGGATTTCGATAATTCCTTCACAACATCTAAATATTTCATTAGTTTGTCACCTTTAACAGGATACGAGCCATTAAAGTGGTTAGTTATCAATAAAGAATCTACATAAACTTGAAGATACCTGATCTTCATGCTTTTGGCTAATTGCAAACCTGCGATCAGAGCCTCATACTCTGCTTCATTGTTTGTTTCTTGGAACTCACAAGATATGGATTGGGATATTATGTCCCCCTTTGGCGATTTAAGTAGGATCCCTAATCCTGTTCCTCTTACGTTGGATGCTCCATCTGTGAAGAGTATCCAAGGATCCTTGGTCTTTTCCAGTTGTTGGACCTCCAAGTCAGCTTCTTTTTCTAGATCACTAGTGAAATCAACCACAAAGTCCGTTAATGCTTGAGATTTGATTGCTGTTCTTGGCTCATATTGGATATAAAATGCACTTAATTTCACAGCCCACTTGGCCATTCTACCTGATAACTCTGGTTTTCTAAGAACATTATTCACAGGATAATTAGTTCTCAAAATAATAAGATGAGTTTCAAAATAATGTCTCAATTTAGTAGAAGCCATAATTAAAGCAAGAATTAATTTTTCAAGATGAGAGTACCTGGCTTCTGCATCTAACAGAATCTTACTTACATAATATACGGGGTGTTGTTCACCTTCATGATCCTTAACGAGAACAACACTTACTGCATTACCTGAAACTGCTAGGTATAAATACAAGGATTCTCCATCCACAGGCTTCATTAAGGATGGTGCTGAGGATAAGTAATCCTTCAACGACTTGAGTTCTGCCTCATGCTTTTCTGTCCATTCAAACTTCTTATTCTTTCTAAGAATATCGTAGAAGTCTTTGCATTTCTCGGAGGATCTTGAGATGAATCGGTTGAGAGCAGCTATTCTTCCTGTAAGCCTTTGGACATCCTTTGTGTTTGTAGGAGATTTCAAATTGAGGATGGCTTCAATCTGCTCGGGGCTTGCTTCAATTCCTCTCTTAGTCACCATATATCCCAGAAATTTTCCAGCCTTAACACCAAAGTGGCATTTTGATGGATTCAATTTCATGTTATATTGGTCGAGGATATTGAATGCTTCCTCGAGGTCTCTAAGGTGATCCTCAGCTTTCTTTGATTTCACCACCATATCATCTTTGTAGACCTCCATAGTCTTACCCAACTGATCCTTGAACATCATGTTGACTAATCTTTGGCATGTTGCCCCTGAATTTCTTAGTCCGAACGGCATAGCAGTATAACAATATATGCCGGTAGGAGTCATGAATGTTGTATCCTCTTGATCAGATGGTTCCATCTGAATTTGTTGAAATCCAGAGGAAGCATCCATAAAGGTAAGCATTTCATGTCTTGTCGTTGCATCCACCATGGAATCTATATGTGGTAATGGGAAAGGATCCTTGGGGCATGCCTTGTTTCAATCAGTAAAATCGACACAAACCCTCCTCTTTCCATTCTTTTTTGAAACAACGACCACATTAGCTAGCCATCAAGGATATTGAACCTCTCTGATCATACCGGCCTTAAGAAGTTTTTCAACTTCTTCTTGTATGATCTTTCCCCTCTCAGGAGCGATTTTTCTTCGCTTCGGATGGACGGGTTTAACAGATAAATCAAGGCCAAGTTTATGAGTTATTACCTCTTTTGAAATACATGTCATGTCCGAGTGCTTGAAGGCAAAAGTAGATCTTCTTTGCCCTAAGAAGGATATTATATCCTCCTCAATCTTACTTGGGATACTTGATCCTAGGAACACTTTTATTTCAGGATCCTCGAGGTCCAATGATACTTCTTTAAGGTCTTTCTCCCGAGCTTCCATCACGTCCCAAGGATTTTGCTGTAGTTGCTATGCTATGGTTGGCTTGGCTGTTGGCTTCATTGATGATGAATAATAGTTCTTGGCATCCGCTTGGTCACCCACTATCTTTACAACTCACCAAGGAGTAGGTAGCTTGATGCACTGGTGGTAAGTTGAGGCTACAGCCTTCATTCCATGGAGCCATGGCCTACCTAAAATAACATTGCAACAGGAAGGTTATCTATAACACAAAATTTTTGGTATGAATTTAACCCTTCGATATAAATTGGGAGGTTGATGTCCCCCAGTGTCTTCTTGGTTTCGCCACTGAAACCAACTAGCACCGATGTTCTAGGGATGATTTCTGAATCCGGGAGGTTCATTTTCTTGAGGACATCATGTTGGATAATGTTGACCGAGCTGCCGCCATCTACTAGGATCCTGCGTACATAATGGTTAGAGATAAATAAAGTAATAATCAAACCGTCGTGATGAGGATCCTGAATGTTCATTTTGTCTTCCTCTCGTCTGTTGTTAGGGTGGTTGACACGATTGGTGGATCTCCGTTATCCATCTTTATCTCTTTAGCGAGTCTTTTTGCTGCAGAGAAAGAAGTTCCACATATGTCAGAACCTCCTGAGATGAAATTGACCATTCGCAAGTCCAGCTTGTACTGGTGAGGATTCTGGATCCTTGAATTGAAGAAGATTATCTGATCAGTCACTCGAGTAGTGGGGATGAGCGGTATTCTCTCGTCGTCCAGTTCGAATTCTACTACGGGATCTTCTCTTATGGCACAAGAATCTTGAAATAATTCGTAGTCTCTGGAGACAAAGTTGATCACATGAGCTTCTAGCGGTGGTGGTGTTGCTTTCTGTGGAAGGTCTTCAGGATCTTGGATCTTGGATTTCTTCCTTCCCAAGAGTTCTTTAAAGTGACCCTTGCTCAGGAGGTATCCAATTTCCCTCCTTAAGCCGATGCATTCGTCTGTTGCGTGGCTAAAATCTTCGTGGAAAGCGCACCACTGAGACTTGTCCTTGAAGCCAACAACCTTCTCATTTTTTCTGGGCCACCTTGCTTTTTCTCCCATATCCTTCATGGAACAGATCAAGCCATGAGTATCCACAGAGAAACAATAATCAGAAATGCAAGGATAGTCTTCATCGTCATCTCCTTCTTCAACTGCCCGCATGTTGTGATTATTGGGCTTGGCGTACGGGTTTGAATTGTTGTTCCTATTCCAGGATCCTTTATTCTTCTCAGGAGTTTCTTGTTTTGTTTGTCCTCCAAGACGATCATGGATCCTTTTATCTTCTTCTAATTGGATGTATCTTAATTCCCTGTTTCTGACTTCGTCTAATGTCCTGCATGGATTCATCACTAAATCATCATAAAAGGGGGAGCTCTTCTGAATTCTCATCTTGAATGCTTCAACAGCAGTAGTCATGTCAAGATTTGGGATTTCTATAGCTTCCTGGCCAAATCTGGTGACGAAGTCCCTAAGGGATTCATCACTAGGTTGGACAACACGATATAAATCACTGGTTAACCTCTCAAATTTCCGACTACAGGAAAATTGAGTGTTAAACAAGTTAACTAAGTGAGAGAAAGAAGTAATTGAAAAGGGAGGAAGACTTAGAAGCCATTTTAGAGTGGCTCCCGTTAGTGTGGTTCCAAAGCCCTTGCATAGGCAAGCTTCTTTGAGTCTCTCCGTAATAGGATTGATCTCCATCCTTTCCCTATACTGTGCTACATGTTCTTCAGGATCAGTGGTCCCGTCGTAAGTCTTCATATTCGGAGTCTGGAACCGCTTCGGGATTTCAGCATCACAGATAGGCGGAACGAATCTGGATACTCTGTGGCTTCCCTCAGGTATCTCAGGAATTGGTCTTATGACTCCGGGCACACTGGATATCATATCCTTGAGCTTCTGTAGCTCCTTGGCCATAGCTTGGTTGATACCTGCATCCTGCATGGAACCACGGTTAGCATCTAAGGATAAAGGATCGTACAAGTTACCTCTTTGCTGAGTGAAGGTTGGCATCTCGGATGAGTAGATGGGATAGGAGGAGTCTGCGATAAGTGTTGTTCCTCTAGAGGCTATAGTCAGCATGTGGATTATGTCTCCTTCATGGACTTCGGAGGATCGTTGATGTTGGATGCCTGAGGATCCTTGATTCGGAAAGAAGGATCCTTGATTCGGGATGAAGGATCCTTGAGGTTGGGTACCATAGGATCCTTGTGGAAGGACGACTGATCCTTGTCAATAATATAAGGATCCTTGATTCTGCTGAACCACGGATCCCTGTTGAAGGATAGATGATCCTGGCTGAAATAGCGAGGATCCTTGAGTCTGTTGACCCATAGACCCCTGTTGAAGGATAGATGATCCTTGAGAGAACTGAGCCATGGATTCTGGAGGGGTGAAATCCAGCACCCTTGGCATCAGGGGGGTGAGATCCTCTGCTGGCCTCTTGTTCTTCTTGAGATCCTCTATCTCACGGAGGATCCTCTGATTAGTCTTGTTCTGCTGCTCCATGTATGCTTTAACCTGCGAAAACATAGATGAAACATCACCTTTAGTATTAACTGTCGGGGCAGCAGCAACGGTCCTTGAGCTCTAGAAGACTGGTAGTTGCATCTTTCTCCCAGCAGCAGCAGGCCGTTGCGTTCCCGTGATTGGTGGAGGAATCGGTGGAAAAGTCCTCGATGAGAGAGGAGCCGTGGCTGGCATGGTTGATGAAGCAGAGGTTGATTGAGAGGCCATTGATGGTGATATGGGTATGAAAAAGTTGAGAATGATAAGGATAATATGGATTATAGCACCAATTGCCCCATGGTGGGCGCCAAATTGTTTTGGACAAAAATCTGCTAAGGATCAAGTATCCAAATCTGTTAAGTGAGGTAAGGTGCTAACTTGATAATAACAAGTGCGTAAGCATAATATTGGTGAACACAAAGGTTTGATCACGAGGGAAAAAGCCCTTAACCAAGGTAGTCTTACTTCGGTCAAAACTCATCAAGGTAATCTTTGGTAAAATAACTCCGGTCAAGGATTAATAAGATAATATTTTGTCGGATTACTTTAGTCAATGATCAACAAGGTAACCTTTGGTCGATGGGTATATGATTATCGTGGTCTTCGGCACAAAAAACCCCTGGACGGTGAAAACTATCACCGTCGATTATATTAATAGAACGAAAGGTGGTTACAAATGTGGTGGAGAATATGATCGAGATTACAGAGTATGCTAGTGTGTAGAGGGTATTAATTTCTGCTCTAGTGTGTGTGTAAGTACATGTGTCTTCCTAACTCGATCATATCTCATTTAAATAAGATAATAACAATAACAATATGTCCTATCTATTCGGAAGTCTCCCACCTAGCCGCTCCACGACCTTTGACCACGTGCCAGTAGCCATCCAGTAGCGAGATAAGCAGAAGATTGAGTCTCATAGCCGTTGCTATTATTTAATCATCAATCTTCTAGAGAATTCGTCTATAATCAGCTATGTTGAATTAGGATCCTGGATCCATGCTCCAGCTAGAAGTTGCTGTATGAAGATAGTTGATACAAATACGTCTCAAAGTCGTCATTCATGTTTAACACATCACCATACTAAACGCAATCATTAGTAAACAACTAATACCGAGGATCGTCGATCCTTTATATCCTGATACATATTTCAAGGATAACCTATCCATAAGACAGTTAAGGATAAAGGATCCTCAATATAAAATTCATGGCCTAACAGCAATATAACATTATATGCCAGTAGGAGTCATGAATGCTGTATCCTCTTGATCAGATGGTTCCATCTGAATTTGTTGAAATCCAGCGGAAGCCTCCATAAAGGTAAGCATCTCATGTCCTGCCGTTGCATCCACCATGGAGTCTATATGTGGTAACGGGAAAGGATCCTTGAGGCATGCCTTGTTTAAATATGTGAAATCGACACACACCCTCCACTTTCCATTCTTTTTTGAAACAACAACCACGTTAGCCAACCCACCGAGGATACTTAACCTCTCTGATCATACCGGCCTTAAGAAGTTTTTCATTTTCAACTTCTTCTTGTATGATCGCGTTCCTCTCAGGAGCGAATTTCCTTCGCTTCTGATGGACTGGTTTAATAGAATGATCAGGGCCCAATTTATGAGTAATTACCTTCTTCGAAATACATGTCATGTCTGAATGTTTGAAGGCAAACGTGGACTTTCTTCGCTTTAGGAAGGATATTATATCCTCCTGATCTCACTGGGGATACTGGATCCTAGGAAAATTTTCACGTCTGGATCCTGAGGATCCAAGGATACTTCTTTTAGGTCCTTTCTCTCGAGCTTCCAGTACATTCCTAGGATTTTGCTGTAATTGCTATGCTATCGTCTGTTTAGTTGTCGGCTTCATGGATGAAGAATAATAATTCTTGGCTTCCACTTGGTCATCATCTATCCTTACTACTCCCCAAGGAGTTGGTAGTTTGATGCACTGATGTTAAGTAGAGGCTACATCCTTCATCCCATGTAGCCAAGGCCTGCCAAGAATAACATTGCAACGAGACAGATTGTCAATAACACAAAATTTTTTATAAGAGTTTAACCCTTCAATATAGATTGGGAGGTTGATGTCCCCCATTGTTTTCTTGATTTCGCCACTAAAACCAACTAGCACTGACGTTCTCGGGATGATCTCGAGTCTGGGATATTCATTTTCTGAAGCTCATCATGTTGTACGATGTTGACCGAGCTTCCACCATCGACTAGGATCCTGCGCACATAATGGTTAGCGATAAATAAAGTTACAATCAAACCGTTGTGGTGAGGATCCTGGATGCTGGTTTTATCTTCTTCATCAAAGAAGATTCTTTTATCAGTTGTTAAAGTAGTGGAGATGACTGGTCTTTCCCCTTTCTCTAACTTTGTTTCTTTAGCGAGTCTCTTAGCTACGGAGAAGGAAGTGCTGCATATGTCTGAGCCTCCGAAGATGAATTTGATTACTTGAGCATTTGGTGGGGGGGCGGAGTTGCTTTTTGAGGAACTTCTTCAGGATCCTGGATCCTGGACTTTTTTCTTCCCAACAGATCCTTAAAATGGCCCTTACTCAGGAGGTATCCAATTTCCCTCCTTAAACTGATGCAATCGTCCGTCATGTGGCTAAAATCCTCATGGAAAGCACACCATTTGGATTTGTCTCTGAAGGTGGTTGACTTGTAGTTCTTTCGGGGCCACCTTGCCTTATCCCCTAGATCCTTCATGGCACAAATCAAGCCATGGGTATCTACAGAGAAGCCATATTCTGAGATGCTGGGGTACTCTTCATCATCATCTCCTTCTTCAGCTGCTCGAACGTTTTGATTGTTGAATTTGGAGTACGGCTTCGAGTTGTTGTTTCTGTATGAGGGTCCTTTATTCTTGTCTGGGGATTCTTGCTTTGTCTGAGCCCCCAATCGTTCTTGGATCCTTTTGTCGTCTTCCAGCCGTATGAACCTTAGTGCTCTATTCCTTACTTCATCTAAAGACCTACAAGGAGTTATCACGAGATCATCATAAAAGGTGGAGCACCTATGAAGTCCCATCTTGAATGCTTCAACAGCAGTAGCCATGTCAAGATTGGGGATTTCTAAGGCTTCCCTGCCAAACCTTGTAACAAAGTCCCTAAGGGATTCATCACTAGATTGGATAACTCGGTATAAATCACTAGTTAACTTCTCAAATTTCCTACTACAGAAAAATTGATTGTTGAACAAGTTAACTTAGTGCGAGAAAAAAGTAATTGAAAAGGGAGGAAGACTTAGAAGCTGTTTTAATGCAGATCCTGTCAGTGTGTATCCGAAACCCTTGCATAAACAAGCTTCTTTAAGTCTCTCAGGAATGGGATTGATCTCCATCCTTTCTCTGTGCTGAGCTACATACTCCTCAAGATCAGTAGTTCCATCATAAGTCTTCATGTTAGGGGTCTGGAATCGCTTCGGGATTTCAACATTAAAGACAGGTGGAGCAAATCTGTATAATTTGTGGCTTCCCTCCGGTATCTCATGGATTGGACGGATCACCCCGGGTACGCTAGATATCATATCCTTAAGTTTCCGCAGTTCCTTAGCCATTGCTTGGTTGATACCTGCATCCTGCATGGAACCACGGTTAGCATCTAAGGATATAGGATCATACGTGTTACCTCTTTGTTGTACAAAGGTCGGCATTCCAGAAGAAAGGCTGAGATAAGAAGCGGCTGCTACAAGAGTTGGTCCGCCGGAAGCGATGGTCTGCATGGGGATTATATCTCCTTCATTGACCTCATAGGATCGCTGATGTTGAAACCCCTGAGAATCCTTGATCCTGAAAGAAGGATCCTTGATTATGGATGTAGGATCCTAGTGGTTGGGAGTTGAAGGATCCTGGATGATATAATCCAGAGGATCCTGGTTGAAGGATGGACGATCCTGGTTGAAGGATGGACGATCCTTGTTGAAGGAACGAGGATCCTTGAGCTTGCTGACCTATGAACCCTTGTTCGAGGATAGATGATCCTGGATGGAGGAACGAGGATCCCTGAGCTTGCTGACCCGCAGACCCTTGTTGAAGGTATGATGATCCTTGCTGGAAGATCGAGGATCCTTGAGTATGTTGACCCAAGGACCCTGGAGTAGTGAAATCCAGCACCCTAGGCATCAAGGGAGTCTGATCCTTCGGTGGCCTCTTTCTTTTCTTGAGATCTTCAATTTCATGTAGGATCCTCTGGTTGGTTTTGTTCTGCTTCTCCATGTATGTCTTATCATGTGAAAACATAGCAGAAACATCATTGTTAGAGTTAACCACCGAAGTGGCAGCAGTGGAATTTGAGCTCTGGAAGACTGGAATTTGTCTTGTTTCTAGCCGCGGTGGTCCTTGGAGCTGCTGCTAGCGGAGGAGGAATCGGCGGCAGGGTTCTTGATGAGAGAGGAACCGAAGATGGCATGGTTGATGAAGCAGAGGTTGATTGAGAGGCCAGTTAAAGTGATATGGGTATGAAAAATTGATAGGAATATTATGGATTATAGCACCAATTGCCCCACGGTGGGCGCCAAATTGTTTTGGATAAAAATCTGCTTAGGATAATGTATCCAAATTCTTAATTATGAAGTCTAGTGCTATGATGATAATAATGAATATGTAAACGAAATAACGATGAACACAAGGATTTGTTACGAGGAAAAGCCCTTGATCTTGGTCGGATCGCCGGCACAAAAACCCTGGGTGATGACAAATCGTCAATCACCACTTTATTAATATGAAAAATGAGGATACAAGGTTTGGAGATTATGATCAGTGTTTACAATAATTCTAAGTGTGCGTGTGTATTGCTCTCCTCTTCTACGAATGTAGTTGGTGTGTTATATATAGGGTGTGTGCCTTAACTGATCATAACTCAATGGAGTTATTAATAATAAATACAGTTAACTAATAATCCCTAAAAATCCGCCATTGTCTTCAATATAAACGTAACAACCACTTTGACCATGTGTTTGACAAGTCCAATAGCGAGATATCCGGTGGAATAAGTCTTGGAGCCGTTGCACTTGATGAATATCAACCTTCATATAAGAAACAACCGTTAACAACACCAAATACCGAGGATCCATGATCCTGACATAGCTCTGGAACTCTTTAGAAGGATAGTTGATCCGGACACGCCAATATCTTCTTGACTGCAAGTTAGTGGATAGACTGAGTATTCTAACCGTTATACCTGCTAAATATAAGACTACACATGAGAACAACCGTTAATTAGTAATAAGTACTGAGGATTCTTGATCCTGATACGATCTGGAATACATGCTAAGGATAACTGATCCAGACATATGTCAGGATAACGTATCCACAGTGTCAAATCTTCGTGCCCTAACACGGTGAATTACTTGTAGATTCACAAGATACTCATTTATCTAAAGACTGAAAGCATCCGAGGCAATTGTGATGTGTTTTTTATGTTTTTTATCCGAGGCAATTCCAAGTTGGAAGGACACGTATTCTCATATGTGTTTTGGTCCTGTTAACCACTAGTGGTCATACGGGATAGCCATTTACCTGAAAACTGAAGAGTGACCGGGGTGACTGAGTTCCTAACATGTGTGTCTTATGTAACTGTCTGGGAAATGATATAATTATTCAGTTAATAGCTTTTAGAAGCTTCAAATATTTTCAAATGAAAATTGATCCAACCTTTGGAAAATGATAGATAAATTGTTTTTATGTGCCTAATGGGTGAAGTTATTAAGTTTAAAAAGGCTCTAGAACAGTCATTGATTTGTATGGTAGCTTTCCATTATATGTATAAGTTGAAATGATATAAACTAAATATGCTAAACTTATTGTGGAGAGTCATTTTGAAGAAATGTGCATGTCTTCATATACATCTCTCCCAATGATAGGCAGAAAAGTAATTACCCAGTCATACACAAGCCTGTTAGTGTCTTGATCACCAAAAATATTGTGCTATCTTACTGTACTGATCCAGATTCAGGACTTACATGCATTTTTTATTGTTATTATTATGTCATTTCAAAAAAAAATTGGTTAAGTACGTATATAATCCTTGTTGTTATCCTTCAATAGGCTTAAGGTCTGCTTGAATTTTTGATCAAGCACTAGGAGGCTGAAGTCAAATTGGGGTGATCTGGGGAAAGCCAATTACGCCTTGAGAAGAGATAAAAGGCATCACAGGTCCATAAGTGATGTCCATCTAAGCTTTATGCCGAACTGAACCTAACTCATATCACTGATGCAATGAAAATCATGCTAAGTTTGTTATACCTGCTATCAACCTGCTTCTTTATGTCATAATAACGCTGAACATGAATCCTTGTGACAGCATCTTAAACAATATGATTTCATGTTCGGATCTTTTCACAAAAGGCAGTGTTTCATTAAAAACTGAAATTTGATCCCAAATTTGCAAAATTGAAAAGGATTGGTATTTCGTGTTAATTTTTTTATTATTATTTTGTATCTTTTATTTATTTTTAATAATTTTTCTTTGTACTATTTGTTTTATCTCGAAACTACTCTTCTCGAAATGTGTGTTCTAATTGGGTTGTCTTCAATTTGATTAAAATGTTTTGGGCTTAGAATCTGTCTACTGGATTTGTTGGATATTGGTATTGGGCTTGTTCTTGTTCTATGTGGGTTCTCGGCCCACATAGGTTGGAGTTTAAAAGGGTTTTATAACACCATTATTGGTATCACTTTAAAATTTTTTGGATCTATCTCTCTCTGAATTATCATCTGGCCGGAAACCTTTTTTTTCTTGCTTAACCACTCACGTTAAGTTTATATTGGTGTTCGTGTTTGTTTGATTCACAGGTAAATGAACCCAGGCTCAAGTTAATTGTTTTTGTGAGACTCAATGAACCGTGTTCTCAAGGATTGACGAATAGATGGATAGACGGATCTCATAGACGAACAAGGGGTCATGGGTTGTTAGGATCCTTGATTGAAGCTTCGATTGAAACGAGTTAGGGTTAACTATAAGGGACTCAAAGGTTTTGTTGCAGGTTTAATGGGGATCTCGGTAGTTTTGGAAAGGATTGCACAAATCTCAAGGGAGAACTCAAGGGGTTCTCTGTCTCCAGCCTGTCAGACCGAAAACTCATGGCCAATAAAAAGGGTTCTCGGTTGACTTTTGTTACCGAGATCTCTTGGCTTTGACCAAGAACTCATGTTCTCGGTTAATCTTGACAGAGAACATTATCCTTGACCGAAATCTACTTTATTTGACCGAGATCTCCCCTGTGGACAGAGAACTCATTCCTGGACCGAAATCTATTATAATGTTGTTATTATTTTTCATTTATGGTCCACCTAATATGGTTTTGTCATCATTGGCCCTTCATGTTTTATAGTTTGATAATTATGACTTCATAATTGTAAATGTCACTCAAGTCATGTACATATTTACTAATTTGACTCATTTGTTGCAGTAATGGCTGATCATGTTCCCTTAAAGTTTGTGGGCACTCATAATATAGATGGACATCTATTAGATCCACCATTGATACATAAGGAGTTCAAGTCGATGATCGTTGGACTCAACACATGTCGTATTTCTCACGCTTTACAAGAAAATCCCATCATTTGCAAGAATACAATCTCTAATTTTTGGAAAAATGCTTTGATCAACCAACGAGGACCAGGCGGAGTCGTTTCTATAGACTCCACGGTGCAAAAAAAGCCGGTCGTCATCACAGAGGCTATTATACGTGAGGTTCTTTTATTTGGGGATCAACCTGATTACCCAATGGAATACACGACTACTGTTGTTTCCGAGGTGCTTACAAGAATGGGTTACGAGGGAACCTATCCTCCGGTAATCAAGAAACTATTTCACCCGTACTGGAGATTCTTGATATACACGTTCTTCTCATGTGTGTCGGGAAGAAAGGGAGGTTCCGATGAAATAAGCGACACTCAGATGTCGGCCATAGTTTCTCTGATCATGGATTAGAATTACAACTATTCCAAGTTTGTTTTTGATGAGATGTTGAGCAACTCGAAAGGAAAGAAGAAAGAGTTGTTTCTCATGTATCCTCGATTTTTATAAATGATTTTTGACTCACATTACACTGACATTGTCAAATCTGTTGAAACATTAGATATGAAGTCAATGGGACCCAACACTTTTGGGTTAATGAAGCAATCTAGGAAAGGAGCAAAGATCGTTTATCAGGGACTTCATGCTTTGGTCAAATTTGGCCGCTTTGCTGAAACAGAAGTTATCCCTGTTATAGCTCAAGTGGCTGAAGAACATGTAGCGCCAAATCAAAGGCGTGTTGCTGCACTTGAGATTTCTGACGATGAAGATGAAAATACAGAGCACCGTGACACAAAGAGTGCTCCGACTGCTGAGCAACTAAAGGATTTTGAGACCTTTAAAGAATTACTACAGTCAACTGCATTGAAGCCTCCTCAAGCAGTTGCTGTAAATGAAGATGATGAAGATATCCCCGAGGAACCAGCCGTCGATCTTATTCCACGTAAACGAAGGAAGAAAGATCCGAGACCTAGCATGTTGGTTACTGAAGCTGCAACAACAACAACTAGCCTACAGCAACAACCTGAGTCGAATGTTCCTGAGTCTCATGTTGATCCTAGCCCAACCACCATAGAGCCTCAAACTCAAGATTAGAGTTTTAATGATATTGCCCGTGAGTTTGAATTTGAGGCTGATTTTCAACATGCTGACGCCCCCTCTGGATCATCTGGCCCAGCCAATCAGGGTCAGTCAAGTTCTGGTGTTTCTGATAAGATTGCTCAGATTCTTGCCATGCAAGAAAAATATATACAGAACAAAGGTAAGGGAGTTGTGCTTGAGGATGCTCCCGTTGATGTACAAGCTCTTCAACGTCGAGTCTTTGAACTCGAACAAGACTATGTTGTCAAAGATGTACGCATCCAAGAACTGGAAGTTGTTAACTCCGATAAAGATTCCAAGATTAAAGAGCTTCAGTCCAACATGGGAGGATTAACTGCTATGTACCTAGACCTCCAACAAAAACTCATGCACAAGTTTGGAGATGAATTCAAGAATAGTGATGATGTATCGTCTAGGACACCTCAAGTTGATCAAGGTGGAAGTTACAGTGTTCGTCCATCTACAAATATAGATGAATCTGAGACGCTGGAAAAATATATGCCTGCTCCTCCAACGTCAAAAGAGAAATCGGATCGAGTTCAAAAAAGGATTCTCGTAATGAAGAATTCCAATCAGAATGTTGAATCGTCCAACCATCCAGATAGATTCATTGTCACCTTTCCAAAAGGATTTTCAGATAAATATGGTGACCGTTCTGGAATCGTGTCGTGGGGCTTTGATGCTGACAAGAACATGTGGTGGGTTAAAAGGAAGTTTGGAACTATCGAATACTACAAGAAGATGAAGGACTTCGGGTCCTGGACAAAGGTAGATCACAGCGAACTAATAAATGCTCCTTTTTCTTCCACAACCCAATTCACGAAAACGGGCGAAAGACTTCTTGAAATTTATATGCCGGCAGGTTGACAATGGATTTCCTAACATGAAGACCGCTGAGTCGTTTTTGAAGAAGGAAAAAGGGTTAAGGATCCACGAACAAGAAAGACCATGTAAATTTTATGTGGCCTGCCACCAAAAAGGTAACACATATTCCTATGCCTAATGCCATCCCTGATAGTGCCTTGGACAATATGAGTTTCTGGATGTATGATAGTGAGACTGCCACTGTTGTTATACATCTACAAAAAGGAAAATGGCAATACAGATTTGTTGAACCAAGAGACTTGCTCAAACTTGAAGAAAGGGATATCAAGACTCTCAGCACATTTCAAATTATAGCTGACCCGATCTTTGAAGCTGTTGCAAAGGAATTCACCAGTATGGCGGCTTCTATTATAAGAACAAGGTTTTGGGCAGGTGGTCTGAAGGACCCTGACATTGATTACATGGAGCATGATTAACAACCAAGCTACAAACCAATGGGAGATTGTTGGGCCTAAACTAAATGGTTTGTACTTAGTTGTTGGGTGTTTTATATAAACCGAGATCCTTATGGATCTCGGTGGGCTTTGGGCTATGGTTGGGCTAGCATGTTAGGTACTATATATATAGAACTTATTGTATAGGGTTTTCAGGTTGTTCATTGAGTTCGTTTATGCGGCTTTTTGGTCGTTCACATTGTCATAGTGAACGAGTATTGTATTGTGCTTAAGCACCCGACGTTGAATATAACGTGTGTTTTGAAGCATTCCCGAGTGTTCTTACGTGTTATTATTCATTATCTTGAATCATCTTATATTGGATTTCCGCACCAATATCAAGATCAGTTGATATCATATTAAAAGATCCGTCTTGGACCTTACAGTATTCGACTTTCGGGTTTTAGGACTTTAAATATAGAAGAAAATCACCAAAATCCCTTTTTCGTCAGACCAGACCGTAAGCTACGGTCTGGCCACCGTAGCTTACGGTCAGACCGTAGCTTACGGGTTCACGAACTCTGCTTTACGGTGCTACCAGACCAAATACTGTTTTCTTCATAAAATCTTCATTTCAACTCCGTTTTCCTCCCCGTTTGCGGCCGCATCTTCGTATTTCAATTCTCTATCATCTCATAGATCATTACTTTCATTTACACCCCATCATGAATGCTCCAAATAGCTTCTTTAAGCTCCGTTAAGCTCCGCACACCTGTAACCACAAACGCACTCAAAGTACTCGTGTTCACAATATTTAACTAACTAAAAACACACGAAATTAGACGCTTAATGCACATATTTTTACCCACACATCACATCCCCACACTTATCATTTGTTTGCCCTCAAGTAAACTCTCATGCAACACATACACCTCGATCGACAGTTCATATATTATCAGTATTAATACTAGTGTGGTATAAGGTTATACTCAATTCCCAAGAACTGACACTGTCAAGGTTGATAACCCACCAAATAATTTAAGGATTCATTTTAAATTTTTGAAACCGCCCAAACGAGTGTACTTTGTTTCCGTTTAAGGCACACATGTGCATACCCCCTCATAATATAATATCTCTCCTCTTGGTTTAATATCTGGACCAACAAAAAATGTGCTAGTATCTCTCTGCCCTCTATACCAAGTATGACCACAAAGTAATAAGCTTGGAAGCAAGTCATATCTCCACCCATATAAACACTTTAACACAAATGCAAATCAAGAGGACTTAAAACGTGTTGTAACGGGACAAAGTATAAGGGTATGGAAGGGAATTTTTAAAGTAGCTCAGACGATCCGATCCGGCTTATTACAGAACAACTAAATAAACAATGACTTAATTTATTCCAACGACTAAACAACTAAACAAACTCACTGACTTTCATTTATAACCAATAGTGACTAGAAAATTGACTCTTTTTGAGCTTTTCTTTGACTTTTCAATTTTTTTAACTCATAATAATTGAACATTGCAACTTTAACACAATTTTTCCTTTTTTTTTGAAGCATAATAACATAATGCTTAATACATCCTATTGATACATACTAATACAATTACAAAGAAACATATTAAGCAGATCGTCTCATAATATCGCACCGGGGTTGATTGAACAAAAGATAGGTCCAAAAATGTTTTCTATGGGAACCAACCCCCCGCCCCTCTCATTATCCACTCTCATATATATAACGTATGAGGCTCAACCCCCAATATCCACACTCTCACTCATCCAGACGAGGCTTTACCTAATTGACTCTATCACTTTTGCATTCATGCCAAGCTAAGATCTCGAAATGCATGAGGCAACCAAGTTCTAGATATTGTGGCATAGTGGTTACTCTCTATAATGGCACTCAAATGACATGTGTATATACTATATATTATATGTGTATTATATATAGGGCAAATCTTACACACGTACCGGAGGAATTAGGCTGCCGACGTGAAACATGTGTACCTATCCCCATGACTCGTTATCCCCATCAGAAACGGTTCATTTTAATTGTCTGTTTTTGAAAAACATTTGCATGGGAAGACTTTCGAGAAGCTTAAAAGTTGACCATGAACAAAGACCTCTACTTGCCATTAATACTAACAATTAACAAGTTACAATTTCGGCTTTTGCGCACAATCAAGCTACTTTAAGGCTAAAAATTTTTAATTTCTACATATTTTTTCCATCCTCACACTTGAGATTTACATTGCCCTTAATGTAACTCAGATTTTAAAAAACAGATGCAAACACGGGATATTCATACCAATTGCAATTCAAGTGACAACGAATTACCCGTCTCCAGATTTAAATAAAGTTGCATACCATTAAACGAAACACATAAAGTTTTTAAACATAAGCATAGACACTAGCATCAACCACACGACCCGAAAGTTCATCACGCCACCCGACCACCCATAACACAATTATTAAACAGTCAACAAAACATAAAAGATAGAGAGACACATGGACCTGATCAGCAGATCAGCGAGGGCTCAAAAATATGGCGGCTGTGGGTCACCAAAGATTGACCTCATAGTGTCCATGACACCAGAGAAGTTAAACGCGTCTGACGAACTTCCCGCACCAGCATCCTGAGTTGCATCTGCCCGAGGATCCACCCACCTCGAATGATGAATCTAAGGTGATGGATAGTGTGTACTCCCGTCAAACTTCCCCAAGGATGAGTAGTCAATCATCGGTGGGTTATCCACCACCGGCTCACCCCGATGCCACGCTGTATGTGCCCAACTCTGGAAATCATCCTCATATCGATCATTGATTTCTTGCTGCCAGTTATACGCGTGGGTTTGATTCCACGACTCCATTAGGTCATACAATCTCGGGTCTCTCCGTTGCATCTCTGCTTTCCGATTCTGTTGGTCAAATATATATTGAAACTCACTACCCCAACTACCATAGACCGGTGGCCTCGAAGCTTGTAACCAGTCAACCATACCATAGACCCTACCCCAACCCTACACCCGGAGATGGTTATGAAGCCTTTAGCCTAGCATCTCGATCTTCATGCTCTTGATGATTGTGTTAGAGAAGGTGTTTATGAATCAATCTTGTGATTAGGATGAGTGTTGGTGGTGTAAGATGGCCTCCAAGAAGTCCCAAAAACTAAATAATATTGAATGTATTCGACTTTAGAGTTTTAGGGCTTTAAATATAGAAGAAAATCACCAAAATCCCTTTTTCCGTCAGGACCAGACCGTAAGCTACGGTCTGGGCCACCGTAGCTTACGGTCAGACCGTAGCTTACGGTTCTAGAACTCTGCTTTACGGTGCTACCAGACCGAATACTGTTTTCTTCAAAGAATATTCATTTCAACTCCGTTTTCCTCCCCCGTTTGCAGCCACGTCTTCGTATTTCAATTCTCTATCATCTCATAGATCATTACTTTCATTTCCACTCCATCATGAATGCTCCAAATTAGCTTCTTTAAGCTTCGTTAAGCTCCGCACACCTGTAACTACAAACGCACTCAATGTACTCGTGTTCACAATATTTAAGTAATTAAAACACACGAAATTAGACACTTAATGCACATATTTTTACCCACAACATCGATATACATCAAGGTATCTCCGATATACATGAATATTTACTTTTAACTAAAATTTATAAAATTGAATATACATGAATATTCAAAAAAAAAAGTAAATATACATCAATATATAAAAATACATCTTATAAAGTCATGCTCAATCCGTGAAATTATATTATTAAGTCGGACGATAACCTGAAATAATAAAATCGAAAATTAATATTGATATTATGGATTTTTGAATTATAATTAATAACCGGAAAATTTTAAAAGTGTTACCCGGAAAAACGAAATTGTGAGAATGACCATGGTATCTCGGATTTTTTTCTATAGAATTATGAGCTTGTATCAGTCTTGACATTGACCTTAAATTATAAAGTTGAATATTAATGTTGATATTATAGAACATTTGATATTTAATTTCTAACCTAGAAATTTGAATGTCTTACCGGAAAATAACAATTAATGATAATAACCATGGTATCTCTGATTTTGATTAACAAAGTAAAATGAAATCTTCCATAAATCAATCGGGTAAATAACCTGAAATAATAAAGTTTTGTTATAACATTGATATTATGGAAGATTATAATTATAATTTGTAACTGGATATTTTAAATGTAGCTTACCGGAAAAACGAAATAATGATACCGTCGATGGATGAACCGAATTTTCATCTAGAACCTTGAATAACAACATGTAAAACAAAATAACACGAAAAATAAAAAACTTCAAACAAATATAAAACAATCATTATTATAGGTATAACAAAAAAACCGGAAAACTTACCGGCAATACTTACCGGAAAAACGTAGATACTTCCAAATATTATAGACATCGCCGTTTTTTCTTTACAACCTAAACTGATTTTAATAAAATCAGTTAACAATGAAAATAAACATAAAAAGGTTAGAGGGAACAATAACCGAAAAAATGTAATGTTGCCGGAAATACATATATCAACAATCGGAAGGTTATTATAAGATAGAAACTTACCGGAATACGATTAATAAAAATCTAGATTTGGATTAGTCGGAATATAGGAGATGGTGAAAGGAGATCCGCTTAATAGAGGAAGAGAGAAAAAAATGTTTATGGTAAAAAATTGAGAAATGTTAAGGTTTAAATATATGATAGTGGATGAGTTGACATTAGTATGAAAGGCAATTGGTGACATGACATTGAGGTGACATTGATGTGAAGGGGCTAGAATGTTGACAAGTGAAAATTGAGGTTTGCTTTAATAGAATGTATAGATGTGTTTTTGGTGTGTTTAGTTTGTTTCGACACTAGCTTCTCACGATATTATAAATGGCTAATTCCATGTTACAATTTACACTTTTAAATCATTTAATTCAAAACCGAATCAACTTTTTCGATCATGAATTCACACAAAGATCAATTCACAAATTTAGATAATGAATTCCCAATCACATTCGAATTCTAACATTTGTGGTAAAAGTGTTATAATATAACATTTTAAATTATCAAATTATATTAAAGCTCTTTGACATATTCAGGCGTATCGGGAATTCTGTTAAGAAAAAAACACTTGTAAATTGTTTGACTGACCCATTGGATGGAAAATGAACTCTTAGACTGACTAGCATTTTGGTCTTTGGATGTATGAGGAGGAAACACGTATGTGGATCTAACATAGGTTTTCCTTCTTGTGAGCTTGGGAGTAATGATTTCATGGTCCGCCATACTACATTTAAAGTTGCTTCATACAATATGATTAAACATGAAAATGCGTGTTTTAACAACATACATGTATTTATATCTATTGCATTTGACAGTTTTGGTTTCCTCATGCTTAAAACAATGAAACTTGGAGCTACTAAGCATAGTCCAATAACTTGTGCATTGTAATGTCAAAAGATGGTAGCGACGCAACTTGTTGCTCGTTTGTATTCTGTTTCGATATAAACACTGCTATTTCAATCAAGTAAAAGCGTAAAATTAATATATCAAATTGGATTTTAGTAATCTCACCTTTTTTTTGGCAGTTAACCGATAATAATTCCACCTCAAAACATAGCTTTTATCACTCCCACCTTTCACACTAAATGTTTTCAATGGACCTCCATTAAAAAAAAAACTTAACGCCGTTAGGTTTTGCAAATTTCAAATTGATGTTTTAGGGCTTTTGATCGAAATGAGAATACGAGTCCATTGATGTAAAACTTACCTCGAAACGTGCTCCAAAGATTAACAAAAATCAAGCCGTTTGGAGCATCGCTTTGAGATAAGTTTTACATCAATCGACCCGTATCCTCATTCCAATCAAAAGCCATAAATATCTTTTTGAAATTTTGAAAGAACTTCACGCCATTAAGTGTTTTTTTAATGGTTTATTGGATTTTAATAATCCAAACTTTGACATATTGACCGATATTAATCCTAACTTAAGAAATTTTTTAGATTAATCCCAACTTTCAATCTATTGACCTCCACTGAGCCTTTTCTTAAAAGGAACTAACCCGGTTAGTTTTTAGGGCAAAAAATGTCATTTCTCCAAGTTGAGGTGACAAATGAAAATTTTAATTTAACTTGAAAACTCACCACCAAGGGCGCCACAACCACCACCGTCGCCGTCGACACCGCCACCACCACAGCGACCTCCGCTACCACCTCCACCCCCACCCCCACCACCTGGTGGCGGTGGCGGAGGCCACAGTGGTGGTGACGGTGTTGGCGGTGATCGCGGTGGGAGGCGGCGGCAGTCACGGTGTCGGCGGCAGTCGCGGTGGTGGTGGCGACAATGGTGGTGGCTGGCGGCGGTGGTGGTGGTGGCGCCTATGGCAGTGAATTTTTAAGTTAAAATTACATTTTTCGTTTGTCCCCCTCAATCTGTAGAAATGACATGTTTTTCCCTAAACTAACCGGATTAGTTTCTGTTAAGAAAATGCTCAGTGGTGGCTAGTAAAGTGAAAGTTATGATTAATCTAGAAAATTTCTTAACCAGTAGACTAAAGTTTGGATTATTAAAATCAATAAATTGTTTTTTAATGGAGGTCCAAAGAAAAGTATTGGTGCAAAAGATGGGGACCGTCGACAACTATTTTCTAACATGAGATTACTATCGACCAACTAACAAAATATGAGATTATTAAAATCCAATTTGCCAATTAATATTTAAGAGTAAACCTTTCATTAAAGTTGCTTTACAAAAAGGTTTAAAAGTCGATGAACACTATAGAGCATATACGGTTTAACCTACCTAGTTTGATCAAATCACAAACCCCAAACTGCCTGCTCTACCGTCATACTTCAAGTAAGTCTCTTCGATCTCTTTCGATCTTTGTTATAATAATCTATGATGTATTACAGAGTTCATGACATCTACAAGTTTTCATTAAAGTAGCTATTATTAATTTCAAACTTTCAATGTATAAAAGTTCAAGATTTCCGGAAAAACCATATCTGAAGTTCATGATATTACCTTTTACAATATGCAGGCTAAGGGTGTGTTTGGGATTGCTTATTTAAGAGAAAAAAGGACTTTTTTTTTGTTAAAAAGACTTATTAACTTATGATTTCTTTATGAGAAGTTTAAAATAAATGTTTGGATTAGCTTATTTGTTTGGGAAAACAAAAATTACTAAAAAGACACTTTTTTGAGTGTAATTTGGTTTTGAGGGTTAAAAGAGTGTAATAGGTAAATCAAAAGTTACATATTTCTAATTTTTCAAAACCTTTTTGTTTTGCCTTCTTCATAAGTTGATAAGTTGAAATTTATAAGTTTTATGATTTGCCAAATACCTTATACACCTTATTAACTTTTCAAAAAGTTTATAAGTTATAATTTGATGAAAATAAGGAATCCCAAACACCCACTAAATCATAACTTTTTTATTGTTAAATTTTAAAGTTTTAGCATATGGTGTTTATGTAGGAAGATGGATGGACCAAGACCTTATCTGACACTGCCAAATATTGATAGATATAAGCATGTACCTGATAACATAAGGTTCCCACATAAACAGGAATGGGATAACAAATTATTAACCGAGGCAGATGGTTATCAGATTCCTTCTAACTGGTCCAATCAAGATCTTGACTTCATTCTTCCATCCAAACCGGAGAAGCAAGCGGGTCTGAATCATGTAAAATAATAATCGCCGGGGCGTGTTACTTGAGGAAGCCAGGCGGATCATCACCTGATGATCGTCTCATTCACGCAACCAATTTTGGTTCCGTACCTCTTAACTTGAACCCATCTGGAACATCAAGCCTAAGAAGGACTTTGTCCGCTATAGACCGCAGTTATGGGCTGTTTATTTGTGGTTTTCTTTTCAAGATTCTTTCAAAACCATCTCAAAATGTCAACCAATCTTGGAACGGAATAAAAGAAGCATATTTGAACTTTTATTCAAGTGACACTCCCAAAGAATGGCCCAACCGCCGCTCAAATGGCTTGACAGTTTAAAACATCAGTTTAACGTTGATCAAAGAGCTAAGCGGACCGCATTGAGATTTGTTAACAATTTGGAGATGATTTATACCGGGAAGGTAGAATGGGGTATAATCAGATATCTTTTTGTTACGCCTTTATCTTACACGGGCATGCATGCATACAAACTGTTTTGTGATGTGAAAGAAAAGACCGGGCAGGAGACCGAGTGGCTGGTTAGTAAGTTAAGGTGTTCATTTTTTAGTGATGAGTTGAAGACCATTGAAGAGATTAACCGAAAGTGGGATATAAGGGGGGACTAATGCTAACCCTGCTTTTTGATACGCAAGGTTGTTAGGCGCTGAATACTTTCCTGAAATTCAAACTAAAAGATGTCCGGATTTTGTGTATTGCTTGGCGAGGATCATTAGTCGGTATGATTCGTCCGGGAGTAACTCAAATCCTGAACGGATAGTTGGATTAAACGACATCAGCGAAAATAGTAAGGCCATGATGGATGGAGTTGCATCTAAGATTTATAATATGTGTAAGTAATTAGGTGCATTTCCCTTTAGTCTTGTCGTCTGGTTTGTGATCCTATAAGTATCAGGTTTCTTGTGTGAGCAACACTCTGTCTTCTGAGATAGATGCCATGTTTGCTCTCATTCTATCATGTGTGGGAATTTTACTGTTTATGTTTGTTTGTTATGTTGCTTTTTTCAAGTGAATTCCGGGTGTGTATTTGGTATCGAAAATGTATTTGTTGACTGGATTATAAATTTATAATCCCATTAATGCAACATGTTATGTTTTTTTTCTCCTTAGTGAAAACCTGTTGCACAATATATGAATTGCCAGTAAATTTAAAGTATTGTAAGGTTCCCGCTAGATTATGATATGAAGTCGGGTTATTAATTAATTTCCCGAATTAGCTCATAGTTTAAATTTGTGTCAACCAGGGTGGCCACTAGATTACAAGGTTGGTTGAGACAAGAACATGGCATTGGCCGATAGATTAACCAAGATTCCAAGGACCTTCATGGCAAATTTAGATGACAACCAAATTGAAATTTAGTTTACAAAAACATCAAATAAATACAATTACGATGCTGAATTACATGGACATGATTTGCAACATAATACGAAAACAATAAATATGAATTCTATCTATAAATAACAAATTGACTTTATTACTTAAACTTTGGGTGTTTCGTTAATATTCCCTCGCAAGATGGACCTTCGAGAGATTAGGCCTATCTTGGTGAAAAGGTTATGAAAGCTTGGTTTTAATTGTCGTTTGGTTAGAGCATCGGCAAGTTGATTGTCACCGGAAATGTGAGTGACACGAATGGTGCGTTGTTGTACCTTTTCCCTTACAAAGTGGAAGTCAAGAGCTAGGTGTTTCATGCGCGAGTGGAATACCAGGTTGGTCGAGTAATGTGTGGCACTCAAATTATCGCAAAATATTGTTGGGGTGACTGTAAATTTGTAACCAAGCTCAGATAAGAGAGAGATAATCCATTGGACTTCTGTTGTGGTTGAGGCTACGGCTCGAAATTCGGCTTCGGTGGAGGATCTAGCCAATTGTGGTTGTCGTTTAGAAGTCCTAGCAATCGGATTGGAGCCTAGGTAAACAATATAACCCGTGGTACTTCGATAAGTAGTTCTTTCACTAGCCCAATCGGCATCGGTGAAAGCATGGAGATGTAGTTGGGAATTGTTTTTTAGAAATAACCCATCATGAAATTGTAACACCCTTGGCAAACACAACATCGTCCCACTCTTAGGCTATCCCACATCGGCCGTGGACAAGAGAGATCCTTGGTTCATAAGTAAATGTCCTGCCTCTTCAATCATCAACGCGTTTTGGGCAACCAAAAACAAATCCGTGAGCTCTTCGTGGGAAGAGCGGACAATATTGGTGGTGCGAGGAGCCGGATGTTACAGGTGGTATCAGAGCCATTCTTGTGTCGTTCGGGATGATGGGACATGCCTCATCGAGGACGATGAGTCCAAAGGGGGGTTGTTTGTAACACCCTTGGCAAACACAACATCGTCCCACTATTAGGCTATCCCACATCGGCCGTGGACAAGAGAGATCCTTGGTTCATAAGTAAATGTCCTGCCTCTTCAATCACCAACGCGTTTTGGGCAACCAAAAACAAATCCGTGAGCTCTTCGTGGGCAGAGCGGACAATATTGGTGGTGCGAGGAGCCGGATGTTACAGAAATGTACCATGGAGATAACAAAGTAAACTCTTGAGGGCATCCCAGTGTATGTTCGTGAGTGAGTGCATAAACAAAGAGAGTTTGTTAACCGCGAAAGCAACATTAGATCGTGTAAGAGATAAGTATTGAAAATCACCAACGAATGCACGATATTCGGTGGGTAGGGGAAGAGGTGTGCCATCGGTGGGGGTGAGACTATCCAAGAAGGACATTGGGGTAGAGTCCGGATTACAATCACTCATGTTAGCTCGCTTTAACAAATCCAGAATATATTTAGATTGAGAAAGGAAGAGACCATTTTAATGGGAATAACTTTGACACCTAAAAAATAGGAGAGGGAGCCAAGATCTTTGAGAAGATCTTTGAGAGAGAAACGCTTAGCAAGTGAGTTAATGAAAAAATTAGTTAGTGAGGCGTCGGGACCGGTAACAATGATTTCGTCAACGTACACTAGAATAAAAATGGGAGATTTAGTGATACGATTGACAAAGAGATAGGGATCGGAGATGGTAGATTTAAAGCCAACCGTAAGGAGAGATGATTTTAACTCATCTTACCAAGCACATGTGTAACATCCCGTTTTTCTAGTTTCGAATAATAAAATGAGAATTTATTATGAGTCGGGCTAGTGTTGGGTTAAACGGATATGGGTTATGGACTTGGGTTATGAAGGAAAGAGGAAAAGACCATGGGCTTAAGCCCATGATCCATAATTATATAAACCATTAATCACCCATTTAATTCATTTTACACACATTCCATACACCTCCCAAAACACACGCTTAAGCTCTCTCACTAGTCTCTCTCTCTCTCTCTAGCCTAAATCACCATGGAAAACCGATCTCGATCCAAGGTAATGATAGTATGATATTGTATGAGCTTAAACCCGATAGATATGGTCACGAAACGACGAGCCAACACCGTTAAACCGTTTAAGTCACGAGATCCAGATGGAATCGGGTATAAACTGAACCTAAGATGAGCTTAGGGATCACCCTATCTCAGATCTGGATCGAATGGGACGAAAAATGGTGAAAAACGAGTTAAAACTCGTTTTTTCGGCGAATCCGCGGTTTTCCGGCGAGGGCGCCGGAAAGGCGGCGCTGAAAAAGTTAATACGAGGTAAAAGATGTTAGGGAATGTTCTTACATTCTCTGACCTAACCCTAATTCGCTAACGGAAGTTAACGAATTAGAAGGTAATTCGTTAACGGGGAGTTAACGAATTAGAAGCATTTCGTCAAGCGATTCGTTGAGGATAAAACAACGAACTAGCTTCTGATTCGCCATGACCATTCGTTAAAGGAGATAACGAATTAGAATATCCAATTCGTTACGCGGACTGATTCGTTATATGGACTAATTCGTCATAAGGACCGGTTCGTTAAAAGGTCCATTCGTTTAATAACCAGTTCGTTAAAGGGTTCAATTCGTTACAAGGACCAATTCGCTAAGATAAGCCAATTCATTAAGAGCAATGTAACGAACTAGAAGTTTAACAAAAGGACAGAATGGTCCCTGAACTTAGAAAAAGAATGATTTAATTACAAAGAAGCTCTTGGACTTTTAAGTTAACAAATTAATTAATGGTTCAAAATCCTAATGGAAAATGTGTTATGACAGTTAATGAAAATAATTTTTTTCCGAGCTGACCTGGCAGCTTAACCCCAGCCAGGGGCTCTGCCCCTTGGACCCCGCTAGGGGCTGCCGCCCCTAGAACCCTGCTGCCAGGGGCGCTGCCCCGGACCCCCGTTCATTGAGGGTTATTATTAGACTAGAAACGCGATACGGGTAGTGATAGGTAATTGATACGTGTAATTGTTATACAGTTAGTCGTGCACAGCTCAAGAAAGGAATAACCATAAACGGTGAACGTAATCGCGTTCAGGTGAGTTTCTAGCCCCACTTCCTTGTTATGTTTTCGGGGTTGTGTGCGTACTCTATGTGATAGTTAATACACTTACCTTAAGTGGTAAGTGTATGCCTTGTATGATTTATGTATGATGATTGCTTGACGGTGCGTGAACGATAATCAGATATTGCATGTACCGTCAGGTGGTAGTTAAAGATATGATTGATATGTACGATGCATGAATATATATGATGTATGCAAAATGTATGTATGATATGTTGATGGTACGTGAACACTCTTCGTAGATTGCACGTATTGTCAAGGAAAGTATGTAAGAACAGGTATGTTACAGTTGCAGGAAATAAAGGGACCAGACCCTAATAATATCTGTGAGGATAGGGACCAGACCCTAATAATATATGTGAGGATTGTGACCAGACTCTTATAATATCTGTGAGGATAGGGACCAAACCCTTATAATATCGGTGATGGTAGGGACCAGACCCTATTAATATATGTGATGTTGGGGACCAGACCCTTATAATATTTGTGATGTTATAGGGCGGAAGGCTTTTTAAATAGTATGGATAGTTATGTATATTAAGTATAGCATGAATAATGTACACACCTTCGGGCACGTGTGGAAGTATGAGAACAGATTATATGTCGTATAATTAACTAGAACTCACTCAGCGTAGCTGACTTTTAGTATGCACGCATGTGAGTAGATTGAGACAGCTTGCATAAGGGGAAGCACATGGCATGAACTTGAAGGAGCTAGCATCTCAAGAAATGTTATGTTATTTTAAAGACAAAATTTTTATGTTTAAATGTTTTGAATGCTCGTTTAGACAAAAATGGATGGTTATGTAATATAATGGTTTGAATGTTTTAATATTCCGCGAATGTTTTTATTAATTCTGATATTATGAACTGTGTTTATGAGTAAATCTAACGTCAAAAGTGAGGCACCGGTAAAGGGGCCTTTACAACATGATGCTTGTCGAAGGCCATAGATAGCCTTCTTTATTTTACATACATGATTCGGGAGTGAAGGATCGACGAAGCTAGGTGGTTGAGACAAATAAACATCCTCAGTTAATGTGCCTTGTAAGAAGGCATTATTTACATCAAGTTGGCGAATACACCAATTGTGAGAGGTAGCTCAAGAAAGCATAAGGTCGAAGAGTGGTGGGTTTAATAACAGGACTAAAAGTTTCAACATAATCGAGATTGGGACGTTGGTGGAATCCTTTAGCTACTAAACGAGCTTTTAGGCAGCCAACTGTACCATCCGGTTTAAATTTGGTCCAAAAAACCCATTTACAACCAACAAGGTTGGGTGCGGATTTGGGTGGAACAATATACCAAGTAGCATTTCGAGTTAGAGCATCAAACTCCTCTTGCATATCTTTACGCCAAATTAGATGTTTAAGGGCTTGAGTAATTGTTGTGGGTTTAGAAGGATGAGAATTAGAGACATTATAAAGAACAAAATTCTCATTATGATATTTGGGGTTCGTCTTACGTGTTTGGGTTTAAATAGGTTGTGTGGGAGGGTAAGTTTGTGTAGTAGTGGGCTGAATAAGAAGGTGAGATTGTGTGGTGTGGGTTGTTTGATAGTGAGCCTAGGAGGAGGGTAGGGTGGAATTAGGTGAGGTGTGGGTTGGTTGAGTAATTCGGTCATATGAGGAATGGGCTGGAATTTTCAAAGTGGGAATTGTTTAAGTGTTATTTGTTGGAGGGGTGTGAGCTGTGGAATGAGGTGAGTTAGGGGGTTGTTCGGCGGGAGGTGGGGTTTGAATATTAATATGGGTAGAAGGTGTGGAATGTAGGGTGTGGTTAGTATTGGTTGGAACTATGTTAGCCGTGGGTGTTTGGATGGTGGTATCAATATGAACCGAGAGGGGTAGCTAATCGTCCGTATTAGGAGGTGAAGGAGTGGATGTTCAGGATAACATCTCGTATAGGTAATGTGCTTCCCAGTGTTTTGAAACACGTCCCGGCTCGGCCGGTTCGACCGGGACCTGGTCCCTATACCTGGTCGGGCCACTGTATTTGGTCCGTTTTTGAAAAACCCGGCCGGTTTTGCGGGTGAGCTGTCGGCCCGGATCGGTTGACCCAACGGGTGAACCGATAAAACCCATTTTTTCATTAAATCCAAATAAAATGTGCATGTCAGGATTCGAATTTGGGTCATTTTGAAGATAATAGCTTTAACACTTACCTATAAGCCAACCAACCAAGTTTCATTGATGTTTCTATTGATCAAACATAAATCATACATATTTAAAAAGCAATATATAAAACATAGATAAACACTAAAGTTTGTTATTATTATTATTTTTGGTTATCATTATTATTACCCATGAGTGCACACCAAAGTTTTTATTTTCTCCCATGTTCCACCACTGATGGGACCTCCGCTACTTGCATTCATAGATATAGAAGATGCAGTGAAATCAGTGGTGGTGTGAATTTCTTTGTGTTTCTCATCTTGTATGAGAATACCATATCCACGGTTGATAGAAGAAAGAGGTTGCATCATCAAAATGTTACTTCTGATCATGTCATAACTAGGATTAAGACCAATAAGAAACTTAATCAGCCTTTGATTTTCATCTCTCTTAGAAAAAAATGAGCAGCTCCACAAGTGCATGAAGGAATAGTATTAATCGCATTCAGCTCATCCCAATTTGACTTCATTTTAGCAAAGTAAATAAGGATATCACTTCTACCTTGAGTGATTTGACAGAGGTTCTTTTGCAACCGATAAAACTTAGCACCATTTTCCAAACCATAGTGAGAATTAAGCTCATTCCAAATAATCTGAGCAGTTTTAGCGTACAAGACACTATCACTGACGTCACGAGCGAGAGTGGTAAGAATACATAAGATCACCATGTCATTTCAACGTTGCCAAACTCCCAGCTGTTGTTCGTTATTCGGCATGGTTAAAGTGTTCTTGATGAAACCTTGCTTGTTCTTAGCTGACAAAGCAATCATCATGGCTCTTTTCCAAGCTCCGAATCCAGTACAATCAATTCGAAACGAGGATCATCCTGGGATGATCAGAAGGATGAAGATAAAGTGGGTTCGAAGAATCTATAGACATATTCGGAAGAACAGTACTGTTCGAGTTTGCTATAGAACACACCATAACGCACGAGAAGAAGAAACACAACAGAACAAAACAAACGCACGAGATGAAGAGGAACAACAACTTATGCGCCGTATACGGAGTATAAAATTTGACTTATACAAATACAAAGTTATACGGAGACTTATACAACGTATATGCTTATACGCTCACAAGGTTATGCGTCGTATAAGTGAGAAATAGACATTTTGCAAGTTTTGTGTGAGAATGAAGGTGAAATGTTCTGAAACTTTAGGAAACTATTCAAAACAAAGAATATGACGTGTTGTGAACTTTTGGTGAAGATTGAACGGTTAAATTTGAAAAACACATAAAAGATCATCCAATTTCAAAAGAGATTAAATAAAATAAACAAAATTGATCAAGGAAAAATCAATTCCCGAATGAACACAAGAACGATAAAAGAAAATGATCAAAACATCAAAGAGAGAAAACCGACGAATCGATAAAAACCGGTGAAACAAAGAGTAAAAATCTTGCTCTGAAACCATGTAATCGTTGAAGAACGATAACATAGAAAGAAAAGAAGAAAAGAAGCAACGAAGGGAAAATTTGTTTCACTAGAATGAAAGTTACAAGAATAAAAATTTACAAAATTATATATATAGACTAACATAT